>NC_090448.1:387108751-387414626 GCF_031143425.1 Pleurodeles waltl
CCTCGCGTGTCCAGTTTACTTTCTGGGAGGACGGTGCTAATCGGTTGGCGGTTTTTCGGCATACGCAGTTACGGGTTCTTCGTTACTTGCGCTGGTGTTTTAAGAGAGAGGGGTGAAGGGGGCAGCCCGGGTGGTTTACCTCAACGAGTGGAGCACATCCGTGGTGTTGTAAGAACGGCCGCCGGGGAAAATTGAAGACGTACTGCAGTATTCTTACTTAACACACCCCTTTACTTCCTCGGCCAGTGCCCCTCCGCTGCCTTCCTCACAACACTTCATCCTCAGTCGGTGGGCTTTTAAGTTGCGGGGTCCTTATAGAATTATACTGGTGGAAGGGAGAGACGTAGAAAGCGGGCCACAAAAAAGGAAAGGGAGAGGCATTGGGCGCAGAGAGAGAAAGTGGGCACAGTGAGTGGGGAGAGAGACAAGTAGGAAAAGTGGGGCGCAGAGAGTGGGAGGGAATGATTCACTGAGCGTGACAGAGCGGGAGAGGCAATGCGAGTTGGCACTGAGTGAGAGAAAGAGCGGAGCACCGAGAGAAGAGAGACTGTAGGGGCACAAAGAGACAGCAGAAAGTAGAACACAAGTCCCAAAAAAATTATTGGGGGGGAGAAACCAAGTTATGCAGCATGCAACTGACATCACAGTGCGTGACATCGCAAAAAGTGGCATCACTGCCCATTACCTCACAGGAAGTGACATCACAAGAAGTGACTTAAGATCTTAAGACCTTCAACCTATGCTTAGAAGGTCTATCATGAGTATATTTTAGTGCATTACGAGATTTAACAATTGAAAGCTGATCACTCAAGTCTGTAATTTGAGTTCCCTGTCGGAAGGAATTAACAGCTCAAATGTGGATGACGTTTGCTGACTAACTACAGTAGACAAACCACTAATTGCTACAAGCTAGGCATACTAAACTTGGCACCAATAACAAAGCTTAGATTGTGCATTACATTAAAAAAAATTATAACTATAATTGTGCATTGTAAAACTATACCATTTATTAACCTATCCAACATACCACTATTGTATACACTGCCCACTTAGACAATTATAAAAACAAAATGCAAGTTGAACACTGCATTTGGTATTCCAGCCCACTCCACCAGGTGGACTATTCCATCAATCTAAGCGATATATAGAGTGCACATGACAACTGACTTCCACATGGCTTCTGCCTGCCACTCATGCACTAACCACAAGTGCCAAGAATTAAAGACAAAACAATAACCTTTAATGTAGGACATGAGGAAATAAAATATGCATATTGTTAAACTTGGTCCCCCTTGCAGGGTCACCCACAACATTTTTACATCCATACCTCCTGTTTTCTAAACATTTTTGATGGCATTTAGGGCTCTTTGCACTTTACCAATGCTAACCATTGTTAAAGTGCTTGTGCTTTCTCCTTTAAACATGGTAAAATTGGCTTACACACAATTGGGTAATTTAATTTACTTGTAAATTCCTTGTTAAAGTGGGACTTCATGTACCAATGGCCCATAAATTAAATTCTTCTAGTGGGCCTGCAGCACTTACAGTGCCATTCATTGAAGTAGTCTTTTTAAACAAGTTTCAGGCCTGCCATTGCAACCGGTGTGCACTTTTAAACTGCCATTTCGACCTGGCAAAATAACCCTAAACCTCCCTTTTTAATATATATAAGTACCCCCTGGGGTAAGCCCTAAACTGCCCATAAGGGAGAGTGCAGTGTATCTAAAAAGTTGGACATGAACTTTTAAGTTTTACATGTCCTCGTAGTGAAAAACTCTTAAATTTGTTTTTCACTACTGTAAAGCCTACATCTCCATTAAGATAACATTCAGTTACCGTATTACATTTAATAAGTGATTTGTATGGGACCAGGTTGGAATGTAGTGTTTGGTCTTGAAAGAATTGTAATTTAAAACTTTCTTTAATAGTAAAGTCACATTTTAAGTCACAATTCTGAAAATGCCACTTTGAGCCATACTTTGAGAAGGTAACTTCTTCAGCAGCACTAACCTGGTCCCTGAATCTGGCCTGCACTCCATCTCGGTCATCCTGAATTTGTCAGTTTCCCTCAGTCTAACACACCAGATGACTGCAAGTAGCACTTTGTGCATTTAGGGACTGTACTTGCCTAAATCTTTGAAACTGTATATCTCCGGTTATTCTGATTTTATGTTTGTTGTCTCAAAATGTCTATTAACTTAGAATCTATTTTTTCAAATTTGCTGTCGATTTTTCTTGTGTTGTGTTTTACTGTTTGTATGCTGCATAAAGATTTTACACAGTGCCTCAAAGTTAATCCTGATTCCTTTTGTGCCAAGCTAACTGAGGGTTAATCACTAGTTAATTTGGTGACTTTTTGTGATTCACCCTTTCAATGATTGTGGTTGTTGCTTGAGAAGGGTTTTCCCTCCCCCTGATCAATAACTCAAATTACCACACCCATCTAATGGCAGAATTACAAAATGTGAAAGCAGAAAATCTGGGATCAATCCAAGCTTCCCAGCTTGACTAAATTATCCGACTTTAGGCAAAAATATGCCTTATGTTTAATTTAATAGAGTGCAATGTTGTTCCATGTATAGGAGGAACCTAGAAACAGCTGACTTCTCTCTGCCAGCACTCACTGTCAGGTTTCTGTCCGTGTGCAAAGTGTGCTCCAGCATCAATGGAAGGCAAGGAGCAGCACAGGGGCTCAGGAAAAAAAATACCAGCAGTTTGACTGCTTATCATTTTAAATGGTGTGCAACAAATGTTGATCTTCTGCCTTCTTTACATGCTGCATTCTGGGAGAATCAGTGTGGACATTTGTCTATGTTCTTCCTGCTGATTTCGCCCAGACTTCTGGCCCTGGTCATGCTTTGAAAATTCATAGGGTGGATGCGAGGCAGACTTGAAACCATTTTCCTGCCTTGCTTCTGCCCTGTGCGTGATACTTACAGCTGTGCGGAAATTGAAAACTTTACTCTAAGAAAATATAACTTTGGGGGCAAGGTGTGGCAACAAAAAGAGGAAGAGGAGTCACAAGGGCAGAGTCATTAAAATCAGTCTGAAAGTCAACTTATATGTTTTTAAAAACTCTAACATATAGAAATTGTCACAAAGGGGAAATGCAACAGTAAATCAGTTCTGTCTTAATTGGTTTCAAAAGCTGCAGTTAAAAAGTATCTTATCGATTTAAGGCACATGCTGCAGATATCTTTGCGTGCCTGATAAATGTCAGGGAATAATAGTAATAATAATGGTCTTGGGGTCAATACACTTGCTGGAGAGATCTGTGGTTTGTCTAGTCACAACTCAAAGTAGCAAAAAAGATTGATGTGTATTTCGCAAAGCACATCCTGCAACATGCAGATGAGAGATTTTTATTTTATGTAGATAGGTAAATGCCTTTAACACAGAAATCCTTTTATTATTTGCGGTTCATAAATTACAGTCCTAATATATAACAGTGAGCTATGAAGTAGCATCAAGGACCTGCATGCACACTGCAGAGCATGGGTTTAGCCAGGGCCACTGAATTTGTGTGATTCCGCAGCTGCAGCATTTTGCACACAATTAGGGATTCACCACACTTTCCACATAATCCATCATCTATTGCCTAATCTTCAGATTTTAACCCCAAAAAATATTTTCTGGCTGAAACGGTACAAAAGTTACTAAAATGTGGTGCCATGTGTCCTTGCGCAGTGGAAGGCTCTTTACCAAGGTTGGTTCGCCATCTTTCAGTTGTTTATTGCTGTATTTGGGTATTAAACGGGTGAAATATTTTCCTAGACAATGTTACCAGTGTAAAAATGAGAAAAACAATGAAGTAATGCTATCACAAAAAATAAGACGCATTACTCCGCATAATTTAGTCAACACTGCTACATAATTTCAGTGGTCTTGGTTTAACCCTTATTGTTTTTTCCCCATCTGTTGTTTTAAGGCTGCTAAAAAGGGGTTCTTTGGGTAGTAATAAAGTCATATTAGTAAAGACAACCCCAAGCACTTGTTGCATTTAATATCCTGACTTTGTTTCTTCTGGCCATGCACTCTTAACATGTAAGCTCTACCAGTAAGAGCGATATGTAACTCCTACATCTTGTAACCTTCATTGCCTTATGTAATGCACCCTGTACATTTATTTACACAGTTGTACGACTTATTGTCAGTTCATTACGTGTTTGTGATGTAAAATGTTCTGATGCCCTAATATGGGACATGTAGTGCTATAAAAGAACACAAATATTAAAATTGTTTGTGTGTAAATACTCACATAGACACTGATACATCAGGCATTCTCACAGTGCATGTATATCAATTGTATTCAGGGGCTGAACAAAATGAAAACATGCTTCCAGAAGTAGTTTCTGTTTAGTACTTGTAAAGGGATAAGTTATGTGCCTTTTTTTTTTGCTCTCCATGGCATAGGTATTCAAGTGCCCTAATAGCACCCCAGCCAGGTTCCTCCTGAAACAAAAGGAGGGATGATGGCCCCTTAAATTGCGCCTTTGTTATGGGCCCAGCTGGCCTCTCAGATAAGAAAGCCCCTCGCTGCCTACACTGTGCTGCGTAGAACGGAAAGCAGACAACATGCAGGTGCTGCTGAATGTGTTCTGGTGTCAGCTAATTACACCGGGACACATTCAGCATGTTTCACGGGGCTCAACTTCGTGGCCTGTGAAATTGGGCAGACGCTGTCTACCCCCATGTACCGCCAACTTATGCCCTGGCAGAGAGCTACAAAGGGGGAATGGGCTACAGAGAGCAGCCCTGCCGAGTCAGGGGTTAGACTAATGCATTTTAGTGCTGGTATGGGCAACCTGCACTAAAATGCATGAGTTAGGCCTAACAATGCCCCTGGAACCGGTGGCTCTGAGGCATTAAACAAGACGGACTGCAGTTCACAAAACCCACTCCCACACTACAGCTTGTTGTGGTGTTTGAGTCTTCTGCTATGTCACGGGGCCGGCCTTGAAAAGGTGGCTGCGGTCGGTGAGCACATCTCTTGCTCGCACTCACCGACCGGACCAGGGGCTCCAGCGACCACAGGAAGAAATACCCACCTGCCTCCCCCCGTTCTTGGGCATCAGTTTCTACTGAACTAGGTTTTCCTACAGTTAAATGCTAAAATTCCAAATGTGCAATTGTGGTCTATGTGGTAACAACTTGTTTTTTCTCAGGTGACTTGATCCGTGGTGGAATTGGAAGTATAGTTTGTCATATTTTTATGTGTAAAGGTGGGCGGGGTGAGATCATGACTGGGAATAAAAATGGCTACCTTTTATTACAGGAACTGGGTGGCAAGCTAATTGGACCCACCAAGGGGTGCTGGCTGAAAAGTGAGGATGACATACAGGGTTGCGAGTGGTCACTGGCATCTGGCCCTTAGGGCCAACCACCCTCGCATGCGCAGAAGGTCTAAAGCTAGCACTGGCTCTTGTGGGGGGGGGGGGGGGGGATTTGTAGTCTTAGGGTGACAGGGCACTCGAGGTAGGTATCCTGGCTGGCAGATGGGCTCCCTCCACAGTAATCGAGTTT
The DNA here is from genome assembly GCF_031143425.1 of Pleurodeles waltl. Classification (NCBI taxonomy): domain Eukaryota; kingdom Metazoa; phylum Chordata; class Amphibia; order Caudata; family Salamandridae; genus Pleurodeles; species Pleurodeles waltl. Next base: position 387,114,275 of record NC_090448.1, read on the forward strand.
GGAAAAGTATGAGAACACCCTCCTGATGGAGATCCTACCCCTGGGATTCATAGGGTAAGGAGGGGCAGGGTTTTGGGGTACTAGAAAACTGTCATGATCTCATTCACAACCACCAACATTGGGTACACAGGAACAAACTGTTTTTTAGTCAGTGTCAGGAATGTGGATGTATTAGCGTACTCTGTTAAGGCTAGGCATCCATTGGAAAAACTCTGTAAATACTTTGTGAATATGATTGTGGTTACTGCGTATAATTTTTTGATTATGATTAACAATGTCTTGTCAATAATAAAATACGGCCGGGGTTTACGATTTATAATCCCAAGGGAAGTGTGTCTGAATTTTAAAATAAGCTTGGGGAGGGGTGAGTGGTGTTTGGTGGTAAGAGGCCTCTGCGCTACCAGGCCATATGCTATGTGTGGCACTGCTGCAGCGCCTCTGACAAATGTTAGCAAAGTTTTGAGCCAGCCCGGGTGTGAGGGGTGAGCACTGCCAGTTCATGTTGTTTCTTTTTTCCTTTTTTACACTGTAACGTAAGGCCTGGGCTGGCTCACCTTGCCATCACTCAAGCTCACTTTCCAGCCTTACAAGTTCTCTGGGCAGAATATGAAACCTAGATGAACTACTTGTGCATAAACCTGGAAAACTAGAGAGCTCTGTGGATAACACATAAAACTTGGAAGTATTTTCAAACCACAGTACGGTTGTAATTGCTGTAAGACACAATTGCATAATGTCTGATTAGTATTCTATGTTTTTACACATGGAGTGTGTGTGTTTTTTTTTTTTTTTTACCTATGATCATGTCTGTGCACCGGTTTTCAGCATGATGGCTCAGAGAGTTAAATACTCGCTGTTCAGATAAATATTGATCGGCGTGTCAGAAGCTCGCGTCCGGGCACACTGACTCACCCCTCAGTCCTTCTGAGATCATTATACTAAGTGTCATAAAGTTGAGTAATAGCATAGTTTATTTATAGCGCCTAGAAAGAGAAGACGCGCAATATGAAACAGTATTTCAAAAATAAGTTACTATCCAAAGTTTGGCTCTTATTTGAGGCCTTCTGATTCTTGTGCAAGGTTTGGCAGATCCAGAGCAGTTTGAATTGGTTCTGAACTATTCCCTGAAATGCCAAGTTCACTTTATTCATGGAAAGTTACTTTTTTTACCCGCCCTGTAGGGGAAAACACCTCTGTCAAAAATACATTCCACAGATCTTGGTATAATATTTGGCTATTGCCATCATTTGATCTTTTTTATTTTCTGTGTAATGTTTAGATTTGGATTACAGGAGGCATTATTCCCTGACTGCTCTCCCTTTGCCGAAAACGAGGTGATGATGCACTATATAAAAAGCTAGGAGGATAGTGCAGTGAATTAAAAGCTTACTGCTAAAAGAGTTGCAAGCCAGGAGTCCAAATCTTGGCAGCACTAAATAAGCCTTCTATATTTTCAAGTTAAGTCAATTCATTACCTTTCAATTAAGGTGAAGTCTTAGCATTTAGCATAGTATCCGCTAACCCTACATATTCACGCACTGCTCTATCTCTGGATGAGAGCTATCAAATGTGGGGATTGTTTAACCCGTTAAGGCCACCTAACACCAATCTTGAAGAGATGCGACTAAACATCTGTATTGTGAGCATGGAGTACCGTCAGGTGGATCTGGCTGCTGCATTCGCACCAAACATAAGTGTTTTACTTTCCGCACTCCCATGCATTGGGTTTGGAGCACCACATATTTAGAGTGATATGTATGTGGTGCAACATTGTGGTTATAATAAAGGTGGTCGGGAGACTCTTAACCACGTTGTCGAAACTATGCATTTTTTTGCGACCCAGCAATACGCTATCCCCTTAAATGCACATTCATGCGCTGTTTCATTTCCAGGCGGGAGCTGTCAGATTTAAGGAATTGTGTAATCAACCTAGACCACGCAATAACAACCTAGAAGAGATGCAATTAAGCATATTATCCGCTACTCCCATAGCAGCATTTTCACGCGCTGTTTCATTTTCGGACAGGAGCTGTCAAATTTGGGGATTGCTTAATCAGTCAAGGCCATCCAATACCTGTCTTGAAGAGATGCAGTCAGGCATAGTATGTGCCTAGAGTTTATGCAAAATAGTTTCCCTGACTGGTGGGAGCTGTTAGATGTTAGTTGGAGGACACTGACCGATCTAACACACATAGAAGAAGGAATGAGACCATTGTCTTCTGCTTTTTGAATTTTTAGATATGCAGTTTGATTAGGTTACGTTTACCCCTAAGAGTTCAACTTATAAACTTGGAGAGAGGTGTAGTTATCTAGGTTCTACATTAGCTCACCCCTTGGAGAGAACTGTTAACGATGAGGGAGTCTCAGGCCATTTTAAGGGGATGACATTATACCTATGACGAACAATATATCTTTTTGAGACACATTTTCATCATCTGTGACTTGCATGCAATATTTTGATTATCTTCTTTGTTCCGTTGTCTGCCAGACTAATATATTTCATGAACGATTAGCGCCTATGCTATTTCCAAGAGGCCCAATTTCCTGAAACTTGGAGGGTAAGAATGGGTAAGATTTGGGCGTGTGATCTTTCACGCATGGTTGCCCTCACCTTTCATGTTCTTCTTTGAGCACTAGTATGGTTTTTTGGGTGGTTTCCACTTAGATGTGAGACACTAATTGGCACAGGATGAACTGCACCCGTTGCTATTAGTATTAAGTATTGGTAACAAGATCTGCTTGCCTTTTTTCAACAGATCCCTGCTTTTGTTGCAAATACTATAGTAAGGATTGTGGTATGTGTCTACTTGACAGTGAGTACTTTACTCTCTTAGTGAGGATTAGGATTTTTTTAGGTCTTGCCTAATCATCACCAGATCTGCAGACTATTAGGGCAAAAAACATGTTGACCAGTTTTTTAGGATAGGTAGTGTAGGAATTTCCCACACACGCCCTCTCTTTTTGCAGACACCTATAATTGAGGTACAAGACACAAATTAGACTGAGTTGGAGGGGAACTAGATCATTATATCCAGCTTCCCCCATCTTTTTCTTCTGTTTATAATCTTGACAGGGGAGCCATGTTACAAAAAAGGTCCGTCATTTGGATTCCGCTAGTCAATTTTAATGCTTTCCTTTGTTCCAATCTTTCTTGCATTCTCCTCCGGCAAATATATTGAAAACATCTCTGGCAGAGATCACCATCGAGGAGCCTGTCAGGCATTGCAGTGCCAGCCTAATGAGCAGCATGGCTCAATGATGAAGCATGTCACCGGATGGTGAGTAAAGGCCCTTGTTCCTAGTACATTGTGCTTGCAGAGACCTAACAACTCCTGCCCAAGTTGGTAGTGAGGAGCTCTTTTACTTGGAACTGTGCAGTCTTTTGGTTCTTATAAGAAGTCTGTTATCTACAGCACTTCGAAACAATGTGGTATGGCATGCTATATAAAAAATAATGCTATTTTGATAGATTGATAGTGCACTACTGATGTCGCTTAGTCAGGTGAAAGACAGCAACACCCCCATTTGGAGCATCCGGGGGCTGTCTGCAGCCCTATAAGTTTATATATGTCATAATGTGCTGGAAAGCTGTATTCAGAGTGACCCGGAGAAGCCACCAGCAATGCTGGTGCTACAGAAGTAATTAACAACATCTCACTTGATTCTGGGTAGACCAGGCCCCTCTCATTAGTGTTAGAGGTAAACTGGTCATAAATAGTAAATGCCCATCACCCACCCCCATGCTCCTCTGCCTGTGCATGCAGGAATCACCAGCCCTGGCAGCCAGCTGCATTATCACATCCAAACGGGTAGATGGGAGCTATCACTGCCTGCGTCTGAGAAAGAGACCATGGACACCGTGTCAGTGTGTGGTAAAGTACCTACTTATCACACCTACCAAACACATTCTACAGGTCCGAAACAGGCTTTTATACTGTATTAGCCTCCTTTTGTACATTGGACTTGTAAACTTACATTATTAATTGTAACTATAAGTCCGAGGAGTGGACCCCAGAGGGCCCAGATGCATCTGGAGGAGGGAACATCTCTGATTTCAGTGATCACAAAGTAAATCTTTTTGGAAAATGTAGCGGGGCAGAACATGTCATTAGACACAAACTCCATTATACACGAGTAGTCAACCCAAACAGAAGTGTCCAGACTTTTTATTACGTATTGTATGTGATTGATGCATTCCCAGTGAGAGGTACCTTGGTTTGCTCCTCCTCTGGGACCTCTTCTGGAGCAGCACTGGCTAGGGTAGCCCCTGGTGGGATAGAAACATCCAAACCTGGAGGGGTCCTGCCATTGCATCCATCTGGATTCTTGGCCTCTGGCGAGGGCTTGATACTTAAATCAGCTGTCCGTGCACCCCCAACCACAACCAGCCCCAGTAACAACCCAGGAGGTAAAAATTGTTTTTATGGGGGCTTAGGTTTTGTCTACCAAGTTGAAGGTGGACACAAACTTGCTCCACTCCTTTAAAAAAGGGTGGCCAGGAAGTCCCCCGTGCCTCTTGGCCCGCTTCAGGGTTGCCAGATACCCCAACTTTGGGTCTATTTTGATCAGCGGAGACCTGCACCGCTTCATGGAGAGGGCACAGTTGTAATTCCCCAGGAACATATTGGCCTGTTAAGCCCACCCTGATAGGATGTCTGGGGTAATGAGGGATACTGATATCTTGGCATCTTTGGCTGTGTCGAGGAACTTGATCGAAGCAAAGGATATATCTAGGAGCTTGTCCTGACAGTACCGCCAAGAGCGGTCTATCCTTATTTTTAGGCTCCCGGATGTACTTGGCCATCCTGGTATCAATCTGAGATATTATTGCCACTTTTCCTTCCGATGATGGACAGGGGCATATTTCCCAGCCGTGATTGCAGATTTCTTTGTCTAGAGGCTTTTGTAGCCTCTTTTCCACATATGCAGTTACTTTCTCTGCTGAGATCCATTCCGCTGAGCATGCATGTAGTAAACTATCTGGGTCTAGCATGTCAACCCCATGTTTCGGGCACCCTTCTCGTGGGTGGACTCACCCTCAGATGTTTTCTTGTCAGCGTAAGGGCCCCAGGGCCTATCCAGCTCAATGTTTCCATCGGAACCTGTGGGGGATTTATCTCTGTCTAGAGAGTCTGGGGAAGGAGGTTGGTCAGCTGAGTCCAAAGTAGGAAAGTCCAGGGCCCCAATTGCAGGAAAGGGAGGTTCTGACCCCAGTGGATGGGCATGACTCATATATGCCCCCTGTCGAAAGCGTTTAGGTCAGCACCGGGTTCTTCGTATCTATGGGTTTTACATCAGGCTGCCCTAGAGGCTGGGGGACCAAAGTTCCAAGACGGACTTCCCTTGGAAAGATGTGTTTAAAGCACTTTTCTGACATTTCGGTTCTATGGGCGTCACCACATCTGAGAGTGCTTTATGTATTGAGGCATCAGTCACCTCAGAAATAGTCATCAGTGGGGAAGTAGGAGACACTCTTCTCTTCCATGTAAGAGTTTTCAGACTCCTGCGTTGTTTACTGTCAAGATGGCTGCTGGGGTCACCCAGGGAAATATTTGTAGTGTGGGGGCTAATCAAGGGGCCCAAGGTCCAGGAACACCACACGCCCACTGAATCCCAAGGGGCAAATACTATATTGAGAAGAAAAAACAAGCCGGGGACAGGGTCCCAGCAGTGGTGTTCTGAACCACTATGCCTTTGTTGTGTTTGTATTCAATACCGACCCCTTACTGGATGGAGTGTTAAGACTCTAGGCGACAGGATCAGCCTCACAACGCGCTCCACGGCCGGTTACGCTACTCTGTGCCCTCAGGAAATTGCTAGAGTGAACTCGCTAGTCGTGGGGAGTGAGAGATTCGCGCCTGAGCGTGATGCACACATCAGAGCGGCAGCCAGGTGACTGCACCGCACCCCCAACCCGTGATGCCTCCTTCTGACGTGAAGATAGGCCTGAAACGTGGGGAGCCGTATAGTCTGAGCGTTTCGGCGGCCGTGCTGAAAGAAAAAACATCAGTAATGCCCAGAACATCACACAAGGCAAAACAATATTGTGGCCCGGAGGCTCAAGCCAGTTAAAAGATGGCTAATGGACCAGTGCAGAAAGATGGGGCAGGATAATCAACGAGGGACTACAAGAAGAGGAGACCATGTATGCTGACTGGCTGGATTGATATTTTTTCCTCCAACAGTTCACAGGAAAGGCTCACTGTTTTTTTAAATGTTGCTTTTACAATAAAAGTGAAGAAAGTTGAGCATAATCCTCGCCTCTGGTCCTGACCTAGATTCTGTGTGTGTTTTTCCTCTTTCAGTGTGTTCTGTGTGTAGATAACTTTAACATGATTGTGTATGGGATTTACGTGTATTCTAGCATGTAAGTTTGCATCAGTTATTTTTATAACTCACACAACCTGACACTACTTGCTCAGCTGGTATTGGGACACGTTAATCAGAGACACAAGAGCTCTGAAAAAGATGAAGTTTGACCAGAAGAGTTGCCGAATTAAGAAGATGCACATCAAGAGCTGTCATGAATGCCATATTGAGGTGATAGTTTACCTCTGTCATCTTAAATAGCAAAATGTGTGCAACACATTCTGTCTGTGTCCTTCTGACTTTTGCACTGCCGCAGTTTTTTAAACATTTTATTTAGTCAAAAACACTTTCCTTTCTGGTCTATTAAGTTTCAAACGATGCCTCTTAGTTCTGAAAAACACCTTTTTGTTAAACAAAGTATTCTAGTATACACTTATTACACAATGTTCTTAGATATACGCCACTCTCCTTGTAAAGATTTCATGGCTACACTGCTTAGGCAACTCTCTTTTCGGGCATTCCCCACCATTTTTCACACCAGTTAGAGCACTATCAGCCCCGTACCTGAGACGTTTGACACCTATTATGAAGTGTATACTTGTTGGGGAACCTGCAGAATTCCCAGCATTTAAAGCTCAGGAATGGAGCATCTAAAATGGAAGACCATCGATGGATAACGTATACTTTGAAGTCAAGAGTTATATTAACCAAAGCCCATAATTGGATAACTTGCAATTAAAAGCCCAACTTTGTATATTGTATGTAATAAAAAACTGTGATGGGGAGCATGTGAAAGAAGAGCCGGCAAAGGCAATATGTTAAGGCAATCCTAGGAATGGGTGCTCTGCAAATAACTAAGGAATGGATGGCATAATTTTGACCAGATTGCCCAGGTAGAGGGGATAAGGTCATCGATCCATCTGCACATGGGGCTTTAGAATTCCCTGTCTTTCTACCTTAGACTAGAAAATGATTACTTCAAGTACAGGAAATCTTTAAAGACTTTAATCTTTACCTTGGTATTTGGTTAATCATGCCTCCACATTAGCCTTCCCTAAGTGTTTCATATGTCCTACTCAATCAGGCACCCAAGATCAATATTACAGCACCCCTTTACCAAGGGTATAGAACTATTACCCTTTCAAGGGTTTACTTCCGAATTAGGGACAAATTCAATGGTGGTTAATCCCACACACAATACACTGCTGCTGGTTGATTGACTGGTTCCCAGCAGTAGCAGATGTTCTATACTGCTACTTATGCTCTGATAGGTACCCTCCTAAACTGCCCTAAGATGGTTAATAACGGTTAATAATATATTAAGGAGAGGAGCTTGGCTAACTGCCGATGAAGATGGCGATTTTTAGAGCAGCTCCTCTCTCCTTCTCGCCAAATCCGCTGACGCCTGTATACCCATTCGCCTCGATAGCCCTAACCATAGGGATAAGACCCTGCAGGGATGAAAATGCCCTGACTCTCAAGGCCAGGGAAAACAGAGTATCACTGTGGCATAGCTGTGGAGAGCAACAGCCTGAGTAGAGAGATTGGAATAAGCGGGTGGAGCTACAAGTCTGCCCCGAGAAAGCGCTGGAGTCCCCCAAGACGGCTCGTTGCACCGGGGACATCTGGGCATCGGCGGCTTTCTAACTTCCCCCACCCTGAGTTGATGATCGAAGTGGAAGCGCTTGCACCAGCAAGCACAGCAAGATCAGCCTGGTGTGAGCGGCCTGCCAATGGGTGCTACAGAGTAGGAGGGAGATCGCCACATGCACTGCAGAACCCTGCTGAAGGGCCTGGAGGCCTCTGTAATGCATGGCTACTGATGTACAGGCAGGGGCCTGCAACAGCTGCCTGAGGACAGTGGGAGATAACCTGAAGCCGCAAAAGGAAGTAGACAGCCCTTGTGCGCCCAGCTTGGCTGGCCAGCATAGCACCGGGGGAGGCGGTGTCCGACCCAAATCCACTGCTTGCTGCTCCGGCTGGGGGTTGGCGGTGCTGATGCTACAGAGAATTGTGGGCCACATGAATACCTCTGTGGTGGAGCTAGAGGGCCTCACCCTGACCTGCTGAGAGACCGTGTTTTGCCCTTCGCAGATGCCCAGGTGAGCGGAGATCATGGATAGTGGCAAGCAAAGGACCAGTCTAACACCTAGCTCCTCTGTACGCTAACAAAACCAGCTGCCACAGAGAGAGGGATATAGAGTACCAGACCTCAATTTGCATTTGTACAGCCATAGGTTGAACTAAGGGGTTGTTTTGGAGGAAACCTTGGTGACACTAAGGGCACCACTGCAGCGGCCAAGAGTAGACATGGCCCAGCTCTAGTCACCCTGGTAACACATCACAAGGAATGCACCTAACACTGATCACTAGAGAATAATAAGGGGCCACAGTGAGAGTCCCTACATACTGTTACAACTACTAGGAGATATGTTTCCTTAACACAATAGTGATTGTCTGGAGACGTGAAAGGAGGGCTGAAATGCAGAGTGGAGAAGAGTGGACACTATCTGTGGAGTGTAGCGTTTACCGTACTTTATCAGCTCATCCTGGGGCTGCGACACCACAAGAAAGGGAGCACCTTTTCACATCCACCTGCTCACAGGGGGTGAGGGGGAACTGGGGGGAAACCCTACAGGCTGCGGGGTGTACTATCCTCGAACTGACCCCAGGCAGGGGGCAAATACTATTTCAATGAGGACCCCCCCCACACACACACACACCAGATAGGGTGTCAAAGTGCGAACCCTGGAATTATGGCTGGAGGATGAGGGGACCATAATGACACAACAGACAAAACTCGACAAATATACCCTCCCCTGTGGGGAACCAGGGAAGCTCACCACAGAGGACCCTGCGGATAAGACCATTCATTTACTGTAGAAACACAGCACATCGTGGTGGTAATACAGAGTCCGAGGGGCACTAGAACTCAAAATAGACACAGTTTACCCCAAACCCACCCTAGGAAGGGCTGACGTCTGCAATATGAATATGCGCTTGAAAGAAGCTGAAGACTCCCTTGCTTTCTTATAAGCTGAAACAGCCTCCCTAAAGAAAGAAGTCAAGGACCTCTGCGCCACCACAAAAACCATAGGTACGTAACTGGAGGACTTCGAGGGGCGCTCATGGCATAATATCATTTGACTAGTTGGAGTGCCAGAGAACGCTGATGGCTCAGCAGTAGACCTCATTGTCAAGAACATCATCCTTGATAAACCACAACCATGTGGACTCTCCAAATACTTGTGGAAAGAGCGCATAGAATACCAGGTACCCCTCCAAAACCAGGAACATCTCCATGAACAATAATGGCTCAAATCTTCAATCATAGGGATCACAATGTATTACTTCAGGCGGTGTGCCGAGCCCCGCCGGTCCAATCGACAATGTGACAATATCATTCTTGCCAGGCTACATCCTTAGGGTCCAACAACACAGTTGCAGTTTCATGGGAGTAAAACGAGTCCTCAGGGAGCGCAAACTGAAGTACTTCGTGCAATTCCCAGCACACTTGAGAGCAGTGGCAGAAGGAAAAATCTGTCAGTTCACTACGCCTAAGGCAGCATGGGAATGGTTAGAAGGATCATGGCAAACCGGGAGACCACAACCGAAGTATCACTTCTACCATCCACATGGGGAACCAATTCCTATGGACCGGAGAAAGACAAAGACACAAAAGAAGCAGCAGTCAGGCATCGCCACAACAACAACAACCTCAGTCCACGGCAATACAGGAACAGCACCACAAGTTATCTGACGGTTGACTCACTCACTGCCGTGGACATTTTCTCCGTGTCGCCAGCGGGGCTCTGGGGGCATGGACTGTCCCAGAACCTGTCTTCATGCCAGGGAGAACCACCTTGGTGCGAATGGCATGGCTGACGAATGCAGAAGATATTTAGTAACATGTAACCTTTTTCTTTGGTGGGGGGGAGTTGGGCTGGGGGAGTATTGATGGTTTCGTTTATTTGATGAGTGTTAGGCATCAAGCACAGTTGGAATGGAGAGTAGTTTCAGGCCTGTTATGCAAGGAGGCATGGGGGAGTGTTGTGAGGGATTGTGTTTATCATTGTTGGCTCCATTGGGCAGAGCAGTTAGGTTTCAGAGCACACTCATTGCACTATATAATGGATGCAATTGGACCTCCCCCCCTATGGTCCCACGTAGTGGCCTATTAGACAGCAGGCATCCCGACTCAGTCTCCTTCGACCACAAAGACGAATGTAAACAGTGGTACACTTCCTGTAACATTGCTGTCTTGGAATGTCAATGGCTTAGGTGACAAAACCAAAAGGAGAGTTGTGCTCCAATACCTTAAAAGGCAGGCACCTGATGTAGCCCTACTGCAAGAGTCCCACCTGAAGGGAAACATCTACAAAGCACTAGTTAGGTGGGATTACAAACTGGTGGCACATGCAGGATGTACTACAAGGTCCAGAAGGGTGGGGATACTATTCAAGAAATCACTCCCCGACACTGTTGAACCGGTTTGGCCAGATGCTCATGGTCGCTTTGTGCCACTCACTGGAAGCTGGGAGTGGCAGACTATTATTACCTGTTTTGTATATGTTCCACCATGCATACAATACACAATTCTTTCTTATCTGGCACCCTACTTCTTAACCTACCAGATAGGAGACTGATAATTGGGGGTCATTTCAACTCGCCTCTCTGTGACATTTGTGACCGACGACCCCCTAGGCAGACGCCAGCATCCCGACGTCCTCTATATGACTTTCTTGAAGCTGTGAGGTTAACAAATGTGTGACGGGCATACCACCATGATGGACAACAATTTGCCTTCCACTCAGGCGTATTTGGCAGTTTGTCCTGGTATTGACTCCATTTTCATGCTTACACGTCAAATCCACCTTTTCACAGAGGTTCATCATCTGGCGTGTGGTATTACAGATCATTCCCCCATAGAGGCAAAGATGGAAGTTAGCAGAGACACTTCACAACATCCCACTCCACTCAACCCTTGGTATCTTAAACTGCCCAAGATTAAAAAAGAGCTTTATACTACCACAGAACACTACTTTGCTGAAACATCTGTTGACTCCACTCAGACCCTTGGGAGGCCTACAAGGCAGTCATCAGGGGATAGGCAATCTCTTTAATGGCGGGGAACAAAAAAGAGGAAAGAGCCCAAATAGAAATGCTGGAAACAGAGCTCCCGGTCCTCGAGACAACCCAGATACAGGATGCGAATTAAGTCTCCAAGTACAAGCTTAAGCTTAAACAGTGCGAATATATGAATGTGGCGACTGAGGCTGCTCGGTTGAGTCACAGAGCAATGCAATACCGCATATATGAGGTAGGTGATAAAGCCACCTGGGGGCGCTGGAGGTGCGAACATTGACAGGCGAATTTGTGCATAAGCAGCGCCATATTGCTGACACATTTGCAGGCTATTTTGCCCAGATCTACACCTCTACAGTGGCTAACACTGCAGAAGAGTCAAGGGAGTTCCTCGCTGACATGTATGTGCCAACTTTATCAACAGCTGACCGGATGCTTCTCGAAGAAGAGATCATGGAAGAGGAAATAACGAAGCAATAAGGGACTTGTCGTCAGGCAAGGCAGTTGTCCCCAGTGGGTTCGCAATTGAACTCTAAAACCACTGAGCCAAAAACTGGCCCTCATCTTTTGGAAAGCAGACAACTAGGTGTCCTGCCTGAGGATCCACGATTGGCCAGTATACTAGTCATTCCCATGGCAGGGAAACTGCACGAGGACTATGCATCCTATAGGTCAATCTCCCCTCTCAATGGTGAGGCCAAGATCCTTGCCAAAGTCCTGGCCACCTGCCTCCTCAAGGTGATTTCAACCCTGGTTCACCAGGATCAATCAGGCGCTGACAAAGTGTCCTGAGCAAGCCCCCCAGATACAAGAAAGAGCAGTGGTGTTCTCCATAGACACTCATATGGCATTCAACTGTCGATGGACATATATGTTTGAGGTATTGGCAAAAATGGGCTTTGGCCCAGCCTTTACCAATGGGTACAGCTGCTGTATGTTGACCCCTTGGTGCATGTGAGGGTGAACGGAGGAACATCACACGTCTTCTGTCTGCAACATGGCACGAGGTAGGGCTGCCCCCATCCCCACTGATATTCACGCTTGTACTGGAACCCTTGGCAGTTTGGATAAGACAGGGCCCCCTGGTTCGGGGCCTGCAGTGGACTGAACAGGGATGATAAAATCTCCATACATGCGGATGACATCCTACTATAAGTGACGGACTGGGAGCTCACACTGAATAGATTAATGCAAATATTTCACAATTTTGGACACTAGTCGGGATACACAATCAACTGGGGGAAATCCCAAATATATGTTTTACAAGGGCAACAACTTAGACTGCCTTGGGACTGCCCAACTGAACTGGTAACCGAAGTATTCATCTATCTCAGGATCTAAGTCACAGGGAATACAACACTCTTTCATGACCAGAACTTAGTGCCCCACCTTGAAAGGTTAAAATGCAACGTCCACCATTGAGATCACACCTGCTAACACACAATAGCAGGGTGGCCCTGTTTAAAATGATGCCCTTACCCTGTTTCATATGTGTCCTGCAGAATACACCCTATCCCCTTCATAGAGCATAATTTAAGGTAATTCAGAGCAAGCTAGGTATGCTGTCATGAAACGGTGGCACAGCACGGACTGCACAGCACAAGCTCACGAAGGGAAGGTATAATGATGGATTGGTCTTGCCCAATATGCAGAAGTACCATTGGGCGGTGCAGCTATCCACCCTCAACAGGTGGGCCTTTGACTATTGCATGGACAGGCTGAGGATGCAGCAGGGAGGTTACTGACGGGCACTTTATGGTCCACACGTGCGTTTGAAACTCCTAGGGCCAACAGCAATAGTGATACGGATTTGGCACATGGCCACCACATCCCTGGTGTGAAGGGTAAGATTACACAAACCACACCTTTATGGGACTCAAGTGCACTAGGAACACTAAAGGATCTCCCAGGTTTTGTCAAGTGGGATCTCACACGCAATACACTTACACTCCTTCATGATAGATGGACACGACCTGGAGGGACTTGAAAATGACGAATGGGTGGAGGCTATGGCCTCCCCATGAGAAGTCACCATTAGATCAAGCTTCTGTCTTGTGCAATTGAAAATATACATCGCTCATGCTACTCCCACCACACTGTTCAAAATGGGTAGAGCAAGGACTGTCAATTGTAGACGACACTGCAACCAAGTAGGCACCTCCTACCATGTGCTATGGGATTGTCCGAAGCCACAGGTCTTTTGGGAAGCAGTGGTTAAGGGCTTGAATGAGGTCTGTGGGTCCTCCCTCACCTCAAAGGAGAAATTGTGTTTCCTGAATGTATTGAGAGAGATAGAACTACTATGTATGGACCGACTGTGGATAACACTGGGCCTGTCCATTGCAAAATCCAATATTGCTAAATGATGGGTTGCGGAGCAAGTGCCACAATTGGATAGATGGAAGAACAACATGGACTGGTGCATGCTGGCTGAAAGGGTTGTCTATGAAGGCCAAGGGTGTCCCTGGATGTCCCCAGAAGTGGGACAAAATCATGGAACTTTGGAATAGCTATGGAAGCAATAGCTGTGGCACCTCCAATGTGGTTGCAGCCGACAACCAAAAAACTGGGATGCCTTATTAGAGTGGTGGAGGGCCGGAAGTAGGAGGGGGACTAAGGATATGCTGGTATATGATGCAAAGTTTTTTAATACTGCTCACTGTTGTCCTTTATACAAAACGATAATAATTAAAAAAAATATATATATATATATTAAGGAAAACACCCCGTCTTCCCATGATAAACGCTACCAAGTAAGTCAGTCATTTATTGAAGCTCATAAAGACTCAATTTCTGTACATATATTTTTATTGCATCTTCTTTTTTCCAGTTGTATCCAGTATATGATGATTTCTATAAAAATCACAATAAATTAATTAAACATCATGACAATATTACACAGTATATTATAAAACCCATGACAAACTATAATCCCCTTTGAGGACAACCGTCTGCAACTCACATACCAACACAAATATCTCTGTAAACTCACCACAGTACACTCATAATCATTCAGTCATCCCACCCCCAGTCACTCTCATTCACTCCAACATTCCAGTCTAATAAAAGCATGTATTCCGGCTATACAACATAATTTTCTCATAATACAAAAATAATGTTGTCAGACTAATATCAAATGACACATTATTTTGTTCAGCATGTCTTTCATAAATATGTGTAAATCATGCAGAATTTTTCAATGACTTCACATTTATTTCCGTCTATCCTTCCATGAGTATGGATCATATGTATTCATACAGTGGCTGTAAATGTAACTTTACACACGTTTCAGCGAAAAACATCTTCATTAGGAGAGCCACTTGATGATATGCCACAACTAGTCACCAGCTGACCTGCAGGAAGTGAAAATTAGATCTTTCTGAGCAGAAACCAACATTTTCAGATCATGGAATATAATTCAGATACAAAGATCTTTCACCGTGGTAAAGACCTACTCATTCCAGTGTGTGTGCCTGCCAACAAACAGAAATAAAATAATTCCAAAAAGGTGCCTGTGGAAAAGCTCTGTCACCTACTAAACCACCCTAAAGCAGAGGTCTTCAATTTGTGGGGCGCAATCCCCAGGTGCCACAATTGGATAGATGGAAGAACAACATGGACTGGTGCATGCTGGCTGAAAGGGTTGTCTATGAAGGCCAAGGGTGTCCCTGGATGTCCCCAGAAGTGGGACAAAATCATGGAACTTTGGAATAGCTATGGAAGCAATAGCTGTGGCACCTCCAATGTGGTTGCAGCCGACAACCAAAAAACTGGGATGCCTTATTAGAGTGGTGGAGGGCCGGAGGTAGGAGGGGGGACTAAGGATATGCTGGTATATGATGCAAAGTTTTTTAATACTGCTCACTGTTGTCATTTATACAAAACGATAATAATTTTTTTTTGAAAAAAAATATATATTAAGGAAAACACCCTGTCTTCCCATGATAAACGCTACCTAGTAAGTCAGTCATTTATTGAAGCTCATAAAGACTCAATTTCTGTACATATATTTTTATTGCATCTTCTTTTTTCCAGTTGTATCCAGTATATGATGATTTCTATAAAAATCACAATAAATTAATTAAACATCATGACAATATTACACAGTATATTATAAAACCCATGACAAACTATAATCCCCTTTGAGGACAACCGTCTGCAACTCACATACCAACACAAATATCTCTGTAAACTCACCACAGTACACTCATAATCATTCAGTCATCACACCCCCAGTCACTCTCATTCACTCCAACATTCCAGTCTAATAAAAGCATGTATTCCGGCTATACAACATAATTTTCTCATAATACAAAAATAATGTTGTCAGACTAATATCAAATGACACATTATTTTGTTCAGTATGTCTTTCATAAATATGTGTAAATCATACAGAATTTTTCAATGACTTCACATTTATTTCCGTCTATCCTTCCATGAGTATGGATCATATGTATTCATACAGTGGCTGTAAATGTAACTTTACACACGTTTCAGCGAAAAACATCTTCATTAGGAGAGCCACTTGATGATATGCCACAACTAGTCACCAGCTGACCTGCTGGAAGTGAAAATTAGATCTTTCTGAGCAGAAACCAACATTTTCAGATCATGGAATATAATTCAGATACAAAGATCTTTCACCGTGGTAAAGACCTACTCATTCCAGTGTGTGTGCCTGCCAACAAACAGAAATAAAATAATTCCAAAAAGGTGCCTGTGGAAAAGCTCTGTCACCTACTAAACCACCCTAAAGCAGAGGTCTTCCATTTGTGGGGCGCAATCCCCAAGGGGGCTGTGGAGTCATAAGAAGGAGGGCACAAATTCCCAAGCCTCACTTCTGTATCGATTCCAAAACATCTTCATTTTGGAAAAAGACAACCATTCTGGAATGGTTAATTTTGATAGTTTAAAATGCTTCAGATGAATTATCATTTAGTGAGCCTCCTGCTAATTGAAACCAAGGGAGGGGCAGACAGCTAAGCAAGCGTACTTGCCAGGGTACCTGCTTTCCTGAAACTAATGCAAATATGTGCAACGAGTTAATCTGCAAATGTAAAGGGTAATCTGCAAATGTAAAGGATGCTTGGGATCCTGTATTGGCTTCAATTGATCGAAGCACTGGAAGCTTTGTGATGACAAATATGTATTTTTTTTGAGTGGTAGTAAAAAGAGTTAGCAACTGAACTATAAAGTGTGTGCTTTTAATTGTAATTGTATTTACATAGTGTTTACTACCCCTGGGGAGGTGTTTAAGGGACAGTTATGTAATACGTACGGTCTGAGCATTACTAAAATCTATATTTTAGAAGGACCATTTTATCAAAAACATTTTGCACATTTTGTAGTAGCCTATTTTGTACTGGGTGTAATGCACATTTAAAATAATTACATACAGATCCACAGTGCTTCCTGTCACAGGTTGTGACTTTGTAGAACTAAAAATACACAAGTCACTATTATTCACTGCACCAACCAAGATTTATTTATGTGGCTGTCTGGTTACACACAGACCTCTGCAGTCCATTAACTAATAGAGGTTTCATAATTCACTATGTGCATTTCCCACAGAATAACAACTGTTTTAAATTTATTTTTCATTTAAGCTGCCCATTATTTTATATTTAACAACCTGGCAGTAAAAGACCTAAAAACTGAAATTAACAACAGCAGCAAAATAATATGACCAGGAGTCAATATTTGCTATAATAGAATCGTCTGTTTTCATAATGTTAAAAATAAAAATCTTTTTAGAAAAACAATGTGAAAGAAGATTAAGGAACCACTTCCTCCCCAAGAATTAAAAAAAGCATCCTACTTGGACCTCACAGTTCATCATAAATGATTGTAAATGGTATGTTTTAATTATGATGAATGATGTTCAGCAACCTTTAGTTCCATGCAGTTGTAAAAGCCACACCATCAGCATCCCATGAAATATAGTATGGTTCTCCTCGTATGCGTGCGCTAAAGTTGCAGCCCATGCATTACAGCTATTATGCCCAGGACCACTGGAATTATGAGATTGTATGGCCGCAACGATTTTTGCATAATTACAAATGTGCCGCATTTTCCACATATTCAATCATCTGCCACGTAATCTGATGATTTGAAAAATAAAAAACATTTCTTTGTAGCTCAAATAGTTCAAACGTTCCTAAAAAGCAGTGAAGCAATTTTCTGGACAGTAGAAGGTCCTTTGTAAAGCTGTACTCATCACCTTTTATTTGCTTATTGCTATATTTGGGTGTTAATCTGGTATTAATGAGGAGCAACCACAAATTGACTCTCTTTCTGGAAAAAAACAGGCGCATCCATCACTTTAGTTCAGCAGGTGTTTTAATCTAAATAAGTTTTGTCAAATTATGTTTTGATTGTGAAAAATAAAGTACCACTGTGCATTTTTGGGTAATTATTTTTGGAAACGTTTTGTTTGAGCTGTATGATAAACCACAGTCGCCCACTAACATTTGGTTTGCTAAACAATGTTTAATATTATTTCCCACTGTAAAAATGATTTGCTGTGGTAATTGGGGCCATTTATTATTGTTGATGATGAGGAGTACCAGGTTTTAGACATTTTTGTCAGGAGGGTGTCTTTATGCCTAAATAATTTAGACAGGGGGTCTCAGCATCAAAAAGTTTGAAGGCTTCTCCCTAAAGTGAGCCAAAATAAAATTCATGCATTTGTGTGGTATTTCTCTTTTTCAACATCTCTTCATCTATACCTCTTCTCATCTGTGCCTGTACACAAGATATGCCACATCCACCCACAAATTCTTTCTGTGCGAATCTGACACCATTATCTCACCTATCTCTGCACCTTACCTTTACCCAGTTTTCATGCCTCCATAAGGAAATCTATTGGATAGAAACAAGATGTTACACATGCAAAGTGTACTCACACAAATTTTGCAATTCAAACTAGTGAAGAGTACAAAAAGGAGGAAAACTCTAATACTCCTTTTACTACGTGATGGTTAGACCAGGCAAACATGATAATAACGCTTAGTTAAAACACCAAATAAAATGTAAATGGAACTCATGTGGTAAGGATGTAAACAGAACCACAAAGATGTGTGGTTTAAAAAAATAAAAAAATAAAGGGATACTGTGGTATGTATGAGGATTTGGCAAAAACTAAATCTTTTGTGACTAACCCATTTCACCCAACCCGTTTCTTCTAATTTTTCAAGTTCATTGTCATTTACCAGTCTGAATAACCCAACCTGGTAAAACCGTTCTTGGTGAAAAATATATTCTTTCATGTTAGCTTTTCGAACATGCTCATTTTTTTGTTTTCTTTTCTGCCACTCTCCGCCCCACCCCCTTTTTTCCTCACATTTGTTTAGGAGCTTGCTGTGGCTCATTTCCCCTCCCTTGTAAACACAGCACTTTTCCTCTCTGCCACCAAATCTTTATCTCTGTTCACCACTTTGTTTTTAACTTTCCATTTCCTTCTTCATCCAGATTGGTCTGCGATTCTCTCCCCCCCCCCCCCCCCAAACCCTCTTCTCTTTTTTTTGGTGGGAGGTCAGGGCCAGGGAGAGTCTCACTAGCAACTCTCCCCTTCCTTACACTTCAGTTTATTTTAGACTCCCAGTGTGGCTCTGTTCCACTGACTAATTAGTACTCCATTTTACATTTCCTGCCTGCCTTGTTGCTGTTACCCCATAGCCTCATTCCTCCTTTTAGTTATTTGTTTAATTTATCTTTTTATCAGTTCATTTTTAGGTTAGTGTGGAAATTCTGTAAATTGTAGGTTTTTGATTTAGATTAAATGCTACTGCATTGACTTCTAGTAAATATGAGTTAGATTCATATTATACATATCAGAACCCACGAAGGGGAACACATGAACGAAAGAGCAAGAACAAATAGGGTGACAGCAGATTATTGTCTTGGTCTATGGGATGGGTCACTTTAGGTAAAATAGCCTTTAATTGTTAGTAGACTGGCAGAGTGAGAGAAAGTAGTTGTAGCTGGAGTAGTTGATGGACCTAAAAGCAGAGACTGTCATAGATTGCTCTGTGGCTTCGGTACACGCAAACATTTCTGGGGTTCTATTAGGGCGGTGCTGAGGATGCAAAAAAAAAAAATCACAAAGATGAACAAACGTGGAACAATACATCTACTACAGCATAAATAGTGTGGGAAACTTGTCTTTCTCCCAAGAAATGTTTAAGATACTTGTTATATTCCAAGAAAGAAGAAATTATAAGTGATACAGGGTTCACTCACCTTCCAAAACACCTAGCCATTTGAAAACAACAGGAGGGAACCCCTACCTTGTTTGGCCTATCTCTTTAAGTCCCCCCAAGGGGATCACCCTATGGTGTTAAAAAGACTTTCAAGCACTGGGATTCCTAGTGGCTGCTTCATCGTAAAGTGCTAGTCCAGATAACTAGTGTATCTGAATGGCCTCAACCTTGTTAACCAAGGGAGCTCCTTGATTATTGGCGTGGATCCTAGATTTAAAATAGTCTAGGGTGTCCTGAGGCTTAATTGTATTTTCAAAGGGCACCCTGACAAAGTTAAAAACAAGTGGGAATACACTATGGAAAGTAGTATTCTCTGCATTCCTGGGTCAGAATGTTTCAGCCATCACACCAAAGCCTCAGTGGGCTAGTTGGCTTTTGTCAGGGCCTTACAAGGATCCCGATAGTATCCCACCTGTGTGCATTCAATTGTGAAACGTCCATTCACCATAGTCGGACAAGCCTTACACACCAACCCATTTGTTCTTTATGTTTGCACTTTTCTATTGGTATGAGAGAAACAGTAATAATTAATTTAGCATAACATAATTATATATATCTGTGTATATTTGCATACATTTCCAAGGGATCACTGAGAAAATTGCACATAATTCAGGACCAGTATATAAGCAGTACAAAGAGTGAGTCTCCATCACAGTTACTCTAAAAATGTGCAGATAATTTGCATGCACTAGGTTGGTATGCAATATGCAAATATGATACTTGAAATTACCAGGATATCATACATTACCAGGATATCATACATGCTGCACTCATCATGCACATGAAGTGTGATTTTTGCTTGTTCCCCTTACTTAGTAGCATCCTCATTAGAGCTCCATGAGGGTATAGAGCCATGTGGACCTTGTAGTCAAACTCTGTCAACATAGAGGTAAAAAACATTCATAAGAGTGTCAAGGTCTAGGTTCTTATAGTCAAAAGACCCATCAAAGCCTCCCCTCATTACTGACCACTTACTTTGTCAAAGGTCTGTTCCTGACTATGAACCTTTGGTTCCTCCTTCCCCCTCATCTTGGCGTGGGGATATTTTCTTGGCCTTAAATACCCAGTGTACCTTCACGCCAAGTGACCAAGGCACGTCATCATGTAAAGGTGTGCCACTATCTCATTGGTCCATTGCCACTGAAGGCTCTTCTACTGCCAATTTGTCTTGTTGTGTATAGAAAATCACCCAAATGTGTTAATCGTGAGAGGCTCTTTTACTGCCTTTTCATTTCACTATGTGTCAAAAACTGCCTAAATGTTCTAAATTTGCATTACAGAGACTCCTATGACTTAGACCTCCTATGATTCCTATGATTATCCCTCATATTAATGAGAGTCTGGTATTAATTCTCTCTCCTGGTCTGTAACTACTTTTGTGTTGTCTGTGTACATATGTGATTATGTACACAGGCTCATGGTTTATATGGGCTATACTTTTCATGTGGATGAATTAAATATAAGAATGTATAAGTGAGAGGAATCTTGTGAAGTTGTTACTCAAGTGCCACACTCTTCTACTCTTTTATTATATGTTGTTCTGATGCTGTGGCCTCAGGAATGACCTCTAATTTCCAATTTGCGCATGTAAGTTTGAGTCAGGATTCTATAACTGTAGTGGCATCCATGGGATCTCGTCATTTAATCCAGTCTCATGAGTTGACAGACAGTAGATCAATCTTTGCTATTTCTCATATAGGGCTCTTTCTGGGTTTTGGTATTCTCTTTTTGTAGTTCTATTACTACCCATCTCTGGTCCTCATCCATATGCCCTCCTGTCAAAAAATGTTGTGACTTGTTTTGTACTTCAGCCATAACTTAGATTACTATGGTGTTTGCAAAGCTGAGTTTTTACCTTTCTCATCATCATGCCTCTGTACTTAGGGTTGCATGGGCAAGTGATCATGTAAATGACTTGTGTGAAACAGCAATTTGTATCTTTTCTTAAAAGTCACATTTTCTTCAAGCCAAGGTCAATTGTCTCCGTCTTTGTTTGATCTAGTCGCTTTGCTGATGAAGAATTCCTGAATGCTGTCCCTCAGCTTAGTGCCATTTTCCCTCAACATGTCAGTTTCTAGAACAGAATCTATCATGTTAACACTCACTCTTTTTATTTTTCTAGCTGATATTCTGTAGTCAAAGATATATATTGTTCAATTATTTTTGTCTCCTTATGTGTTCTTGCCCCCTTGTGTCTGTCCCCACACATGCATTATCTAATTTGGTCAGCTGTAGGGACAACCTTTGTCCAGTCCAAAATTTCATACTTTGCTTAATTGAACTTCACAAATGTTGACACAATCTGACGTGTGATATATTTCTGTATCTCTGGTCATTTCATTAATGATATGCACGATTCTTCTTGAATCCCTAATTGTGCTAATGCTAATTCGTTTGAACTTGTTTCACCGCTTTGGGCACCCAATGGTGATTATATATCTTTACAATTTGATCTTACGTGTTGTCTTTATGATACTAACTTTGTGGTTGTAAAATAAAGCTCTGAATTGTATTCCTGATTGGAGTTTTCCTTCCATGGCCTCATTGGTCATGGTGTCTAAATTGTTGGGTGATCTGTTGTAAATTTGTGTATGGTTCACTGCACTTCTTTTTGGGTCAAAAGGTCCATCTACCTCAGTGAAGCGTTTGATTCCTGCGAAGGATGAAAACAGGCTTGCAATGATCTTCTTTCTATGATTTAAGGCTATAATAAATGTGGTGACACAACTCATCCTCTACTCTTCCTGGTTCCTCAGAACGTTTTCCAACATTCCTCCCTATTTTGGTTTTGTGCTCTTTTCCTTGGCTGCTGTATGATCTTCTCTGGATACTTTCTTTCTTAAATTTTTCCATTCATTCATTGTTTAAATTCTTAATCTGCTTGTTTTAGAAGTCTTCTGTTCTACTGTGGTTTCTACAAAGACATGGAATCTGTTGGTATGATAGGTTTTATTTCAGTGGTTTCGGATAGAAAACCGATGAACATAAGCAGGTTGCATTTTTTCTGTAAGTTTGTAATACGTTTCCATATGTAGCATTCCAAGTTCCACTATGAGGTCCTGTGTACTTTTTAAACCAATGTGTCCTCGAATTTAAAGAAATTATTTGCCCAGGCCATTCCAGAATACAGGCGTTCCTCCTAGACTGTTAAGGTATCCCCTTGAGGCAACTGGTATACAGACTCTTGTTGTCCAAAGCTAGGAGGAGGTTGTTCTACACATCAAAACTTAAGATCTTTGAGTAGGTTCAAAAGATTCTTAGTATCCTTCGGTCTTTTTCTTAGGGACAAGTCAAGGGCAATAAAGAGGAAGGTAGAAAAGGGACACCAAGGTCCACTGGGAAGAGAACAACCAAAGAATGCAAACATGGAACACAAAGACAGAAACCGCACTGGCACTCGGTACCAGTACAAGCCAGTGGTAGCTTAAGCAATAAGTAGTTGAGCCCGGCAAAACTGAGAGTCTTGAACAAGGGCTTGGGCATTGTACCAACTCTTTCTTTGGACAAATTCAAACTCCATTGCCATCAAACTGAATTTTCTGAGCACTTGAAATTAAAAACCTTTTTTGGACGAGAAGAAACAGACATTGATAGATGTGACACAGTTCTTCATAAGAAATCAGAGTTCTGCGCTCCCACATCAAGCGTACCAGTAGAAATTCTCACCTTTGAACAGGCAGTTACAAGATAGCTGAAATGATAGAACCAATGAAAATCAGAACCTTCCACACATGTCAAAAGAAGAACATGCAGCACTGTCAGAATTGAGATCTGACCCGGAAATCACAATCAAACCTGCAGAGAAAGGCGTGGGATCAAACCCAGAACACGGAATGCTACAGACAGGAATGTCTTCACCTTCTAGAAGACAGGAAAAATCCAACCCACTCAATTCTGGGAGATATAAAGAACATGGTAGAAGAGGCTGAAACAGGGGCTAGTAATTTCCTTAGTGTAACATAACCTGTTTTTAACTTTGTCGGGGTGCTCTCGGAAAAATAAAAGTAATCCTCAGGACACCTAATACTATTTTAAATCTAGATAGGCCAAGCACGGTAGGGATTACGTCCTGTTGTCCAAGATGTTTGTTAATCAAATGAACACATTCTATATTAAAAGCCCTACACAGTGTTTGTAGGTGGATGGATTTGGAGGCAATGTCAAAGGGGGTTCTGCAGTCTATCCGCAAACAAAGTCTTTAGTGATTTTCATGCAAATAGTGCATTAATTTTATGTCACCTACCACATTGGTCCAATGTGCATAGGCTTAGGAAACACATGCAACATGGGACTCTGGGAGTAGCGCTCTCCCAACAAGCTTTCCATAATAAAAGTAGAAAAATGCTGTGTTTTGTAGTAGAAATCACCCATCTCATTAGATAAAAGGTGTTGGGTTTTAAATATCATCTGAAAGAGTACTGGGGAATGACCTCAAGAAGTCATTTAAAAATGTAGTTACACTTTCAAAACACATTCGGCCAACACACGTTGCATTAATTCTTTCCTTAAGCTTATCCTATGGCAGTCCTGCATATGGCACTTCGAGGCCTCAGTGTAAGGACCTATTCTAGAAATCCCACTTCTCAATACGTCCCTCGTGGATTTATGTAAAGGCACATCTCTCCACAATTTCTAGGCAAGAGATCCTACAGTATCATGTAAGGAATCACCAGGACCCCCAGGCTGTGTGTGTTGAGCATCTGAGTGACATGTTTAAAGGATTTGACACTGCCCCTTGTAAAGGTCCTCCTACCCCAGGTTTGATGCCAGTGCTCGTATGGCTAAAGTAGTGAAAGTAGTGAGCATTGCCACCTAGGGCATTAGGGTAGCAAGCTCGGTCTGTAAAGTATTGCCAATCTTTAGCCACAAACGGTGACACCAGTCCCAGACCACAGGCAGAAGGAGCTGCAAGCTCCACTTTCCCAGAAATCCACACAAAATCGTTTACCATATGTATTCTTGCTCTTAGACCTAAATATGATAGCACTTGAAGTACTTTGAAACTTGAGATATGCTTGCAATATTTTGAACTATTGCTACATCCAGGACCAATCAGTAAATCCTGCAACTTAAGCCCAGGCCGGACAATTTGTATCAGCCAGATCATTTTAACAGGATGTGAGCAAAGCCCATGGTCTTGTGCAACAAGGCCGTAAGTGACTGCGTATGGGGTTACCAAACTCCTTTAGTAGTACAAATAAAGCTGTATCCAAGTATCAGCTACTAAGCTGTAACCAAGGTCCTCATATCTGAAACCAATGCCCAGATAGTGTTCCACTCTGCTCTTACTATGTCCAACTATCTATCGGCATTCAGAGCTGTTAGAAACATGGTCTCTGGTAGCAGCATCCATGACATTGCATTCCAACAGCACTTACCCTCTATTCCATATTTGCTGTTACGCAGGTCCGATGGTTTCTGGAATGTGGCAACTACATAGAGTGTACTACACCCTAGCCCTGCATAAGATGCCAAACACAATTCTATTCAGCATACAACCTCAGCTTAGTGTTAGTGCACCACAGGAGCATTGGCAGACACTAACAACACACCTACTTTCAATCACATTCCAAGGACATACTTTGATTGCTGGTGGACTGTGGAGAGCATGCTCTTGAAGAGAAATGTATGTAGATGCTGTCTGAAATGTGCCAGTTTACAGCTATAGAGTGGTCCAAAGTGAGCAGTTCTGGCTTCTTAACTGAAAGTACTTTGAGTGCTGGTATTTAAACTCACACTTTCAATATTGAAAGAAAACTGAGCCAGTGTGTAGAGTACGAGTCAATAATACAAACTGCAGCTACACAAACTTAACGGAATATACAAATCATCAATCAAAAAAGCTAAACAAAGGTACTACTCAGACATAATTCAAAATTCTAAATCTGCAACCAAAGAATTTTATACAATTCTCAATGAATTTCGAAAACCTAAATACATGGAAGGAAGTCATCCCACTACTCAGGATTTCACAAACAAACTGGCAACTCATTACACACCAAGGCAGACACATTGGACTCCTATTTAAAACAGAGGAAAACCATCAGCACCAACCCCTTTCCTAAAATACCCTCTAAGAATAAACCAGCCCAGCCTCCACAGTCCTTCAAACAAATATCATAAGGTGAATTCATGGATTTGGTCAAAGCAAGTTGACCTTCCGGTTGCCCTTCTGACCCTTGCCCCCCACACATCTTCAAGAACATTCTTTTATCTACTTCTGCTGCCACACCTGTAAGAAGAATCATCAACAACTCTTTAATTACAGGAACTTTTCCTGTAGACCTGAAAAAAACATACATACGACTGTTATTAAAGAAAACAAACCTAGACCCGCAGGACCCCAACAACTACAGATCAATCGCAAATGGACCTTTCCTGGGCAAACTGATAGAAAGAGCAGCATTCGCCCAGATGTCACAATTCATTAGGACAATTCCATACTTTCGGACTACCAAACTGGATTCTGCTAAAGGAAGAGGCACTGAATCAGCACTCATAGCAATCTGGGATGATCTTAAAGACACACTCAACCACAATGGAGTTGCTGAACTACTTCTCTTGGACCTCTCGGCTGCCTTTGACACGGTTGACCATGACACCCTAATTCAAAGACTCCACAAATCCGGCATAGAAGGGGCTGCTCTCGATTAGATTACATCCTACCTTGAAAAAAGAACTAATGTCACCTATTCCCCCCTTTCCCGTCCAAACCCTACCTCACAAAAGCAGGGGTCCCCCAAGGATCAATCATCTCACCTTTGTTTTTCAACATCTACTGATCAATGATTTTCAAATCACATGCTACAACTATGCAGATGACAAACAAACACTACTTAAATTAGAATGCCCCAAATACATTGAAAACTCACAAATCTTTAGTTTCCTCAGAGCCGTTGATCAGTGGATGACCTACAGCCATCTTAAACTAAATGCCTCCAAAACAGAAATACTCATATTTGGTGACTGGAAAAATGATGACCAACTGTGCGCCTGGCCTGACGATCTCAGACCACCTCCTCAATTATCCGAGGAAGTTAAAAGCCTTGGAATTACCATGGGTTCCAAGTTAACAATGAATGCCCAAGTGGACAAATTAGCACAAACAAGCTTCATCACCTTGAAGACTCTACGATGCATTTTCCCCCACCTCGGATTTCCACACAAGGTGCAGGCTACTATCTTGCTTGTACTATTTAAAATGGATTATGCCAGTGGCCTCTACCATGGATCATCTGTATCTAATTTGAAAAACTACAACGTATTCAGAACTCCGCTGCCAAGCTACTATTACATGTAAAGCCACAAGCCCACATCTCACCTGCCTTGAGAGCACTACACTGGTTACCCGTTGCCAGAAGATGCACCTTCAAGCTGCTTTGTATCACCCACAAAGCTATACATGGAACAGGACCGCTGTTTATCAGAAACAAAATAACCAAATACATTCAACAAAGAAACCTCCACTCAAGATTCGCGGGGTCAGCCTTAGAACACCACCGTACAAGAAAAAGACTATAGGTGGTACATCCTTCTCTGTTCAAGCAGCCAAACTATGGAATTCATTACCCCTAAATATAAGATCCACAGAAAACTATCTTGACTTCAGAAGACTACTCAAGAGTTGGCTCTTTCCTTCATAACCACCATATTCAAACAGCTACGGATTGCATATATCTGTGTTGATGAATAATTTTAATCTGATTATGTGTATATTCTAGATATGTATAGTTCTTTAGGCAATATGTATTGCTGCTATGTCATAACAATAAATCACACATATACTCTTTAAACCTGTTTAACTAACGTATATTTACTCACGGATTAAATATGTATATAAATATATGTGTGTATTTGTGTGTGTATTCATGTGTGTATGTATGTGTGTGTATATGTATGTGTATGTTATTCTATGCTTAACATGTTCATAGGTCATTTCATAGCTCCTAGATAAGTTGTTATATTAGATACTTATGAATCCCTCCTCTCATTATATTTCACACTGATCAAATGTTTTATTATCATAAGCATTTGGCAATTCAAAAATTGAATAAAGATAAATAAATGTTAAAAAATAACACTTATTAATTAACTTCAAATATTACATATCTTGAAAGCCTGTGTTTATACAATACTACTTTTCTTCTCATATTATACCCATCTTATAGTCCTTGAACATATATTCCCTTACTATGTATTTACATATCTATTTATTTATTACTGGAGTCCTACTGTACTAGAGAAAAATAAAATAAAATCTATAAATAAAATTCAAATTATAAATAAGTCATTTACATTTTGTATTGATAATATTAATGAATAAATAAATTAAGTAAAATAATGATAAAAAATGTGTATAAATATATATAAATAAATAAAAATGTGTATATATATATATATATATATATACACAATTATAAATAAAAAAATTATATTTTTACTCTCTTGTAACCTTTACTTTGTCTACCCATCACCATATGTCATGTCTCTATCAATCTATCCTCCATTCACACTCTGACTCATCCCAAACACATTCTGGTACTTTCATTTCCTAAATAACCCTGCGTAAGCTCTTCTCTCCTCTTCCACATGTAACTCACCCAAACCTCAGTTTACTACCATGATCTCCCAAACAACCCTACTAAATTCTTCCTCATTTATCTCTTCTTTGACTCATCTCCCTAACCCTTTCCACAGACTCTTCCCTTCTCCGTTCCCCTTTACTCATTCCAAGCCTCATCCTATTACTATAAACTCCCAATTAACACTTCTCTACCCCTCCATTACTCCAGTCAATCCAACTAACAAACTCACATATCCGCAGCTCAAATTAACTCATAATAATACTAAAACTGTACTCATATGTCCCTATACTAATCCACCACTAATTCCTTTTCGGTTCTGGAGTAGCATGCTACTCGCAGAGAAGCGATTCGACGCCTTGTCAGGGGTAGTAAGTGCTATATAAATACTATTACAATTACAATTATCGCCAGCTCTTCCAACAAGTAGAGGTGTAGACAGGGCTGCCCACATTCCCCCTTTTTATTCACCTTAGCAGTAGAACCATTGGCTTGCATGTTAAGGCAAAACTATGCTCACTGTGCTGTATTGTTACCCTCCAGGCCTTGATCAAAGAACTTGCCTGATTTGTAATTTTTCTGGATTGTCGATCAATTGGGGAAAAACAGAGATGTTCCCACTGACAGTGACTACGTAACACCATAAAATAACTTATTCTCTAAGATGGTACCCACACGCAGTTAAATATTTGGGAATTATTGTTTCATGTGATCAATAGACCATAGTACACAGTAATTATGGTCTGGTACTTAAACTGCATTGTCATCAGAAGAGATTGCTCAAATTACCCCTCTCATTGACAAGTATGGTTGCCATAATCAAAATGGTGGTGCTTCCTAAGCTCATTTACCTGTTCAATAATATACCAATACCACTGAATTTTTCATTTTTTGCCACTCTACAATCTTTGTTGACCACACTGATATGGGCGGGCAAGCAGTCAAGCTGCTGATGGGAAATGATAACTAGACCAGAGGAGCGGGATGGGCGTTCCTGAGATGCACAGATACCCGACGTACACCCAAGCTCCGTTAGATGCTTTCTGATACACTACTGACGCCCCATCCTAGTGATTGAGAAAGATCAAACTAATAAAGGTACTCCTTAGACAGTTTTGGGGTCAAACATACTAGACCCTATAATGCTATATATGCACTACATGATGCACACACAGTGAATTTGATGGAGACTTGCACGAGGGGTGGTTATAACTCTGCAATGAGTGTAATACTCCCCAGCTCAACCCCTGACTTACAACCCCTTGCTGCCACCGACACTAGCAAGGTGTAGGCGAGGTGCTACACAGGAGTGGGATCACACAAATGGGGCATCTGTTCCTGGAGCACAGTTCATCGCAATAGAGCAATATCAGTCTGGTGAGGCGTCCACCCTGCTTAACCTGTACACATATATGTGACCAAATTGTGCTACTAGGGCAATTATTACGATGCTTCTGGGTTCCCCTCACCCTCGAATTCCCTCCCTCCAACAGATATCATTACCACGAGGCCGATTACTGGATGGATATTTAAATCTTACAAAGTGTGGGGGGAGCTTGGGGAGACCACTTACCTTCCCTCAGCACGTCATATTGCTGTTCTCAGGTGAAGCTAATCTCTTTGAGGGATGGTGATAAGCTTTTACATTTCAGGTTCTTCAACCAATTGCACTACAGTCCTGAGCTGATGTCGAAATTCGATGTATCTGTAGGCGCACAGTGTCCTAAATGCCCTGTCAATCCAGCAGTTTTTTTTTGCACTTAAGGCCTGATTTATGAAAAGTTAGTGCCGACTTTGCGTCAAAAACTGACGCAAAGGCGGCGCTAACTTTTCGTAAATCAAGCCCTTACTCTGTAATTCCCCGGACAAAGGTGCCTTCCGGCAGCAAATAGGGGTCCTGGTGGTGGATGTTTTGGGACATTGTTTGCATTTAATCCCCTGTGTGACCCTCGTGGGGTATACTGCAGACTTCACCAAACCAGAAGGTAGACTGATATCACTGTTATTATTAGCCAGCTGGAGAATCATCGTGGCTTGGCTGGGGGGCACTTTCTTGGTAAGGGATAGGCTTTGCGATGCTGGCTTTTGTAATGACTATGCAGAATGTTATGCACAGATGCAACCGGCTCGTAACCGCACTACAGACTTTTAGGGTCCACTACATCAGTATTTTAATTGACAGACATCACTAGAATTATTGAGGCTTGCATTTGGAAGTCTCATCTACGTTTCAATATTTTGGGGGAGACTTACATTATAAATCATGTTTAATGCAACGAAATCTGTAATACAATACGTATAACATGCTCATGGGATAATGTCTGTATGCCACTGCCAGCTGAATACGCATATTTGACAAAATGATAAATAAAGTTTTTAAAAAATTGAAATAAAACCAATGAATCCAGAATGACAGTTGTTGGAGGCTAAGAGCCATGATGTATTGAAGGTATCACATACATTATGGGAGCACTTGGTAGCAGCACCTGTCTGTAATCAGTATAACCAGGGGCGGCTCCTCCGGTAGGGTGGAGAAGTGTTGTCCGCCCACCAGCATCAGCAGCTGCAAAACCTTTACAAGAAAACGATAATAAACTCTATTATCATTTTCTTGTAAAGGGGCGGGGCCACGGGGGTGACAAGCAGTGAGGGGGAGTGCACAGCCCTCCCCCTCAGAGCGCATGTGTGCTCTCTCCAGCCCAGCAGAGAGAGCCTGCACTGGCTCCCAGTCTGAGCAGCATCAGGATCGGCCACAGAGCAGGCTGGGAGCCTGTGCTTGCAGCCTGCGACGAAGGAGCAGAGCGGTGCAGTGTCGAGTGAAGGTAAGTGTTTAAAAAAAAATATATACTTTTGCATCCTGCGAGCCACCACTGAGTATAACTTGCAAAACTGAGACTGGAACACTACCATTATCCGTTCTGTGTGAGAGAAGCTTGCAAGGCGGCAGACCATGCTGATCCATGTGTGAGATAGGAATACATAGCTGTTTCCCATGTTCTGTTGGTTCTTTGTGAGGGGCACTTCCATAGTTACAGTGAGTCGTGATAGGACGAGTGACTCTCAAATGCTGTTCCACCTCCACTCAATGCACACGTTCAGGATAGGTATCTTGACTGGCGCAACAATTGTTGCAGTTGCATCAGGATCACTGTGAAACAGATGCACCTACGAGCACTGTGCACACACAGCGGCTGCGGAACTCCTTATAATGTATGATTCTTTCAGCCTGTTCTGGTATTCTAAACAATAGTACTTTGTGTGCTAGGATTTTTGCACCCAGGATATCCATTTTAAACAAAACTGAGAGTCTCAGAATGCCAGCTGCAGTTAGCTAAATAGCAAGGATTAGCTGACATAGCTATAACATTGTATTCCTGCCATCTTGTTCACGGTCTTGTGTCAAAACCATGAGGGTACTCGTAACTTAATGCAGCTTCTCTGCCTTTGTGAAGGTTCCAACAGCAGCAACACAATGAATAGACCTCAAAACGTCTGTTTTGCTGCATCTTGCCTGCAGGTTCTGAGTATCAGTGCTGTGTGGCAGTGGTTCCCAACCTGTGGTCCGGGGCCCCATGGGGGTTCCGCAAAGCCTTCACAGGGGATCTGCGACTGCTTAGAAAATTTAATAATTTTAACAGATTAGGTCCTGGGCTTTCAGCAATGACTCAGTGGGGGGGAGGTCCCCGGATTGCAATAATGATTCAGTGGCGGGGGGTCCCCAGGTTCCAGTATTGACAAAGTGGGGGTCCACAGAAGTCAAAAGGTTGGGAACCACTGCTGTATGGTATAAGGCATAGTTTAGTTATATTTGTCTTTCCATTTTTATCATTTATTAATTTTTGGTAACTCAGAAACATCAGTAAGGCACATAGAATCCTGAAATGTTTTTACATATATAATTGTAAACAATTTTAGATCCCACTGTCATAAAAGAAGGGGATTAAACTTTCAGATCAAAACAGCGGTATAAAAGAAAAAATGTCAACTTTAAACTCGCATTAAGTGGTGCCCTCTAACATCTATCAGCGTCATATAGAACTCTAAATTCCTTGATGATTAGTACAACAATGAGTCAAATATATTAAGACACCTAAGGGCCTCATTTATAGTTAGGGTTTGGCAGAAGAAATACTCTGTCACACACGTTGTGGATACCCAGTCCGCCATGTAACAAGTGATATATGCTGTAATGCACTAATAACATGGCAGAAGGGTTTTCCGCCACCTTTGTGGCAGAGCCTCCTATCTGCCAGACTCTAAGTAGGGCCTTCAAGTTGGGATAAATGCAATTACTACCACATTTTGTGCAAACCTGGATCTACATGGTGAGAGGTAAAGTGTCATGGCTTGAATAATAGGTAAGAGGTTTTCTCAGTATATTACTACCCTTCATATTACACATATAAGTTTCACCATGTAGATCTGTAACAGAGTATGACCGAAGAGGCATCAGCCCACGGGATCATTGGCTTGAGCCGGTGACCTTGAACAACAGGTCGGCGACCGTCTTTTTTGCATCTCACGTTTGTCGAAGTCTATCGCTCTGCTCTTGTCGTATACAAAGTCATCTTGTATACCCCAGACAACTTTCAGGAGGAAAGCAATAAGACAACTGAAAATAATAGCAACCAGGACAAGCAAGATGGAAAAGTCAGCATTTGGCCCTCATTGTTAAGTACTAGCAATTGTCAGTCAATGCAATGCAATATCAAGCTGACAATAAGTATCCAACTTTCACTGCTGAACTCACTTGCCATTTACGTCTCAAATATTGATGCAAAATTGGCCGACCTTAGCAACCTGATCTGGCGAACCCAATTTGAGACTCAGCTTTCACAACAAGGCTGCACCTGCGTCGCAATAGTAGAAAAATGATCAACACTACCAAAGGGAAAGGGTGAGCTCCTGTCAGATATAAAGGAAGTAATGAAATCTAAAATGGTGGAACTGCAGGACATGCCGGGTTTGACAGCAGTAAAAGATCAAGCAGCCACAAGGCTTCAAGGAAACTGACCCGCTAATGTCAAAGAACAAATTCAAGAGCCAAATGCACAGAAAGCAGAGAAAAGTAATGAGCAACAGCTCCAAGGCAAAGAGTCCCTCACGGCAGACGAACGAGTGAATGAAAGGGAGCCAATATAGAGCAAAGAGGATGAGGATTAGTCCTTTGCTCCAATTGGTTCAAAGCAAAGGCGAAAACAAAAGAGTAAGGAAAGGAAAAGGAAAACGGACATGTCAACAAAATGAGGTATCAATGAACCAAGGGGAGGACACTGAACAAGTACAAGCTGCTCCTGTGACAGGAGCAAGGGAGAGCTCGCAAACGGGCAAGATACCTCACAATGAGAACTCAGAATCAACTCAGGGACGGAGTATAGAAGCCTCCAAGATTGCCTCATGGAAACCTTAGCAGTTGGGGGCCTCGAGGGCCAAGGGTTAACATCTAGAAGTTTGCAGATGCAACTAGAAACAACCACTACCCTGTTTGTACCGGAACATGAATCAAAAGGCTGGGAGGATGTGCATAACTGGGGAACATCCTACAACTGCTAACCTCCATTAAAAGGCTAGAGGACTTAAGATAAAGTGATCTGAGTACCATAGAGTTTATAGAGCACAGAAAGGATTGAAGCAACTATAGCGACCTGGGCACCAGCAGGAATAGCAAGGAGGGTTATGGAAAAACCAGGACAATGAAGCATTTGGGGAATTAAAATAGAACCATACCAAAAGCCAGAATATATGGATCCCCTGATACTAAGGGAAAAGGATTGTCCAAAATCCCACCAAAAGAACAACAAGGCTCAGACATTCTCTGTACTTAGAGGTGCACGGAGCACATCTACAATCCAAAAGGAAAGATTTGACACCCGTGAGGCCAGCCCACGTGCACTAAGCACCTCTGGATTTCAAGATTGGAGTTGGCTAGCTGGTAAAATAAACAAGCAACCTCATATTCCCTGACTGAACAATGACTTAACTCTAACAGTCAAAAACTATATACAGCTGTATTTCTGGAACATCAACTGATTAGGTAATAAAAATATGGATGAACAATTGCTGTTATATCTACAGTCCTTTGACCTCATGCTTCTTCAAGAGACTTGGCTAGACCTACCATTTAATTTACAGGGCTTTAAATTATTTCATCTCCCAGCTACCAAAAGTGCCAAGTTTGGTCATCTTAAAGAGGGTCTTGCAGTCTATTCCTCTACAGGGTGTATCAAAGCAGTCAAGGAGCAGGACACTAAACTAGGTATGGCTAACGCAATACAAGTTCTAAGAGTGATTCCCCATGGTATTGATACAGCTTCCCAGCTAGTTCTGGGAAATTTGTATTTGCACCGACGAGAAAAGGCAAGATGGGCTAACCCGCTGGGAGAGGAACTGTCTAGACTACAAAAGGAGGAACAATGCTTTAATTTCATACTAACTGACGATTTCAATATGTGTATGTTTGGAACAACGGTTGAGGACAATATGCTGGGTAATCACCCACTAGCATGGCACATATTGCCTCACAACAGAAACAACTGGGGAAGGCAAACAAAGTTTGCAAAAAAGCTACTGGGGTAATAGGAACACCTCAGTTTTGGTGCACTATATGGCTGGCTCCCAGGAGACCACCCCCTGGCCTCCACCTACCACTTTACGGCAGTCAGTACATCAATTGACTTTACCTTTGTAACCCTGTCTTGGTTCTGCAAAAATGTTGATTTTCACTTTGGGGCATGGGATGACAGCGATCAGCTCCCACAAGAGATAATGCTGGCATGGCAAATTTTACTTCCCAAACAACCACTCGAGGCACCTGGCAGCATACACACTTTATGGAAAAATTATGTTTATTAGGTTATTCAGGTAGGAGCATAACCTCCTTCTTCAGTAGTACACAGCATATCGCCAACAACCCTGTGGACCGGCTGCACGCTAATGTGAAATCAAAATAGAGTATATAACATACCCAATTGCCTACAACCCTGGGGCCGGCGGTGGCGGAGAGGCATAAAATCAAAGCAATAGACTCATCAAAGAAAGACCCTCCAAAGCCCCTAGCCCTCCTCCATCCCATCCTATGCATAGCTTACATAACAACAAGCAAGCAGTGAGTAGGGTCAGGCTCCAGTGAAGAGTGGCCGCTGTTACCTAGTCCCCCCCAGCCAATCCCCCCTGTGGTGTATTCGGGAGTAAATGTAAGACACAGAGATATGACGGGCAAATCAGTTCTCAGAATTCATTGTGTACACACTTTAAACAACAAACAAGTTAAATGCAAAACCCATCTTCCAGAAAGGCTGCTGGCTAAGGCAAAGGCTCTCCTGCAAAACTTTCTGAGGAATGAACGGGATGTTCTAGCTAGTTGGGAGAACTTTACAAGGACACTAGGGGCTGCTCATTCAGCAGGAGCAGAGTCATGGCCAAGAGTATGTAAGGAACATTGTAATGGAAGGCCCTCCGACATGCAGGCAGCACAACTTAGGGCATTAAAGAAAGCAAGTAACAAATTCCTGCAGAGACTTCTCCAGAACCCCAAGGATGTTAATGCCCAAAGAGAACTGAGGCAACTATAAGCTGCTTGTAAAAAGCTGACTTGGCAGATAAAAATAGAATCAGAGGAGAGGCTGTGGGCTAGGCTCCTATAGGACGCTAAGTCCAACAACAGTGCAAGGCTTTGTTGTACGGTCAAATTGTTATAAAATCCAACTACACATGGAATCAGATCTCATTTAACAGAGGAGGCCTGGGAAAGCTATCTTCAGGATTACTTCAACAACAAATCCCAATGCAATTCAAATGTAGAGTTCAAACTTCAAATGGGATTGAATGAGAAAGAAAAAACTGATAAAAACATGCAGCAATAACTGAACCTTACTGGCCATAATCAAATCGCAAAAAGAATAACTAAAGGAAGAAGAGAGGGAGCACCTGGCCCAAATGGTATTCCACCAGTATTATTTAAATCAGACCGTGATTATTGGGTGACTGCAATGGAATTTGTATTTAAAAGAATTGTGCAACAGAGGCAAATCCAGCTTCTTGGAGGGGTTTGATTATCTCCCAGATATACAAAAAGGGCAGTAAGGATAAGGCCTAAAATTATCGGCTGGTAGCCCTGATAAATAATGATGCCAAATACTTTGCTGGCTTCCTATTAGAAGATTTGGAGTCTTGGGCAATGGATAATGGAATTATTACACTCAATCAAACTGGTTTTAGGCAAAATATGGGAACTATCACTAACATGTTAACTCTTTCCTTGCTGATTGATGTCACGATCGCTGCAAGACAGCCACTGTATTTTTGTTTTATTGATTTCATCTCGGCATTTGACCACATAGACAGAAACAGACTATGGTATAAACTTTATAAGTGGAGCACTCCAACTCCCCTTCTCAATCAGCTAATTCTTTTGCACACTGATACATGGGTTCAAGTAAAGTTGGGGACTGGCGACTACCTTTCCAAAAGGATTCCAACCACAATGGGGCTGAAACAAGGCTGTGTCTTAGCTCCAACCCTGTTCCCTATCTTTATGTTAGATTTAACAGCTAGGTTAGACAAGTATAACTCCCATACCGCAAATATGGGTGGTTTTATTCTCTCTAATCTACTGTTTGCAGACGACCTGGTACTTATTAGCAGAACTCCAGTAGGTCTCCAGCACTTACTAGACATGAATCAAAGCCATTCTGTAGAAAACGGCTTGAGTATAAATATGAATAAGTCCAAAGTAATGCATCTGAACCATCGCAAAGTAAAGGGTTCTCATCAATGGTTCCTTGCTAAATAACAGCTGCAAAATGTACAGGAGTATTAGTACTGAGGGGTCATTATTGACAATAAGGGCCCCTTCAGTCCCCATAAGGATAAACTTAAGAGGAAAGGTACTGCAATGGCGGTGGAATTAAAAAAAACCTGAGGAATAAAGTCACAGGCCTAAACCTCACCCCACTGGTTCAAGCTTTACAGGCCAAACTCATCCCACCAGTCACCTACGGAAGTGAGGCCATTAAGGGGAGAGACACTGTGATACTGGATAATATTGTAACAGGTGCACTGTGAATGATTTTCAATGTACCCAAATATACCTCAACGGGCAAAATAAGTGTAGAATTGGGCCTACAGAGACAAGCGCTAGCTCGTCAAGGTGCCTACGTCAAATGCTGGGACTAGATCAGAGGTGCTGAACCAGGGTCTTTAAATGCCTACTTATGGAACGAACTGCTGATTAAGGAAAACAGTGCGGCTAGAAGCTACTTGCAAGATTCAATCAATCAGCTTGGTCTACAAGGACTTTGAGAGGCTGCAGGATCGCATGACAATTTAAAAAAACCTGTCAATAAAACTATTAAAAGAATTTCTCTGGTGGAGGACAAAACAAAGTTTGCGGATAGGGTACATAGTTGGCCTACCATACAAAGGTATACCAAGGCAGCCCCTCAGGCATATCTAGGCACAAGCTTCACGAGGTCTATCAAGGAGAATTACCTATGAGACTGCCTCAGTATCCTACCTTCAGCCAACCGCTTACCACCATGGAAGCGCCCTCTTCTATCAATCTGCTGTTCCTGTGCAGGGAAGGGAAAGAAGGGATTACTCATCTACTATGTATATGTAATGAACTAAAGAGGGACCGTAGAGCATTGCTTAGGCCCCTTTTTGAATCTTAAAGGACTACGCTCATGCAGGCAAGCGCCAATGGCGTGCTTTGCCGGTGACGATGTACAACTAAACTGTTGCCTAGTAAAGTTCTTGAGCATTGCTGAAAAGAGGCTCAATAGCAAATTCGAACAGGGGGATGCTGAGGATGTATCCCATCATTAGGAGGAAATTGAACAGCGGCACTTGTCACTTTACGCACCTTGAATGCTTTTTGCATGAAAACATGAGATCAGCGAGCAGTCGTGTTTTGATCTTAATTTGCTTGGGCCATTTAAGCTTCATAAAGGAAACAATTAGTTGCACTTTATGCACACTCTTAGACGACTTTGTGTATCCTGGAGAATACTGTGTGGTTAGTTTTTATGTTCATATTAACTGGGTACTAATGATGTTTTTATTGTGACTTATGTTTATTAATTTTTTTTAAAAGGTTGTGACTTCTTTGTTCTTTTTACAAATGTAATGCGATTGTTTTAATTAACCATGCAAATAAAGATTACTTACTTAGGGCCCGATGTACGACCTTTTGTTTTGCGACTCGCAATTTGTGATCCATTTTGGAATCGCAAAATGCGAGTCGCAAAACAAAATGTACAACAGTGTTAAGTACACAGTTTGCGATTCCCAATGGGGTCGTGAATTAACTACCTCATCAAAATTCATGAGGTAGGTCGCAATTTGCGACCCCATTGGGAATGGCCGCACTGACAATGATGGTGGAACCATGTCTGAGACTGCTTTTTAAGTAAAGCAGTTTTTTGTTATTTTAAATGCAGCATTTCAAAGAAAAAAAAGAAAAGTTTTCGTTTACTTTTTTCAGAGTAGGCAGTGGTCCGTGGGACCACTACCTGCTCTGAAAAAATATATTTGCTTCCATTCACAAAGGGGTCCCTTCATTTTGCGAATGGGTTAACACCAATTTGAAATTGGTGTTAGCTGCGATTATTTTGCACCCGCATTCACGGTCACAAAACATTCATACATACCACTGTGACTCACAGTTAGGAAGGGACTCCCTTGGAACGCCCCTTCCTAACTGCAACTCACAAACCCTTTTTGCGATTAGCTTTATAGATTACTGAATCGCAAAATTGGGTTTATACATTGGGAAATGCTTTTTTATGGTTACAAACAGCCCTTTTGTGACAAAAAAAGATTTGTACATCTGGCCCTTATACTTACGAATAATAAAGTTTCCTGCATGGACAATCTGATCTAAAAT
Source organism: Pleurodeles waltl (assembly GCF_031143425.1). Taxonomy (NCBI): domain Eukaryota; kingdom Metazoa; phylum Chordata; class Amphibia; order Caudata; family Salamandridae; genus Pleurodeles; species Pleurodeles waltl. The sequence goes on from NC_090448.1 coordinate 387,153,397, forward strand.
TCTTATTCCTGTCTTCAACCAGACCCTCCACCTAGAACTATTAGCTGAAAAATTACATATTAGTTGTACCTTAGTTGTACCTAGAACTATTAGCTGAAAAATGACATATTAGTTGTTCCTGATACAACCCAATCATCGGTATTGAAATCAATTATTTTCCTTAAAAACCTCTAGATGAAATATCCATGCAACTTTTAAACTATCAGTCCAACTATTTGTCTTTCTGACCACATGAGCTTTTTGTGCCATTTTCACACTCCCATTTGACATTCAACTCCAACTCCCCCCATTTGGTACATTGCCTCTATTCCTTCTTGATAGGGATTCCTGTTGCCATTAGAAGCTGGCTACTACAGTAACTTCTCATATGTGGTAAACCAAAATGTCCATTGTTGCCTGAACTTGTAGTCCCTGCAAAGAAAACACTAGGGGCCAGATGTAGCAAAAAAAAATTTTGCGACTTGCAAATTGCAAGTCATACCGACTCGCAAATTGCAACTCGCAAAATTGTATGCAGAAAGGTGTCTCAGACACCTTCTGCGACTCGCTATGGGGTCGCAAAGACCCACCTCATGAATATTAATGAGGTGGGTCGCAAATTGCGACCCCATAGCAAGTCCCTGCACTCACAGGGATGGTGGCCTGCTGGAGACAGCAGACTTCCATGTCTGTGACTGCTTTTTTTAATAAAGCAGTTTTTTTTTTTTTTGAATTGCAGCCCGTTTTACTTAAAGGAAAACGAGTTGCAATTCAAAAAAAATATGAAACCATTTGGTTTCATTTTTTCAGAGTAGGCAGTGGTCCATTGGACCACTACCTGCTCTGAAAAAATATTTTCAGTGACATTCACAAAGGGGAAGGGGTCCCATGGGGACCCCTTCCCGTTTGCGAATGCGTTAACTGCGAGTTGGTTTGCGTCCGCTTTCGCGGTCACAAAGCAACTCAGCATGGCGATGTGGTCGCAAATAGGAAGGGAACACCCCTTCCTATTTGCTAGTCAGATTCACATTTTGCGAGTCGGTACCGACTCGCAAAATGTGAATCTGCATCACGATGGCCGTTTTGCATGTCGCAAACTGCGTTTTTCGCAGTTTGCGACATGCAAACCGGTTGCTACATCTGGCCCTAGGTTCTTTCTTTGCATATGAAATATTGAAACACCTTGTCAACTTCAGTAAAATATTTCTAAGAACTTTAATATGTATATTGATCAAGACATAAAGCAACATGTCTATTGATGGAAGTGGTTCTTAATTGTAATCTCCTCTGAATGTTGTCTCTCTAGCAGACATAAACCCTTCCAAGATTTCTCTTAAGATTTAAAATTTAGCAGATGCATATTAATAAAACTAAAACTCTTATCCATTTGAATTAGTCTTAGCAAAGAATTTCCTTCATTATCATTAATAGTCTGTAGCTCTGCACAATTGCACTTTTTGTAAAGTAGCCGCTTTCTTGAACTTGTTTTTGTCATGAGTGAAAATCCCTCATACCCATATTTCTTTGCTTACTAAGGGCCTTATTACGAGGCTGGTGGACCCATTATGACAGTGGTGGAGCTGCCACCGTCAAACCTCCGACACCGCCAGTCTGCAGCTAGCCTGCAGCCTGGCGGTCCCGGTGGTTGTAATCCACCAGGGCAGCACTGCAAGCAGCGCTGCCCTGGGGGTTACGAGTCCCCATCCGCCAGCCTTTCCATGGCGGTAAACACCGCCATGGAAAGGCTGGCAGAATGGGGGCATCAGGGGGCCTCAGTGGGCCCCTGCACTGTCCATGCACTTGGCATGGACTGTGCAGCGGCCCCCATGCACAGCCCCATTGCGCATTTCACCACCCAAATTACGGGCAGTGAAACGTGTGATGGGTAATGTTGCACCCGACGCACCACAACATTGCCGCCGGCTCAATTACGAGCCGGCGCCAATGTTGTGGTGAGTATTCCGCTGGCCCGCCCGCTGGCCCAGCGGAACACTCCTAATATGACGGGCAAAAGACCTCTATTACTGGTGGTCTTTTGCCTGCAACGGCTTCGGCGGTCCTGTGAAAGGACCGCTGAAGTCTTAATGAGGCCCTAAGTGTGTTAACTGTGTAATATACAGCTCAGTAATCTTAATCCAGCGTGTATGACAAAAATGTCAGTGTCTCATGAAGTAGCATACTACTTGTCAACAGAGCGCATCAAAGTCTTGTTTGGAGTAGAATGGGGGTTTTGAGAGTGAGTGTATTTGTTCCCTACACCCCCCAGGCTTCTAGTACAAGAGGTGTGGACAATTAACCACGAAGGGCAGCGTTTGGTAGGTAGTTTAGAGGGCAGGCTCAGGAACTTCAGAGGAGAGGGCAGTTAGGATTGACCGCTCCTTTGTTCCTAGATACGTGGCACACCGATTAGCAAGGATAGTGCTAGCTTCTACACCCCCTTCTCCCCACACTAGTTTCTTTCAGGGTGTTTTCTTCCTAGGGTTGAGAATTTGTCAATTTAGCCCTTTTGGTGAGATAAGTTACTCCTTTTTGCCAGATTTATTGATTATTGTCGCTGATGAGTAGGTGCATCTTGTAGGAAGGTGGTTTTTGGACAGGTTTTCAAGCTCTTTCAAGGAAAGCTGGCCATGTTGAGACCCAGATTGAGAGGAGCAGGGCATGGGGGAAATATGGAAGGAAGTGGAAGTTAACAAGTTTAGAGAGTAAACATAGTGATGTTTGGATGCTTGAAGCTTGGAGTTAGGAGAGTTTGTTTTCTAATTGACATGTTATGGGTTATCTGGGGAAGGGCGGTGCATGGCGGGGGTGGGGTTGGGTGGTGTTGGGGCAACAAAAATATTTCTTTTTTGAAAAAATAAATAAATAAAACATACATGCTCCGCCGCTGCGCCTCTCCTCTTTCCTGGTCACTGCAGGCAGGCACAGGCTCCCTGCTTGCCCTGCGGCCAATCCTAAGGCTGCATGAAAGCAGTGTTAGGACTGGCTGGAGCGCCCATCCAGGGTGCTCCCAGGCAGACCTGGAGCCTGCGCCTGCTCTCTCAAGCCCAGCAACACAGAGCCAGGTTGAAGAGAGCACAGTGCGGCCGGCCAAACACACATGCGCACTGAGGGGAGTGCACAATGCACTCCCCCACGTCCCAGTCATCCCCCATGACCCCACCCCTTTAACAAAGAAACGATAATAAACACAGCTTTTTATTGTTTCATTGTTAAAGGATTGCAGCAGCTACTGCTTGCGGTGGGGGCAACACTTCTCCACCATAGCGGAGGAGCCGCCACTGCTAGTCCGGTTAGTCAACGTTTAGTGAGGCCAGGGTTTAAATTTAGTATGTATTGCATATTGCCAATGGCTTGTTTACCTGAAGTATGCACCTGTTTCTTTATGCAGCCTTTTTCACACTCCAGTATTGATTTGTGGTTTCTAGCTGCACCATCCCACCAAAACACTTTATAAGTTCCACTACAATACAGTATCTGTCATTATGTGGGTTGCGCTTGCTTTGGGCTTCTTATAATAGGCAGCTGTGGTTATAATGTATCAAACATGCTTGTTGTGCTCCAGAGTAGATTCTGTTGCCAAGGATTGAGTAGTGGTTGCGGCTTAGTGTACAAAATATGCCTCAGACAGATATTGGATAAGCATAGACCACAACAGAGGGTGGGTGGAGAGAAACCTCCTGGAGAGGCATTGTTCGTGATCAGGCATCTGAAAGTCTGTTCATGCTTAGGAAGAGTCTGTAAAATGGCGAGTTGAGTCTGTCACAGCCTTTCAGACCCATTAGCTCTTCTGCAGTGTGGGGGCTACATCAGGAAAGGTGGAAGTGGCAGGCAGTGGGTGGAAATGGGAAGTTAGAGTAGCCGAATAATTGTAGGCACGATATGCAATGAGTAATAGGTAGGACTAAACTAAACAATGGGAGGGTTTTGAGAATGGAGGGGGAATGGCAATGAAGAGCAGTAATAGGATAAGCGATCATTAAAAGGAATGGGCAGTAATGGGAGAGGTGAGCACTGTCAGGAGAGGTGAGGACTGAGAAGAGATGGGGAACCTTAACAGGAGAAAGTAACATGAAGGAGAAGTGGGCAGTGACAGGGGTAGTGGTGGGTACTGATGGGGGGGAGAGGCAATAATAGAAGAGATGGATAGTGTTGGGAGAGAGGGGCGGTCATGGGAGATCTGGTAGGAGACTTCTACAGTAACAGGAGAGGTATTTCATGGTGCCCAATGTGACTGTGACAGAAGGGTGGTCTGAGTAGCATTGATAGGTGAGAGGAGAGGCAATGAGAACAGGAGACTAGGGGCCAGATGTAGCAAAAAGCAAAATTGCGACTTGCAATTTGCGAGTCCATCCGACTCGCAAATTGCAAGTCGCAATTTGCTATGCAGTACGGTGTCTCAGACACCGACTGCGACTCGCAATGGGGTCGCAATGACCCACCTCATGAATATTCATGAGGTGGGTCGCAAATTGCGGCCCCATTGCGAGTATAGGCACTTGCTAACATGGAGGCCTGCTGACGTCAGCAGACCTCCATGTTCGCGACCTGCTTTTAAATAAAGCAGTTTTTTTTTTTTGAAGTGTAGCCCGTTTTCCTGACAGGAAAACGAGCTGCACTGCAAAAAAACCGAAACCTTTTGTTTCGGTATTTTTTCAGGGCAGGGAGTGGTCCCTTGGACCACTCCCTGCCCTGAAAAAATATTTTGGGGTCCAGTCACAAACTGGAAGGGGTCCCATGGGGACCCCTTCCAATTTGCGAGTGGTTTACCATCCACTTGAAGTGGATGGTAACTGCGATGCCATTTGCGACCGCGTACGCGGTCGCAAATGGTATTGCATCCCACAGCGACTCGCAAATAGGAAGGGAACACCCCTTCCTATTTGCGAGTCTCAAATGCATATTGCGAGTCGGTAACGACTCGCAATATGCATTTCTGCATGCCAAACCCACGTTTGCGACTCGCAAACGGCGAATTTCGCCGTTTGCGACTCGCAAACGGGTTGCTACATGTGGCCCTAGGTACAAAATATCAATGAGATAAGGAAGGTTGCAATCCTGTACCTCTCATGCTCTAATATAGCCCCCACTGGGCGAACAGTTTAATCAACTACTTCTTCCTCAACACGTCTGCTCTTCCCAGCAATTTATCCACTCCCCTCCACATGTCAGAATTTGGGAGGGAGGACTCCGCATTACAAAGTTTGATGACATCAACACTGCAATATACCTTTTAAACCAACATTTAAAAACACTGAGTCTGCAGAGTAAACATTTTCGTTCACACTTCTTATTTGAAAAAACAAATCTCAGACGGCTGGAGACTTTCAGCCAAGCAAGGGCTCAGCATGTTTCTCGGCTCACAGCAGTCAGGGCTTTCTCTGGTGTCCTCTCATGCTGTCCCCTCAACCACTCACCCATCCATGTACACATTCATCCATCAAACAGGAATGTTCCATTTAGTTACTGTTAATGTTCATTAATCTTAGCCCTACTCATCGTCAATCAATCAATCAGTAGATTTGTAGAGCGCTTTTTGTCACCCGTGAAAGTATCCCGGCACTGGCAAGGGCCAGCTCATTAGCTAAATAGCCAGGTCTCCATGGATTTTTGGAACTCTGGAAGAGATGGGGAGGTCTAGCGATGAAAGGGCAGCTCATTCCATGTCTTTGCTGCTAGGTGGGAGAAGAAGCGACCTCTACATCTGCTACATCAAATGCAGGGGGTGAGGGTTAGGGAAAGCGAAGTGGAGCGGAGGTGTCTGGTGGGCTGATGGAAGTTTAGGCGGTGGTTCAAGTAGGTGGATCCACAGTTGTGTAGGGCCCTATATGCGTGGGTCATGAGCTTGAACTGACAGCTTTTCTGTACAGGAAGCCAATGGCGATCCCTGAGGTAGGGGGTGATGTGGGTTTGTCTAGGAAGATCCAGAACGAGTCTTGCTGTAGCATTCTGTATGGTCTATAGTCGTTGGGGGAGGTGAGCGGCAATCCCTGCGTAGAGACTATTGCTGTAGTCCAGTCGGCTGGAGATGAGGGCCTGGTTGATTGTGTATCGTGAGGTTTGGAGTAGCCATTTGAATATCTTTTGAAGCATGCAGAGAATGAAGAAGCAGGAGGAGGAGACAGAGTTGACCTGAGTCGTCATGGTTAGCTTGTTGTTCAGAATGACACCGAGGTTCCTAGCGTGGTCAGTAGGGATAGAAGTAGGTCCTAGTTCTGAGGGCCACCAGGATGCATACCATGGGGATCTTTTGGTTCCGAAGATAAGTACCTCCATCTTGTCCATGTTGAGGTTCAGGCAGTTTTCCTTCATCCAGCTGGCGACATGTGTCATGCAGTTGTGGATTTTGGTCTTGATGTTGGTGGTGTCTTCGGAGAGGGAGAGGATGAGTTGTGTGTCGTCGGCATAAGATATGATGTTGATTCTGGAGGTTTTGACGATGTTGGCCAAAGGTTTCATATTAGTGTTGAAGAGGGTGAAGCTGAGCAAGGATCCATGGGGTACTCCACTGAGGAATTCCATGGATTTAGAGATAAAGGGGGAAGGTGGCCTTTTTGCGTTCTTCCAGTGAGACAAGAAGTGATCCATCTGAGAGTGACTCATTGGATGCCTATGATGTGCAGCCCTGTGATGAGTGTGTGGTGGGAGACTGCCAAGAGGTCTAGGAGGATCAGAGCCACAGTTTCTCTGTGCTGGGGTTGCTGCGAAATCCGGATTGGGGGAGTCGAGTAGGAGGTTACGTTTCAGATGTGAGGAGAGTTGTTGGTTGATGGCTTTTTCTAATACTCTGGCCAGGAATGGAAAAGGGAGATCGGTTTGTAGTTGTTGGGTTTGCTGGGGGTCTGCTGATGATTTCTTTAGTAGGGTGTTGACCTCAGTGTGTTTCCATTCCTCTGAGAAGTTGCCCGTGGCAATTGAAGTGTTGAACAAGGGGGTGAGTACGTGGCTGATTCTGGCTTTGCCTAGGGTGAAGATCTAGTAAAGGCATGGGACGGTTGGAGCCCCTGAGTGGACCGAGTTCAGGATGGAGGCAATGTCCTGTGGGATGTGCTGTCTCCATTCAGTTAGATAGATGTCTGTGGTGGAAGCGGGGTCGTTGTGTTGCTTGAAGATGTCAGTGGCCTCAAGCTGGGTGTGAAGTTTCTGTAGGTGTTGGCGATCTTGTTGTTGAAGAAGTTTTAAAGGTTGTCACAGAGTTCCTGTGAGTGGGTAATGTTGTTTGTTGCAGTTGGGCGGTTGGAGAATTCTTTGACAATGTTGAAGAGTTCTTTGCTGTTGGATCTTGAATCGATTCGTGAGGCTAAGGCCTTTTTCTTCGATTCTCTCAATTGTCTGTGGTAGAGGTGGAGGGCTGTCCTGAAGGCAGTCTTGACAGTCATGACCTTGCAGAAGGCTGGGCATGGTCCTGGAGATAGGCGAATGTGACACTGATGGAGGTTTTGCTGTCTGTTTGGAGTTGGAAGTTGAGGGGTTCCATGGCTGGGATGATGTAATCATTTGTGGTGGTGCATTGGATGGATTTATTGTGTATGATGGGGATCCCTCCACTAGGCCTGTTGATGTGGTTGCAGTGGGTGATCTTGTATCCTCCAGGTATTGAGGTAGCAATGACAGGCACAGAAGTGGGGTTGAGCCAGATCTCAGTGAAGAAGAGGGAGGGGATGAGGTCCCACATCTCTATGGTGATCCCACTCATTACATGTAAGGACTGGAGGTGATAAGATTAAGGGGAGTGTGTATATGTATGAATGTATTGAGTTGAATGAGTGTGAGTGGTAGGTTGAAGGGTGCTGGTGTGAGAATTGTGACTTCGATGGAAAACAAAAATTAAAAATAAAGAAATAAAAAAACAAGAATAGTTTTTATAAAAAATTAATTCAACAGATTGTGTACTAGGTGTCTTAGCTTTTTTACTAATTGTATACACAGATGTCAGAAGAGTTTGTATCAAGTTTGTGTATGCATACCATTTGATATTAATTATGCGGATAAATGAATACAAGAATTGTATAGATGCACCCAGGCTTCCCTTGAGAGATCACTAGCTGTGCTTTGACAAATTAAGTATAGGTCTGGTGGGCTTATTTCATATTTGTTTTGTTGGTACTACTCCTTTCCCGTGACCTGCTTATCTTTAGAGTAGGGGCACCCCTGATTTATGTCACAGTGCTATCAACAGGAACGTTGTTTGTAATACAAGCCCTGTAAACCTAACTGTGTACCTGGAACTCATGCTCTCGTAAAAGGAATGATTCCTAACATCCAGTAACAAGCTTGTTTATAGGCTGGAATAGTCATAGGCACATGGGCGTCTCGTTATGACTGGGATGAGGATGACTAGGAATAAGAGTAATGAAGATTAACTGATTACTTCAACATCCTTATCCTTTTCTCGGTCATCACTGTTGAGGGTTACCAAAGATGTTGCCGCTTTCAGACCCAAAATAAATTAAATACAATTAAGAAAAATCAGACAAAGCCACTATCCCAACATACCACTGACTAATTATAATATACAGCAGTTTAAGAAATGATGAAGCTTAACACACACATCAAAGTTCATTCCACCACCTTCTAGAACATAGAGCCTAAAATGTTAAATGAGAGCGTGAGAAGAGGTCCATTTTGGAGCTCAGTTAATTGCAGCCCATAGGATATCCTGGACATCTGCCTAAGAATCTGTCAGACATCTTGTAGATCTTTTCTGTAATCATACTTGGGTGGGAGACCTTGGTCACAGAATAAGTTGAAGCTGTCAGGGATCGAATCCATCTATTGATCGTCATAGAGTGTCTTTCCTTCTCTGGTCAGGCATCAAAAGTGATGAACAAATGATCTGATTGGCATAAGAGACAGGAGCTAGCTGTGTAAGTCAATCTCTTTACAAGTAGAAAATGTAACAAATATTTATCCACAGAAGAAGGAAAGACTATTGGTAACACTGCCTTCTGAGTTATGTGCAAACCAGAAGCAAACTTCAGAGGAAAAGAAGGGTCAACTCCCTAGTCCTGTGAGCCAAAGTGTTTACTACTAAGACAAAAGTTACTGGTGCAACGAAGATTGCGGCTTGTCTTTGAGCTCTGACAGGCCTCCCTTGCAATAGCAGGATGATACCCATGTTCCTGTAATGCTGCAAATCAAGTGAAATACCAGTGAGTGATCTACCTCCGTGAGGGCACCCGATCTCCGGTCCTGCACTCCGCTGCAGTTAAAGCCGCATGGACACAAACTGCACCTGTCTTTAAAATGGCTGAGATGCCTTAATCAGAAGGCCTGCAACAGTGGTGCCGGAGAAGAAAGAGATGTAATCGGAACCAATCTGTGTGACTGACTAGAGACAAGATGCGGATACATCTTCGGATCATGAGGAGGAGCCACTAAGTGTACTACGGTGGTACGCTTTCTACCCCCACGAGCCCAGCCAAAAAACTATAACTGTCTCAGGCAATGATTCCTGTGATTGCCAGCCCCCACCTCGCTCCTCATCACAGCCACACAAAATTAGAAGGCCATTATATAGCTGGGGAAATAACAGTGCATGGTCATTCATGGTGGACAGTACCCTCACTGCCATTCAACCTACAAACACGGCAGTGAGTTCGCACTAACCCAAAAACTGACCTATAGACTCCTGATCAGATACAAGAAGCATAATTCACCACCCTGGCACTAAGACATTGATACCTAGCTCGCCCGCTGCCTCTACCAACACCACTTCATCTGTGATCCTCATCTCCCAAACCAGCAATATACCCGAGCTTTCCAGATCACTTTATCTCCAGAAATGGCATGCAAAATTCTGGCTAATTTGAGTTGTGTGATTTGTGACTTGAGGCTTCTGCCAGTTTTGGGAGCTGTGACTTGAAACCAGTGATCTGAGCCTTCAGCCAAATGCTTGCAAATTATGAGCTTATAGCAACAACATCAGAGTCTGCTAATTACAACACTCCCTGACTTTGGCTGCTAGTTAAATAGATCACATCCATAATCAATGCGTCCATTGCTGCCTAATTAGGAACCTATCCCTGCAGAAGTCCACCCTTTCAGGATTCATGCAGTGCTCACCATCACTTCAAGTGCAATACTCCTGTTTGGCAGGGTCAGATAATTTGATATCCATCTGATTTACTGCTAGTCATAATAACCACTATATGTGGTCTTCCTTTATTTGAGCCATTGCCTTACTTTTTTCCTCTGATCACGAGACGAATCAAGAAGTAACATGTCAGAAACCAGAGAGTCAACCATGAAAGAAAGAGGATGTAAAGGAAACTTGAAATGCTCAGAACAATTTCCTCCTATTCCAGACTCCCCAGTTAAAGAAAATCTGATTCTCCCTCAACCTTCGACACTATCCTACAAAAATTAAACGCAGAGCATGACATCACACAAAGAACCAAAACGAACAAGGACCTACTTCAAGTCGAAGTAGCCGGAATGTACAAAAATATCAAGGACTTAACGATAACGGTATTCAATGCTGAGACAAGAATTAGGGTGATTCAAGACTACAACAACATTCAATCAAAACTTCTACAGAGTATGGAACAATCTATCTCTTTTCTAAAACAACAACTAACAGAACAGTAAGGCCTAAATCAGAGAAGCAATCTACATATTTTTGACCTATTAAAAATACATACAGCTTTGCTGCTGAATTCCTAATCACCTGGATCCCTGAAACCTTACAAATATCCTTCACCAAAGACTTGGAAATTGAATGGGCCCATAGGGTTCCGACCTTCAAACCAAGGAACTCAACCATGCCAAGACCATTATTTTTTCAGCCACTTCATCATCAACACACCAAACAAATACTGGCTCACATGAGGAAGATCAGAGTGATCATGTGGAAAAACCAAAAACTTTCTATCTCATTGTTTCTATGCCAACGAAATGGTCATTCGCCGAAAAGGATTCCTGGCCCTAAACAAAAAGACTCAGAAATGGGTATTCCGTATGCCTTCTCTGGGCCCTCCAAATTCCGCATTACCTTTAAGGACCAGACCAAAATCTTCTCGGATCTATCAGAGCATGCTGTATTCCTAGACAATAAATCAAAAACACTTGTGGACTCGGATTCCACTCTCGACTGCTTAGCGAAAACACCACCTCCATGACTTTTCCATGACATACCGCTGCAGTCATAAATCTGTTTCATGTCCTTTTCATATAGTCTAATTTGCTGGAGCCATCCTCAAGGAAGGGTACTGGGTTGCCCACTTCTGTTTCTTAGATGATCACAACAAGGTTTTGTAGTCCTCGAAGACTATTGTGAACTACTAACTGTTGATCACACCTGTGTGTCATCTCTAGGAGTGCCATTTTTTGGTGATCTCTTCTAAACAGGGTTTTCAATGGCTTTTGCCTACCAACATCTTGGTTGGTCTGCCCAGACCTGTTTAAAGATTCCTTGCTTTAAAAGTTGATGGTTGTCCAAGTGCTGCTAATTGTTGCCCATGAAGTTTTGACATATGCCCGATGAGCACCTTATTGCTTATATTGTACTCAATGTTTGTTAAACCTATTTGTCACTGGGTGAAAGTATATATGAGATACACGCACTCACATCGCCCCAAACCTTTGACCTCACACTCTCTCTTCTTTATGAAGATGCAAATCACATAACCCAGCATATTTCACACTTCAAGGATCAGTAGTATACAGGAATATTCCTTAAAATCATGATTATTGTTCAGTCCTTGCGTTGGTGGCACCATCCTGTGCTCCACTACACTCTTCCCCCTGCACATTGTCTTCTACAGACAAACTTTAGCCCTCGAGGAATCTAGACACCACACTTGTTCCTACACTTTTTCACATTGTTGTTTGCCCCCGTCCCCTGTCCTCCCCTCTCCCATTCTCCCTCCTCATGCACCCACAGTGGGAATTTGGGTACACTGTTCTGGAACACCTGTCTGCCACTACCCAAGTTTAGGCATCATAGACCAGGTTTGCCCTCAACTATTCCTATATCTCGTCAATGTCCTCCTTAAATGTCATTTCATTGAACACCAAAGGGCTAAATCACCTAATTAAAAGAACACAAATTTTAGATTACTGCCAGAGCCTCTCCAGCGATATAGTCCACTTCCAAGAAATAAAGATTGGATACAAGAAAGCCTTATCTATGAGGAGAGGCAGGGTGGCGGATGTTGTATGTTCTGAAGCGCATAATAGAAAAATGGGACCCTCGCTCTTATCTCGAAAAACTCAAGTTTCTCAGTCATCACATCGAAACACAACGCTGAGAGTAGATGGATATGCACCAGGTTGAACAATGGGGAACAATACCTTAATGTTATGAATAGATATGCTCCCAGTGCAGGCAACCCCCTATTTAGACACTCCCTCAAAAACACTTGCTGATATCCCGTTAAAGTCAAAGTCAATGCTGTGTAGTAACTTTAATCTCCCATTGGATCCTATTTTAGATCACCACTCTGCATTTACCTTTAGAGTCCCCAAAGCTCACACACAAACACTTAACCTATGCACCTCACACAACCTCCAAGATGTGTGGAGATCCCACAACACAACAAGCAACTACTACACCTTCTTATCCCCTCCCCACTTAATCTTCTCCCGTATTGATTACCCTTTAGTGAATGCCTCCTTCTCTAATCCACCATCGCAGCCAAAATACATCCCATCCTGGTCTCAAATCATGCCCCGACCTTCAAGTCTATCTCAAACATACCTAATAAAGGGAAAAATCGAATTTGGAGACTAAACACTGAAATAATAAACAAACCAGAGTATTTAACAGATCTAAAAAAAAAAAGGAGATTTAACTTTTTTTAAAAGAAAATACACACTCCTTGTCTCATGTGGTTCTTTGGGATGCATTTAAGTGCGGGATCAGAAGCCAGCTTAATAAACATGTCCATTAAATCAGTGAAATTAAAGATGCCTACCGAAGTTAGGACTAAATATTAAAGAGAGAGTCGGCTCTCCGACGCTCCAAAGATAACCTACTAAATGACATTAAACAACTGAAATATAATTATAATTCCATTGTAAGCAAAAGGGCCTATCTTTGGGTTCATGCCTAAAAATCCAAATGCCTCCTATTCCTCAAAGGAGGTGGCAATGCCCTTGCCACCACCCTCGAACTTAAAAACACCTCTATTAACATTTTGCATATTAAAGCTCCTGATGGCTTCCAAAAGTACAAAACTCAAGAAATCCTAAACAAATGTAAAGAGCTCTGTGCTAAACTCTACATACCTACATTTCCATGCAAAAAATCTGAATGGAAAAGCTTCCTTCGCTCCCTGAATATTTCTAGACATTCAGAGTTCGACAAGGCCCACCTTAAAAAGCCATTAGATGTCACTGAGAACCCCAGTGCCATCAAATCAACACGATCTGGGGAAGCTCTGGGCCCTGACAGCTTTCCCTTCATCTTTTCTAAAACATTCTGATACTCCCTCATTTATCATCTCAAGAATCTCCTTGACCACTCTGCCCTTCAAAGCAATGTATCTGGCACAGCTTTGGAGACCACTATTTTAGGAATCCTCAAGGAAGATAAGGACCACACAGAACCTAAAAACGATCGCCCCATTCCTTTACTAAACATTGAGGCTAAAATATTTGCAAAAATTCTAGCAACAAAGGATCAATTCTTTTATTCCCAGACTTATACACAACTCCCAGACAGGATTCGTAGAAGGTAGACTGGCCAGAAATAACATATGTACCTTCTGTAACATTGTAGAAAAGGCACAACAATCTACCCTACCTCCAGCAACAACAACTCTCAGTGCCAAAAAGGCCTTCGATAAGATCTACTGGCCTTTTCTTTATGCTGTCCCCGAAGAGCACAACGTAGGGGAATTTGTCATTAACATGACTATGGTCCTCTATGGGAACCCCAAAGCGAATATTAGAATAAATGTAGAACTATCCTTATCCTTCGAATTACATCAAGGAAACAGACATGGATGCCCCTCTCCCAACTTGTTTTCCTACTTGCCATCGACCCGCTACTTACACAAATAAATAACTCCCTGGATATTAAAGGTTTCCAATTCAGCTCCAAAACATAAAAAAACTGCAGCATATGCGGGCAACATCCTTATTTTCACTGAGGATGCTAAGAATGCAATCTTCTCTTTTACCACTATCATAAAAGACTTCTCCAAGGTTTCCAGCTACACCTTAAACAAAGATAAAACAGGTTTTCCCGCATAACCCACTAAGTTTCTCTGCTGATCTCGGGAACTCTGGGTTCAAATGGCAACCAAGACAACTTAGATATTTGGGGATTTGATTTTTAAAGGGCCTAGCCAATACAATTCATCTTAATGAATCTAAGACCATTACTAAAATCAAAAATCTCCTTGCCTCTTGGTCGCCTAAACACATTTTCTGGTGGGGTAGACTCCAAACACTAAAGATGATGATCACCCCTATTGTAAGTTTTACCTCTTCCATGATCCTGATGAGACTCTCCCCCTCCTTCTTTCATACTATATACAAAATAACATCTAACTTCCTCTGGAATGGCAAGAAGGGTAGGATCTCATACAAATCTCTGAGACATAATTCTAATGAAGGAGGCTGACATCTACCATATTGGACTTTCTAGCAATCTGCTTTTGAAGCATCGCAAGGGGCTTTCTGGCTGTTACCAGACCCAAAGTACCCTGCCTGTTTGCTTGAGATTGAACACACCCTCTGTTCCCCCTTCCCTATTACAGGAGGTAATATATATATCACTGTGTCAAAATTTAAACCCATGCAGATACCTTGAATGCAATAAAACTCCTAAATGAGCACATTCTGATTCCTATCCATAAATCCACACTGGGATCATAATAGCACTACGCCAAAACTAGATCAAACTAGATCAGAAACTTCAGAAGCACTGGCCTACTCTTGGGTCTCTAAAGGTATTCATTTGATAGGCGATTTATATTATGGCAATAAGGAGTCACATCCTTTTGCAGACCTCGCAAATACGCACAACCTCCTTGACATGGACTTTTATAGTTTCCTAAAAATCAAAGTGACAGCTTGCCTACACCAAAAAAGCATCCGTCACCATACCCCTGAAGGCTTGGCTTCCTTCTGGACACCTGGCCTAAGAAATGTACAAAACTAATGCCTTCCCTAAAACCCCATCTAAATTTACTCTATCGGGTAAATGGTCAAACCACCTAAATCCTGCCCACCTTGCCCATCTATTGCAGGAAAATTGGTTAAGAATCAATAAAAATGCCCTCAAATCGATCCTTCTCTAACCCAATCAAAAATGTTCACACTACATTTTCTACAGTGGACTTCCTCCAGACTACACAAAATGAAGCTTAGAGACAATGATAACTGTTAGAACAGCAAATCGCCCCTGGGCTTCTATGACCATATGATATTTGAATGCCATCTTCTAGACTATTACTGGGCCTCAATTCAGAAACAACTATCATCTATATTCGGGGCTCCCATCACACTAAACTTCCCAACCATAACACTTGGCCCCTGGTCCACACCAGGCACTCTGAACCTCTCGTACTTAGATATGTCACTGTTAAACCTCCTCTTAACAATTGCGATTAAGGTCATTCTCTCCGAATGGAAGTCCTTTAACCATATACCCATATACATGGTGGGCGTGGGTCTCTTACCTCAGGGGAAGGCACACCCTCAATGACACTAACCCTCTCACCCCTAAGATCGCTAACAAAATCTGGAGATCATTAGATCTATTCAAAGAACGGAATGATATAGATTTAACTTGAGGACTCCTTTAGTTATCCTTTTCCACAAGCAACCTTCCTTTTTCTCGCCTATTATTCATCCCACTGTCCCCTCTGGCCCCTCCTTACCTCCTCCTCCTTCCCGTCCCTCCTCCTCTCTCCATCACCAGAGATACGTTAATCTGGAATACAAGCATACATCAGAAACTTCCTTAAGGCTTATCCAGCAATACATATTACAAACGTACTTAACTTATGTCTACAAAGTCACCAACAGTACAAACTACTCTGCCTTGTCTTATATTTTGGTAAGCAAATGTGTTTCACATCCTTTGTATGTCTATAATGTGGACCTCTAGCTCATCTATGTATCTCAGATAAATATGCTTGTACTTATGATGTTGATCTCTTTTTTTCCCTGTTTGTAAAAACCAACGAGGTATTCTTAAAAAAAGTTAACTTTAAAGTTAGGAATATTGAGTCTACTGAAGACAGACTTTCTAAAGGGTGATTCTGAACTGTTCTCCAAACTAAGAGCAGATCCCAGGAAGGTGAAAGGGAAAGTACTACTGGACAGAAAATAGAAAACGGATGACAAGCCTACAAAACATCCCTCATCTCTTTGATTACCTCTAGGGGTCTCAAAATGCTTCACTGGCATCCCATTGAGATCTTAATGTTGAGATGGAAAGCATAAAACCACACCCACCCTATAGAAATTCCAAGACTGATGGGGAAACACAGTCTAAATCATAAACAGAATGACGTAGACATTGCTTCTAGCATAAGACTTTAAAGTAGATTTCCTGCAAGAATTTTGGGTACACTCTGTTGAATGACATAGGAGACCTTTGTTTCGCATGCCCCTCCTTTCTACTTCCAAATCAAAAGGGCCGATCTCTTCAGAAAAGGACAAGCCGTGGTCCTAAAAGGAGATTGAGTCAAAAGCAGCAGCCAATGAGCAAGAACCACTAGAGACTTGAGGATGAGGACAACTAAATCTGTGAGGCCAGAAGGGAACCACTACATTCACCTCCCAGTACTCTTCTTGAATCCAAGTCAGTAACTTGGGAATCAGAGAAAAGGGAGGGAAGGCATGATGGAGCTTCTGGGCCACTTCAATGAAAATACCTCTGTGTTCCAAGCTCTCAGAACCAAACGGTGGGAGAAAAATCTAGTCAATTGAGTAAAGTCTGGTCTGGCAAACGGCTCTCAGAAGGAGTCCTAAATCTCCTGCACACTTCAATGTCCTTGTTCCTAGACATAACCTCGAGGGAGAAAAAATCCACTCAGTTGGTCTGCCTATGCAGTGTCCAGAACCCTGGTGTATGAAGCTGTCAGAGATAGAAGATGGTTCTCATTCCTGTGCCCCAGTTGAATAGCTATCTTGCCCAGAGATTTGAAACAAGTTTCCTTCTGATGGTTGATAATGTGCCACAATTCCCATGTTAACAGATCTCTGTAGCCTAGGGGCCCCCTGAACATGTGGCTAAAAATGCAGGAGATCCCGAAAAACTGTTGACAACTCCCTCCAGTTTGAGGCTCAACAAGTCTAAACAAGGGACCAATGAGCCTGAAGTGATAGGTTCCCAGAATGGCACCACACCTCACTGAGCTGGCATCTGTTGTTAACACAACAGAATTCCCTGTTTGGCCAGAAGCCCCTTGGTGATGAAAGCAGTGTCACACCTCATTTGAGGGGCCACATATCATACAGGGCTACTAGGTCCTAAACTTGGTAGCTGAGGTCATCTGCAAGTAAAATCCAAGGATCTGTCCAACCATGGCTCTGAACAATGGGCCAAGTACAACCCTTTCTGCACTTGACTCTCGGGGTAGCAAGGGCAAGTAGTCATAGACCTCTCAGGGAGGTGGTGGGGAGGGCAAGAGCTCAGAACTCCACAGTTAATCAACAGGCATATTGATGTATTGTCCAGCCCAGTGCTATTCTTTTCTGTAAAAGAAAGTACATTAATCCTGCAGCAAAACTAAACAGTATATAGTTCAATAGGAATGTATTACAGGTTTGTAACCTAAGTTGAGTTTATTGGAGAAGCGCTTTTCCCCACTTTTTCCAGTACAGTCTCCACCCTGTAGTCTGGATCCCATGGCTACAGTTCTCAAAAAACTATGAGCATAGGCTTTGATTAGGCACAGGTGCAGATGACATTAAACACTATCAATGTTCAATTGTGAAACATTTTCAGTGTGTCTTTCCTCTTCTGTTTACTTGGCAGAAGTCTCATGTCTATGCAACATCCTTGTCTCCGTATGTCAGTCTATTAACCCACATGTAGGCTTAGCCACACTGGTGAATATTGTAGTTTTAGCAGTGCTTTGGGTGTGTTTCCCTCTCCTGACCTTATGAATCCTCCTCTTCTGCAGAGGTTGAGGCAACAGCCTTGCTTTGGAACAGAGATCATGGGTTGCAGTCGGCGAGCCAGGCCTACACGGCAGCACTCATCTTTGGCAGAGGCTGCCTTCTTGGCAGTTGCAGACAGGTACTCTGTTTGTCAGTTGCAGCCTCCAGGCCGATCGGCACATCATGCTTCAGCTGCAATGCAGCTTCACTTCCCAACAACAGCAGCACTAGTCTCTTGAGTCCATGGTGGATTGCCAAGCTACACCATGGTACTTGATAGTGACACTGGAAATGCTGAAAAAGACCAGGGGGACCACTTAATTGTACTGGTCTCTCCTGGCTTCATTTTCTGCAATAACTTTCTTTGGGTGCATGAGGCCATGTGACACTGAATTTGTAATTACAGCATTGCAGAATCCCTCTTCGTTACCATTAGAGAGGACAATATGTAGTGAAGGCTTATTGGGCTGGCCCCAGGAAGGAGCACCATCTCCAGATCTGTTCTGAAATGAGCTTCTATGAAGATCTGGTCCTGGACATTTTCTGGCATTTGTGCATGTTGAGAAGGACCCACTACTGAGTTAGTATGTGTGAACTGCTTCTTTCAGACCCTGTTTAGGAACTACAGGGCAGATGGGCTACTGGTACCCAACAGAAGTGGTGGATGTTGTTTGCCACTGGTGTCAAGGAGTCTGTCCTACTATGATCTGCAAACTGACACAAGAACATTCTTTCTACACTTGACTGTCAGGGTAGCAAGTGCAAGCAGTGAAAGACTTATAGGGAGATAGCGTGAGGGGAAGAGCTCAGTATGCAACCACCTTAGAAAGATATAATTAATGTGTTGTCCACCCTAGTGCTTAACACTTAGAAATCACAGTAAAACATAATACAACACAATTCAGTGGGGCTCAGTTGTAAGTAGAAGGCCTAGTGTAACAGTTCACCCTCTATAGCTCCCGCTCTGCATTCTAGAACTGGTTATTATATCTACAGATCTTCTACTCTGCACTAGTCATAGACTAAGGGGGAGTTCACTTGGTCTCTGCTTCTTCTGAGTAGCTCGCATTCCAGTTCAGTACATAATTTGGATCCAAATTAAAGGGATCACTTAAGCAATAGTCATTGTTCCTGCTGGAGAACATGGCCCTCACCTCTAGCTCACTTTTCCATTCAAGACCCCATTACTTGTTCATGCTGTTCTAGCATGCTAGCATTGGCTGGCTATCCTACGGCTGGCACTTTTGGCAGCATCTCTGGTGACCATGGACCACTGCTCCTAGGACTTACCCCACAGAATCTGACTACTATACATTTGCTACACACTCATTGCACATACACGTACTCTACATGCACACAGAATGTCAGTGCAAGATTTTGGGGTTCACACAACTGTGGAACTTCATATGAGACAGGTTAGTAGACTTCATCCTCTCTGACATAAAAAAGGTATGGTCAAACTATAGATTCACCAAACACAGTGTGCTGCCATCACCACTTTGTGATGTGGGCAAGGACAGTAGTCCAGAACTCTCTATATTGGTGCCCCCCTCTAGGTCACAAAACTGGTTCTGGACCCCTCAGACGCACTTAATTAGTGTGATGCCAGGATCAAAATAAAAGTCAGCATACTAGTTTCACAAGTGGTCAGGGACTCAGCAGGGGCACATGCATGTGACATTTCCTTCAGCTTCCAATCCCTCCAAAGTCTTCACCACTACGAGACATACAGGAGTCAATTGTTGTGCTACATGTAAACTAGCCATCCTTGCAGATATGGATGTGCTGCAATCATGGCTATTACTTTGGTGAAGATTTGTGGTGCCGATTGAGGACCAAAAGGAAGTACTCAGAACTAGAAGTGTACTCCCTGAATGGAAAATATCAGGAAAGTCTGATGATCCTGTACCACCAGACATGTAAGTAGGCATCCATCAAGTCAATTATTATAAAGTCCCCTGAAGGTACCAGAGAGATAATCCTTTGCACACTTTCCATTTTCATGGGATTCTGCTTCTTCCCATCACCTTGGGGACAAGGAAAATGAAGGAATAGACTTGTAATCCTTCTTCTGTCTCCTAGGCTTCAATCACCACCTTTTTCTCCAAAACAAATTGAAGTCTTTAAGAAAAAAAGGTTTCTCTTTGCTAGACAACTGATTCAAGTGGGAATGATGAAAACTCAATTCAGAAGTGTTCTTGGGTTGGACAGAGCACCCATGCATCTGAAATATATTTCTGTGAAGTAGATACCAGTTTGCACTGGATGCTACCTCCTTTGGGACAGTCTGGGCCATACATGCTGTAGTCGGGACTGTACTTAATTGGAGTAATAATTGAGGGTGTGTGTGAAGTCACCTAAAATAATAATCACATTCCTTGTCAGAGTAAATAAAAAAAATCACTAAATAAACCTGTGCTTAACCCGGGTACGCATGGCATGTAGCAGCGAGGCTTAATGTAGAGGCAATGCGTAAAGTATTTATGCAGTACTCAACAGTATCAAAGTAAAAACACAACACAAGTAGAACCCCAAACCAATTTACATTCTTCTCAGGTCCAGCAGTGTTCTGAGAAGGGTATTAGGTAAGCTACAGTTTTGACAAGTGCCAGCTTGTGGGTGGAGGCAGTCACAGGCCATAGTCTAGTCAGTGAGATTAAAGTTCCCAAAGATGACCGTACGCACTTTTACAGCACTTCCTCTGTGTTTTACTGTAAACTCTTCCACAGTGCCTCTCTCTACTTAAATCCAAGATGGCAGGATCTTTGTTGCCTTAATCGGAATCCCTCTGCACACTCAGAAGTGTGGCTATGATAATGGTCAAACCCTCCCTTGTGGTCACTCCAAACTGGTTCTGAGGCAGCTCCCCTTCCACTGTTATCAGAGCCACATTAAATAAAAGGACAAAAGAAAGGTGCAGGCCTAGTTTCCGACTCATCTACTGGTGGAAGAGTAGGTTTCTAAAGTGGAATTAGTCCTTGGGCACAGCTCCCGGACCATCCGGTCAGAAAAAAGGCTTACCAAACCCCAAGCACACACCGAAGCCCTTTGTTTTCTGGAACAATCCACACCTCACCACAGAGGAGTTGTCAGCAATGAGGTGACTGTTGAATACTGTCAGAAAGGCTTCCAGATGTTTAGGCAAGAAAAGGTAACTCTCCTAAAAGTACCTTCTTCAATACAGTAAGTCACAATTTGATTTCACTAATTAATTGGATTTTGCATAACTATTAAAATGAGCCCTTGAATGTTTTCTCTAGCTATTACCAATTTGATTATATCATTATACAGTGTTATTATCAAAACTAGTGTTTTCCTATGTGGCAGTTAACCTTGCTACAGTGAAAAGAGCTATCAGGTCCTTTTTACTGTCAGGACATGTGTAACATTAATTTCCATATGTCCTACTTTTAAATACCACCCTGTATTATTGGACAATAAGGCCTATCTTAGGGCTGACATAAATATTTTAAAGGAGGGTTTTGGCCTGTCAAAAGGGAGAATTTGGCGGGCGAATTGACAATTTAAAACTGCAGAGGAAGGCTGCTGTGGCAGGTCTGGAAACATGCTTTACAGTGCTGGTGCAGTGGGTCGCACAATGAGTGCTGCAGCCCACTAGTTGCATTTAATTTACAGGACCTGGGTACATTTAGTAATGTATACCAGGGACTTATAAGTAAATTAAGTGTGCTAATCAGGTGTATTCAAATTTCAGTGTAGAGTTCTAAAGTCAACGAGTACAGTTTAGGCAAAAATCTGGAGAAATACCACACAGAAGCTGGTCATTACCAACAAGGACTTTAGTTGCTTTCTGGGGGACTCAACTTTTCCTTAAATCGTAATACACAAAATAACCTTTCCCTCTATGTTTGCAAGAATGGAGTCTTCATGGGAAGACTTACCCTACAAAACCAAGTAGATAACTGCTGTTGTCTAAATAAAGAGGTGTGTTACTTTTCTGTACACTGACAAAGCAGCCTATCCTAGAACTCAGAACTAAAAAGACAAATCTATTCAAGTGGCATTCAGAGGGTTATAGATTTCTCTGAAAAATCCGTCTATCAATCCTTCAGGGGACGATTCCCTCTACTACAGTGATACTCAAAGTACAGCCCGTGGTCTGCTTGTGGCCCTCCTGACCTCCACACAAGGCCCACTGGTGAGCAGCAGCACTGGGCTGCTGTCTGTGTGAGAGAGCACTAACATTCAGAAACGTGTTAAATAAATGGGCAGGCTCCAACTGACGTAAAAGAAAAGAAGCAAATAAGATGTCCTGCACCCCCTACGTTTAGAAACACATTCCTTTTTAAAAACATCTTGCAAAAAACACGTACAAATATAATAAAATCTCTTCAAAATTCAAAAACATGTATTTTTTATTAACATACAGAACCTTAGTACATCAGATATGAGTGAACTGAGAAGTATTTTTGAAAGTGATTGTGGGAAGTTGGCTCTCTAGGTAATGCAGTAAGATGCAGTACACTATGCAGAGAGTCCAGGGGATCCCCAATTCGTATTGCAGAGGCAAAAGTAGATAGGACTAATGCTCTATTTGTGGCAGTGTGGGCAAGCAGTTAAGCTTATCAGAGGGTAGTGCTAAGCATTTGTTGTACGCACAGAGGCAATAAATGAGACACACACTCAAAGAATAAATCCGAGACCAATTTAGAAAAATAACAATTCTTTCTATATAGAACTACGTAAACAGGTAAGTAGATTTTAAGCATAAATACTGTGCAGTTTCAAAAATAAACTGCAATTTTTAGAGTTCTCTCAGTGTTATCCTGTTCAATGTTCAGCAAACACATGGTTAACAACGACTTACGAAGCCAATCTCAGGGAGTTAAGGTAAGTACTGGGCATTGATCAGAACCACACCAACAGGTCACACTGGGCGGCACCAGGGCGGCTGGGTGCAGAGGTGCAGTAAGGGTTCCGGTGCCCATTGGTTTCCTAGGGGAGATTGACCCTGTGACAAAAAGGCTGCAGGCTTTGTCTGGAATGCCAGTCAGGGACAACAAACAGCTAGGTAGTAGACTTGGGGTGCTCGGGGACATAGGTGCACCTTTGGGTCTCCTCTTCTGTGCCAAGGGGCGACGGATGCAGGGGTGTCTTTTTGTGTCTGGTTTTCTCATCCGGGAGGCCTTGCAGTCAAGGGGTCCTGTGAGTTGAGGCTGCAGGCTTCCTGGGGGAGGTCCGGCAGGGGTGGACCCGGGGTGGACTTGAGCTCTCAGGAACTGAGGGATGGCATTAGCACTGATGATCCACCTCAGCTGGGATCAGGGGTCACAAGTGCAGTGATTGCTGTAGAGGCCAGGGTTTCTTTCACCATCAGGTTGGGGGAGAGGGGGCCTACATGCAGGGGCTGTAGGCGACTTGGATGAGTCTAGGAGGGTTGATACTTGGGTGGACTCAGCCTCCGGACAGCTGGCACCTTTGGTGGGCTTCTCACCAGATCAAGGTCATTGGGTGTCGGGTCAATTCAGGTGTCAGGTTTCCAGGCTGCAGAGTCCTTGTTGGATTCTTTGTTTCTGAACAGGTCCACTGCTCACGGGAGTCTGAGTCCTTTTCAGAAAGCAGGCAGGCTTCCTGGGTTATTGAAGCTGCAGCTGCAGATTGAGTCTTGTTGTGCAGTGTCCGGTGAGGTTAGCAGGCAGGCCGGAAGGTTTGGTTCTTCCTCTTCTTCTGCGGGGTAGGCTCTTGTTTGTCCTTCTTCTTTGTAGGTAGTCAGGATCTGAGTTCTAGGGTTTGGGGGTGCCATCTAAATACTTAATTTAGGGGCGTAACAGGGAGTGCCAGGTGGTTGCCAATGGACTTACCACCTTTAGGGTGACTACACCCTTCTTATGACCACTTCCGCTAGGAAATGGGCATGAACCTAACCCTAGTGGCCTAATTCCTTCCAAACAAGGTGGAGGAATTTAAAAAGTAGTGTCCACTTCAGCTGGTCCACTTAGGGGTGGGACTGGTATGAAGTGGGCACTCCTCCTAATGTAACTCATTTTCCTGCCGTTGCTGCAACCAAAAGTGGGGTCAAGACCGGGGGTTAGGGGATCAGTCATCTCCACCATCTGGAGAGACCTGGATTGCATTTCAAAGGCAGCAAGGCCTTTGAAGCTCCCCGTCCTGGAATGTCCATCCTGCTCTGGACAAGGTGTTATCACCTCTGCCCAGAGCAGGCCTTTGTACTGGGCCAGTACAGCGCCACTTTCCTTGCACCCTTTAGCACCCCCCCTACTTCCACCACCTGTGCACTGTATCTGAAATACGGCGCACCATAGCGCAGGGTAGGGGGCAGTAGTGTCAACATTTTTGATGCTATTGATGCACTGTTCAGGGTTAGCACTAAATATTGGAGCTAACCCTGAACAGTACACAGGGCCCATTGTAACCAATGGAGCGCACCATTTTAATGCCTGCTCTGAGCAGGTGTTATAAATGCAGGAAAAAGTGATGCAAAGAAATCTCTTAGATTCCTGTGTGCCAATTTTTCGACCCCCCTAACGAGGGAACGACCCCCTTGCATACATCACGCCTGATGCAGGCATAATGTGGTGGAAGGGATTACAAAATGGCGCAATGCATGCATTGCACCACTTTGTAAATATGACGCAGCGTTTTCAGTCATCCAATGCCACATTAGCATCATAAAAATGACGACAATGTGTCGTTAGATGGTGCTAGGCACTCTTAAATCTGGGCCTAAAAGTCAGCATTTTCAATGATGTTTCCCCATCTCAGGGTACATGAAATCACGCAGCAACAACGACTTCAAAACTACTTAATAGAAATCTGATAGGGTTTTATACAGATCGCTGGTACCATCGCTGCTCAGAAAACTGAAACCTTGCGCAGTAGTGCCACTGAGCACCCGCTATTTGTGCCTACGCCAATACTGACATTATTTACCTTGCCAGAATACCGAAAAGTCTCTGACATTAGAAGAAGTTCTCAACTAAAGCCTTTTAATAACCTGAAGAGCATAAAGGTGAAGAAATTAAAAAGGAACACTTTTGTCCATAATCCTCTAGTTTATAGATCAAACTAAATCATTGCGCAATCTAACTACCAACTATTCCAGGGGCATTTCACAGGCCCCTTCAGCACCTGGGGTGCAGAGGAGCCTCCAACCTTTCGAGGGGGCCCCATTCAGCGCAAAGTGAAAGAATATCTGTGAGATTTGGGAGACTCTGGGGGCCCTAATCACATTCTAAAGGGGCACACAATCATTTTGCGTTACGCCACTGAAGTATGCCAGAGAGTATGCACCAAGACATGATTCAACTTCCTCAACCACTAGATCAGAAGAAGGAACCCACCCAATTCCCTAAGACTGGCACAAGAAGGTAAATGAATATAAAATGTTACAGGCCTCCTTGAATCGCGCCTGTAATCAGCAATATGGAGATTAACATTAACATCAAACCCCGGAAGAGTCCAGTGAAAGGGGTCACTCCCATTACTCCCAAGTCACAAAATTCCCACAAAGCAGTGCCAAGGACCTCCCAAGCCCAGCAGAGGACTATTGAAAGGCAGTGACGGTGGGGGTGGTGCTTGCATTGCAGCATTTATTTCTGGAGATTTCTGTCTCAAGGCGGATATACCTAATATGTAATGACGAGGACAAGGGATGTAGAATTACTGGTGTTTGGGCTGTAGAGTCCAGAGTCGAATGTTTTGGGGAAAGAGATCCCTCATCCCTCACATAATGCCACATTCTCTGTAATGCAAAACTTACTTTCATTCATGAAAGGACAAAGGGTCCTGCAAAATGAGGTCACCAATACCATCTGCTCTGTGTTGGATATTTTATTCATTTCTTCTCATTGGGCCAGTTTCTTTGAGGCAGAATGTGGAATTGACATATGTTGCCATTTTTCCCCTTTCTAGTTTTACACACTTCTAGGCAGAGAATACGGTCAAGGTGTGCCTCACTCATTTTTTAAAAGATTACCCCATCTTCACCGATTATGGAAAGATTGATGCTCCGTGACAATTATCTGGTCATTGTAGATTTGTATCTTTTCAAGGGCACCTTGGGAGAGAAGTCAACAGTTCCTCTCATTAGAATATGCGCCAGTCCCCATTATTGAGTGTCTTTCACACTCATGTATTCTATACCTGTGTTTGTGTAAAACATGGCACTGCACATAAAGGTGGAAGTGGTGCTAGTCTCTGCTGGTGTAATTCACTTCAGGGAGTTATTTGGCAGCGTCCATAGAAGACTCTCTAATGCTTTTAGAGATATTTGTACAATAGGGCCAGTGCACAGCAGTCAGCTCTGACCAGTGTTTTTTCAGCCATCACTTGACGGAAGGTTAAAACCCTATGGGAAATCTTGTCAAATGCACCCCCGGATCTTCTTTGTTGGTGTCTGGAAAGATCAAAGATGTCATCAATGATGTGTGAACTGGCTTCTCACAAGTGCTGCAGACTTTGTATAAGTATTTACATTCTGAAGTTACCTCACTCTGGCATTGAAAATAAACTGCTGGTCAGCTGGGAAACAGTGAAGGTCCAACATTGGAACTCTGCTCCTACTTTCCTAAAGCTGGTACCAAGCCTGCCTGACCTGCAAGGAAACTGCATTTGCAGTGCCTTATACCAATGTAAAGTTTGTCTTGGAGGCTGAGGTATCTCTTTAAAGAGGGCAATGAGAGCATAGCCAAAGCCCAGTTGCAACCTGTCAATCTTAGAACTCTGCTGCTGATCTGTTGGAAAACTGCGAGTAAGAGCAGGCCAGCTTTAGAGGGCATGATCCAAGACCATCTTAACTTGATACCCTATGATGTAAAGGTGTGCAGAGAAGCAGTGATTTTACTTGGTGAGCTTGTACCTTTGACATCAAATAAATGTTTTGTCGCCGTTCCATGGTCGCTATCCATTTGGGTAGCCCTGCAATATTTGAATGTTAGGTATTTAAAACATCCCTCAAATATAACATGTCAGAGTTTTGGGAGTCACAGTGGGTTACCCTGGTCATGTGGATAGGTTTGGAACTGGAAATATCTTTACCCTGATTCGTAGGAACCAATTTATAGGCATATGGAATATTTGGTTACTAATTGGGAGGTGGTAATTTCACATCTGCTTCTCTATTTACAACCTGACATGGAAAGCTCACAGCTGACACCTAGATGGTCTCTTGGGCCACTGCATGGTGCCCATTTATTGTAATTAGAAGCCGTGGGTCACTGGAACAACCTTAAATGAATTTTTCCAACAGCCCCTGTTGCCAAGAAAGTTCCACTCTCTTTTAGCTTTTTGGTTCTATTTGAGTGGTATTTTTTTAACAATTTTATTTTGAATTTTGAATAAAATACCATGACACACAGTACTTTTCCAGATGAAGCAATTTGAAAGCCGCATCAATCAATTTGGGTGTTCCACCCCTGATGGGTCACCTTCTGTGTGGTCATAAGTATCTCAGACCCCTTGAGAGTTCCCCCTCCTTTTTAATCGTCGTATGTAATCAGTGAATGGGAGCCATATTACATCAAATTTGGCAACTTGATCACAAACAAGTGCTGTTAGTTTTTTCAAATGTGTATAGTGACCAGGGCTTGCCAGACTACATGTTCAATGAAGGGGCTTGCAGCTGCTTCCACATCTGGGCCACACTCAATCACGCTGCTAATAATAAGTGGGAGAACCATCGCCCCTGGGGAGTCATCGTGGGGAAGAGTCTATCCACGGGTCTTCTAGAAGGATCACATTGGTTGGTTTCGCTGTTCAGCCACCTCCATTAGTGCCACTGCTATGCTGTGTGTTGTTGTTTGCCTGTCTGGATTGCAGTGGGGCTATAAAAGAACTACATATGTGATGGAGATGGGCCACAACGATTGAAGTGAACAATTTCATGTCGCAATTTGTTAGAGATATGGGACTGTATGAGGAGCAGTGCGTTGCAGGTTTACCCAGCTTCAGGAGGAGCATGGTATGAGATTACAGCACAGTATCAGTAACTGTTTCAGATGTCAGGAAGGAATTGAAAACTTCACCATCGGGTCTATCGGGAAGGAGGTGTAACCTTTATAACAAAGGAAGATTACTAATCGCTGCCCACACCTCGTCCAGAGTGATTCCTTCTTCTAGGAGGTGCAACTCCTCATCCCTATCCAGGGGGATGTAGGTAAGAAGTTAATCATCTTGATGTTGGTCATTGAGATGTAGTGATGAAAGATTTTAATAATATAATCTGTCTCCTGTTAGAGGTGACCCTCATCAGCCTCAATCTCCCTGATGTGATTGCATGTGGAGCGGATGCATAATTTATGGGCCAAAAGCCTATCCGCCTTATCTCTCTATTCATAGTAATGCTGGTTGATGTAGAGTAGCTTCTTAGCTGTGTTCTTCATCACAATGTACTCAGGTTTGCCCCTAAGTTGTCACAAATTCCATAAGGTTCTATAGGAGCCTCCCTCTCTGTGTCTCACCTCTGCCTGTTGTATCTGTGCTTCCAATTCTTGCTTCTGGAGTTTTTATGGGAAATAAGTTCCTCTCGGAAGAATGCTTTTGCAGCATCCCATAGGGTCACATGGGACACCTCGCTGGTGTTGTTTTCAGGAAAATAATGTTCAATGACATCTTTAATGCAGTCACAGAGGGCTGGGTCTCAAAGCACAACTCCTCTGATGACACATGGCATTGGAAATGGTCGTTGTTGGACAATGGAGCCTAATGTTAACCACTTTGAGGTGTGGTCAGACATGGCTCAAACAACTATGTTAGTGTCCACGAACCAGTTAGAAAGGATTGGGAACCTAAGAAATAATTGGCCTGTATGTCTTGTGAAGGTTAGAATAAAACATGTATTGACACTCTTGAGGGTGGTGGTGTTGCCAGGCATCTATTAGGGCCAGGTCCAGGATCCCCTGGGTTAAAGCTGGGGGTGCACCTGGTTTATCTTCTCTAGGTGAGAGTGACTGAATCATGTGTCTAGTGCAACATTGCAGTCCCCACCACTCACTATCTCACCCTTGCAAAGTGAGAGAGGCTCAGGAAAAAGTCAGAGTGGAGCTCCTCTTTGTTCCCGTTAGGACCACATGGAGAAGCTATAGTCCTCTGAGTAAAACCGAACATGCTGTGTAGGCCCACCTGTCTTCCCTCCCGATCTCTGTATGTACTGTCTAGTTTAAAAGAGAGGTGTTGGAGGAGAATTATTTGAGTTTGTGTTTGTGCAAATGTAGCACCAACAATCAGACATGCTAAGCTACTTAACAGGAGCATTTACACCACCCTCAAAAACTATGCCAAAAATGCGGACAAGGCTAGATATTTTATTGCTGCTCTTGTCTAGACTGTGATCTATTGACTGTTGTTCTTCCTCAAAACAAAGTTGTCTCAGTCACTGATAATTACTCTCACTCGCATTCCTGTTCTATGTCTTTAGCTCACTGCGCCTTTACGGTCTGCACCAACGAGAATCAGCTTTGTCTACCTCTAAAACTAACACTCTATCCTAAATTGCCATGCTCTGTTTCTCTGAATGGGAACAAAAACAATACCAGACCAGTGTCGGCTTTGTTGAGCTCATCAATGAGATGCAGCTTGGGTCATGCGGCACAGCAAGCACAAGGTCCACTTATTGTATACTCATAGTGGTGGATGTATTGTTTCAATTAATCTCAGCAACTGGTAATACAGTTCACTATTTCACCTTTGATTAATTTAGTTCCCATTCAGAGGGGAAAATAACAAGTATGGTCATTGAAGTGCCAAAGTTAAACAAAATACAAGCAAAATGCAGGCTTTGAACTCAACACCTTTTAGTTTTTATCTTTGCCAACATGTGTAATACCCTGAAGTATTTTAATTGCATAATCAACTTTATATTTATTCACTTATTTGCATTTCCTAAACCAAGGAATGACAACAAGTAGGGCTGCTTCATACCTAAATAGGAGACCTAAACTACTGACCTCATGATGAGCGAAGTAGAGTGTCTTTGACCCTGTCACCAGGCAGGTCGCTCCCCCCATCTGCCACGCAGCCCCCTGTGGGTTGAACCTCCGTTGCCGCTTTTGCCGCCTGACTACTCGCTCCCTTTTTTCTGTACCCCTGCGCTTGGCTTCTGTGCCACTTCGTTTTTTTCATTCTGTGCCCCTGTGTTTTGCTTTCTGTACCCCTGTGCTCTGTTGTCCCTCTCCCGCCGTCTTTTCCCGCAGTTTTTTCCCCGGGTTTTTCCCTGGGTATTTCCCTCGCCGCTGAGCCCCTGCTGCCCGGCTCCCTTCACTCCCATTGGCCGCCCCGCTCCCACCTCCCAGCTACTCCTCCCTCCCTCTGCCCTCATATGGAGGCCGCGAAGCGGGCGCGCCTAAGGCAAGCCCGTCTGCGCCCGTTCGCGCCTGGACCGCACCCAGCACCAGAACCCCTGGAACCCGCAACGCCAGACTGCACTACGACGCAAGCACCCTCCACGCACTCAACACCAGACGAGACCACCCCTGCTACCGGGCCACCCCGAAACGCACCCAGGGGCCTTTCACCTGCTGGAACTGCAGATTCACCAGCATCCAACCCTCCACACCACCAGCCAGAGAACCCAACCACCTCCGCTGCATCCTCCTCAACACCCACTCCGCTCGCAAGCACGCCATCGAACTTTGGGACCTCCTAGACTCCACCGCCCCCGACGTCGCCTTCCTGACAGAGACCTGGCTGAACGCCACCTCAGCACCAGACATCGCCATAGCCATCCCACAGGGCTACAAGATCTCCCGCAGAGACCGCACCAACGGAGTGGGAGGAGGAATCGCCATCATTCACAAAGACTCCATCAAAATCTCAACGAACACCGATGACACCCGCACCACCACCGAGCACATGCACTTCCAGATCCACACCGACCCCAACACCACCCTCAGAGGAACTCTCATCTACAGACCTCCCGGACCCCGCCCACAGTTCAGTGACACCATCGCCGACCTCATCAGCACCGACGCCCTCGCTTCCACAGACTACATCCTCCTCGGGGACCTGAACTTCCACCTCGAGAACAACAACAACGCCAACTCCACTGCCCTGATCGACAACCTCGCCAACCTCGGACTCAAACAGCTTGTAATGACACCCACTCACGCCTCTGGACACACGCTCGACCCCATCTTCTCCGCAAGCCCCCACGTCTCCTCCAACCACACCACCGAACCACACTGGACCGACCATAGATACGTCCACTTCACCTTCAGAAAACCCACCACACACCACCGCACCCAACAGCTACCACGCCGCTGCTGGGGCAAGGTCACCGAGGACCAACTGACTACCGCCCTTGCCCTGAGACCACCCACCGACCCAGACACCGCCGCGACCAACCTCACACAGTGGATCAACGACTGCGCCAACACCCTCGCCCCTCTCAAGACCTCTACAACCAACCACACCAACAAGAAAGCCGCCTGGTTCACCAAAGGCCTCCGGATCCCCAAGCACACCTGTTGGAAGCTGGAGAAGAAATGTCTCCACGACCGAACACCAGACAACCACACAGCCCTCAAGAGCGCCACCCGCAGACATCACCAACTCATCAGGACCGCCAAGAAGACCACCTTCAAGGACCGCCTAGACCACAACGCACACAACACCAAAGAGCTCTTCAGCATCGTGAAAGAACTCTCCAACACCAGCTCCATCACCAACGACATCCCGCCATCTCAAGACCTGTGCGACTCCCTGGCCACCTTCTTCCACCGCAAGACCACCGACATCCACAACAGCTTCAACCCCGACCCCCCCGCACCCACCACCGAGTCCACCACCCCTGCGACTACCACTCTGACCAGTCGCCTGACCGTCTGGTCCAGCGTCAGCGACGAAGACACCATCAAAACCATAAACTCCATCCACTCCAGATCCCCATCGGACCCCTGCCCTCACCACGTCTTCAACAAAGCCAGCACAGCCATCGCGCCCCACCTCCGGAAAACAATTAACTGTTCCTTCGAGACAGCAACTTTCCCAGAAAGCTGGAAGCACGCCGAGATCAACGCCCTTCTGAAGAAGCCCAAGGCGGACCCCAAGGACCTCAAGAACTTCCGGCCCATCTCCCTGCTCCCTTTCCCAGCAAAAGTGACCGAGAAGATTGTCAACAAACAGCTGACCCGCTACCTCGAAGTCAACAACATCCTGGACCCTTCCAAATCCAGTTTTTGCAGTAACCACAGCACCGAGACCGCCCTCATCGCCGCCACTGACGACATCCGGACCCTGATGGACAAAGGAGAAACAGCCGCCCTCATCCTCCTGGACCTATCAGCAGCCTTTGACACGGTCTGCCACTGCACCCTATCAGCACGCCTCCATGACGCCGGTATCCAAGAGAAGGCCCTGGCCTGGACCACATCCTTCCTCTCCGGCAGAACCCAGAGCGCCCGCCTCCCACCCTTCCGCTCCAAAACCACTGAGATCATCTGCGGCGTCCCACAGGGATCCTCCCTCAGCCCGACACTGTTCAATATCTACATGGCCCCCCTCGCCCACTTCGCACAACAGCACAACCTCAACATCATCTCCTACGCCGACGACACCCAGCTGATCATATCCCTCACCGAAGATCCCCACACCGCCAAAGCTAACCTCCACCGAGGAATGAAGGCCGTAGCCGACTGGATGAAGGACAGCAGACTGAAGCTGAACTCAGACAAGACGGAGGTCCTCATTCTCGGACCCACCCCATCAGCCTGGGACGATTCTTGGTGGCCCACGTCACTAGGCACAGCCCCGGAACCCACGGACCACGCACGCAACCTGGGGGTCATCCTCGACTCCACTCTCTCCATGACCAGGCAAGTCAACGCCGTCTCCGCGTCCTGCTTCAACACCCTCCGTATGCTCTGCAGGATCTTCAAATGGATCCCCCTCGACACGAGAAAAACTGTTACCCATGCCCTCATCACCAACAGACTCGACTACGGGAACGCCCTCTACTCAGGAACTACAAACAAGCTCCTGAGACGACTCCAACGCATCCAGAACGCCTCGGCCCGACTCATTCTCGATGTCCCCCGCTGCAGCCACATCACACTCCACCTGAGAGGCCTGCACTGGCTCCCCGTCAACAAAAGGATCACCTTCAAGCTCCTGATCCACGCACACAAAGCACTGCACAACACCGGACCCACCTACCTCAACAACCGACTCAGCTTCCACATCCCCACCCGAAGCCTCCGCTCAGCCAACCTCGCCCTCGCCACAGTCCCCCGCACCTGAAAAACCACCGCCGCCGGCAGATCCTTCTCCTACCTCGCCGCCAAGACCTGGAACACTCTCTCCACCATCCTACGACAGACCCAGGACCTGCTTGCCTTCTGAAGACTCCTCAAGACCTGGCTCTTCGACCAGTAGAACACCCACCTCCCCAGTGCCTTTAGACCCTCGCGGGTATGTAGCGCGCTTTACAAATGCAGTGCTTGATTGATTGATTGATTAAATGGGGTATGTCTGTCTACCATGAACTAGTGCAATTTTTTTTAAGGCGGGATAAATCTGGGCCCAAAGTTGAGATAGAGGAGTAACTTATCTGGAATCATACATATTGTGCATACTATGCAATTCCTGAGATGCTTCTCGTTCTCCTAACAATGCAAGGCAAAACGACATATATTACCTCATCATGGCATGAAATGCAGCAGTCTATAAAAAGGAACAAATATGAGACCTCACATGTCACTCTCAATGCATGGTACGCCATACATGAATCCTAAATACATTGTACCCTATGCAAATGTCCAACATTACACTGCATCTACTTTAAAATGTATGGCTTGTTATTCTGGCCCAGGCAAGGTACAACGGTGAAGATGACATCAGTAGTGCCAGTAATGCAGACTGTCAGAGTAAACCAACAACTTATAAGGAGGACATAGGGTGCAGAGGCACCTGTGTGCCTATTACGTAGGATATGATAATGGGGATAGCCCAGTTCATCAAACTAGCCCTGGCCAATCCCAGCTCTTGGTAATGTATTTTCTTACTTTACATTACTTACGGGAGTGTCCGGAGTATGGCGGTCTCATTTGGGGTAACTCTCCCTAATGCGCAAGAGGGAACAAGGTGGGACGCCCCATGGTATGCCCAAAAATGAGGGAGCAGAGGGTCATCTACTGTAGGGGTCCGCGGGGAGACAATGCTTGGTCCCCTGCAGGCAAAGAAACCAAAGGCCACTGCTGCAAAGGTAATGCAGGATGGTGGTGCGGCTTCCCCGGGGGCTCACTCACCCTCACGCCTGTAGCGGATTGGGCTGACCTCCAGAGATCCGGTCCCATCAGGAAATACTTGCACCCACACGTTGGTTGTGGGTGGGACCGAGCCAAGGATCCTTGGGAGCCTGGCCCACCCCTGATAGTAAGGACCACACACCTGACTTCAGGGAGCCTGGGGACAGGGTGTAGTGAGTGCACTGCAGTACTGCACCTCAGGAAAGAGAAGGGCACGGCATCCCTAGCCTTGCCAGCAACAAAACTGGTACCTCCCTTGTCGGAGCTGCCATCCCCATGGTCGCCATATGCCAGCTGGAGCACGGCTTGCTCCAACAAAAAAAGTGAAAACGGGAGCACTCACATCGCACTAGTTAGGATGCTCCTTTTTTGAAAGGCAAAAGCTCGACCTGCATTGAAATTGCAGAAGCAAAGAAGTAGGACACAGCGCTCCCCCCACGCTGGGCTCCTTGGGAGGCACGAAGGGGCAGGCCAGCCAGCACACAAAGCGAGTAGACTGTGTGGCGGTTTCTTCTAGTAGTCTAGCAGTGCCTAATGAAGCCAAAGTCAGGGAGCAACTGATGGCAGGGCAACAAGCAGAAAAGCAATCCAGTGAGTCCTTGATGCCACCCAGAAAGTAGTAGGCAGGAGGGCAACAACAGAAGAGCAGTCCAGATGAGTCCATTGTGCAGCGCAGCAGTCCTTCTGACAGAAGTTTAGTCCCAGTTCCAAAAGTGCTCTCCAAATATGGGGCCAGAGCCCCTGTACTTATACTCAAAAGTATATTTGATGTAAGGTGTGACTTCAAAGGCACGCTTTCAAGTGTAACACAACCCCTTTCAACCCAGCCCTGACTCCAGGTGTCAACAGGGGGTACATCAGCCCTTTGTGTGAGGGCAGGACACAACTTATTGACATGTAAGGTGTGAAACTACCTATACCTCTGCCAGTCCAGGAAGACTATCAGTATGTAGATGGATACAGATGCCTCTCTTGTCACACCCAGCCCTTCCTGTGATATGGCTGTTTGGAAAGTATGTACAAAATGTAACTGTCACTCTACCCTTATGTGGACTGGAGTCAGGCTGCAAAACACTACAGTTATGCGCACAGAGAAATGCCCACTTTCTAAAAGTGGCATTTCTAAAATAATAATGTAAAATCCAACTACACCAGTAGGCAGGATTTCTCACTACCATTCCAAATATACCAAACATGTCAACATTACTCCTTTCAGATCAGAAATTACCACTTAGAAGTATAAAAGGGAATTCCCAATGCTAACCTATGAGTAGAGCAGCCCTCACAGTAGTGAAAACGAAATAGGCTGTTTGTCACTACTAGGACATGTAAAACATAGAAGTACCTGTCCTACCTTTTACATACACAGCACCCTGCCCACAGGGCTACCTAGGGCCTACCATATGGGTAACTTAGGTGTAGTAAAAGGGGAGTTTAGGCTTTGGTAAGTAGTTTGAAATGCCAAGTCAATGTGGCAATAAACCGCGCACACAGGACCTGCAGTGGCAGGCCTAAGACAGGTGTGAAAGGCTACTTCTGTGGGTGGCGCAATCAGCGCTGCAGGCCCATTAGTAGCATTTAATTTACAGGCCCTGGGTATATGTATACCACTATACAAGGGACCTACAAGTAAATTAAATATGCAAAACCAATGTGAACCAATCATACTAAGTTTTAGGGGAGAGAGCACATGCACTTTAGCACTGATTAGCAGTGGTAAAGTGCCCATAGTCCTAAAGCCAACAAAAAGAAGGTCAGAAAAATAGGAGAAGGAAGGCAAAAAGTTTTAGGATAACCCCATTTAAATCAAGAGATATCAAGCCTAATTTGGGCTATACAGGGGCAATCCTTGCTCCTAGCAGCTTCGGCCACATAAAGCAGAAAATACATTTTGCATGTTAGGAATTTTCGATTTATCGTGTGATTACGTAATTGGCTTGAGGTATTAATAAGAGTTCAGTGTCCATGGTGAAACCAAGGTTGCAGAACCTAATGGTAAGTGCTGGTGGGGCTTAACGTCAGGGCACACTGACTTTATGGCTGCCTCTTCCTCATATGTGAAAATGTGTGTTTTTTTCACATTTGGTTTGAAGACGTCATCATTCATACATTTTCCTACAACCAGAAGGCAGGACCCAAGGACACACTGGTGTCTCAACTGTTTTCTTCTATTTGAGGATGTTGTTGGTAGACATGTGACAAAAGAGGCTATAGGTCTTAAAAATGTTTGGGAGTTTCATGAGGCAGGTGATGAGCAAGAGCACAATGGTACCCTTCCTTTTATGTTAAGTATAAATGATTTCTCATACAGTGGAAGGCTGACTGTCTGTAACCATTCTACAAGGACAAAGAGATCCATTCTAAGGTGGCCCCTTGCCATCAGTCTCCCATATAAAATGAGTTACTTCTTGTAGGACAGATGTCTGTGACAGTGCTGTTGTGTAGATGATTTTGGAATCACCGAGTGAAGAGCTCCTAAGATGTCACTAATGGAATGAAAGTGCACATGTAAAGAGAATGTGAGAGGAGTCAGTTGGAGAGATGGAGAGCTGGGAAATGGGTGCCTGAAGAGATAAAAGTGCTGTTGTGATCAAGAAAGGGCAAAGTTCAGGAGCAGCAAGTGTTCTCTGCACCACAGCTAATGTCATCTATTGACTAGGAAAATACACTACTGCCTTAAACATTTTTTGCAATTGAGCTCCTGATCATTCAAATTTTGCATGGCAAATTTTGTGCTGTGACCCTCCTCACACTCGGCTGGACTCTGCCTTGATCCTCACTCTTTACTGCATTTCCGTCTTGACAAAACGCTGTGAAAGAGCTGCAAGGAGATATGTACCACTGTGTAAACAGGAGTGTGTGATCACAGTGTAAAAATATATGGAGAGCTCTCCATAAGGAAGAAAAAATAAAACATATTCCAAAACAAAATATACAGAGAACTCACAACAAAGAAAAAAAAGTTTAAAGTATTCCAAAACAATAGTTATAATCTGTCAGAAGCACAGCAGCACTAATCAGATGCACTCGCCAAACACACTTGCTTACAAAGAAAAAAGTAGGTCTCACAAAGCGGATGAAAAAGTTCAAAGGAAGGGGTTCTAAGGCCAGGCTCCACTGATAAGAAATACAAGAAAAACACAGGAAGCAAAACACAAATACATCAGAAAATGGCATGCAAGAACCAACAGAAAGCTCGGAAAACAGAGTGGCAGGCACAGAAACCAATGGAAGAGAAAGGCAGGCTGTAAGCCCCTTTTAAGAATTTATTTTTCATTACAAGAAATTTCACAAGCACAGCGCAAGGCCTGTGTAGATGAAACCTAAAAAGGGGGATGAACCACCAGTAGGAGGAGCTGGCCATCTCACCTCTATAAGAGCATTCGAGAAATGTAATGAAAAGGCCATGTGTGGTTGAAAGACGTAGTTTCAAGGTGTGTGGAGCAAAGGCACCATGGTCATAAAGGGAAAACAAACAGTAAGGCATTATATTGATAATTTGTATTTACTTAGATACCGGTGAGTGATCATTATATACTACAGGCGAAAGCTTTATAATTTCAGTCTCAAATTGTGAAATATCATATTGCAACATAAGGTTGTCTTGTTTAGCAATGTATAGTGATACAGTGCACAGGAAGAGAGGGGTAATACTTACAGAGTTAAACCCAGAAAAGTTCTGTGGCCTGTATGGTTTCAATCACTTTCCTAAAGTGATATAAACTGTAGAATGTTACGCCCACGATACCGGTGTGGGCAATTTTTACTGTGCCAGCTCAGAAAACACAAAGGCATAGTTTTAATGTACTTATCCATTAGGCCAGCAAATAACCAAAAGGTTTCTAGTTTTAGCAAAATGGAATCAATATGTTTATAGAAACCAGTAAATATTGGTAATAGTTACAATTTCGCAGTAGTACACTGTTTTTTTCAGTTTAATCTATTTTATTGCATTTTATATCATATACAAGTATAACATATCACAATACTTGTCCTCTGCTAATTGCTGTTTGAGTGTGACCCCTCATCTCTTGTTTAATCATTTTAGTGCCACTTAAAATGGGAAGGTTCAATCTGATAGGAAGTTCACTCTCCGGAGCTAAGTGAAACATCTTTGCATGCTTGGAAGCTAATAACAATTTAAAAAAAAGAAAATACTGCAGGTACATGAAATGTGTTAACTGCTTCCAAATTTCAGAGATCTCCTAATGCTCAGAAATATAATAAAGCATTGAAGGCTGATGTAGTCTAACCTTTAGTAGAGCCCCTCGTGTCACAAAGGTCATCAGAATGTGATGGTTTATGTTAATCACAGTTTAATGGCTGAAGGTATAAAGCGGACTGACAAACATTTTAAATGTGCACTTGCTTGTATTTGAGAGTTGACTTAGGTGACATTTGTATTAAACATGTTAGAGGGACATAACTTATATCATAATGTAATTTAGACTCTAGAGTAACAGTGCATATAGAAACGATATTGCATTTCTTATGATCAGTAAATGATTAATGAGTTTAGAAATATGTGCAAAGTAAGAGAAATGCAATTCTCTGTTGTACCTAATGAAATGCAGTAACAAAGCTTTTTCATTTTAAATGAAATGTATTACTCATCTTAATGAAATATTATTAATGCTGAATTTATAAATTTAGATAATACATGATTTTAAGTAAAATGTAATAATTAAATGCATTTTATATTTCCTTGTGTTAGCATGAGTGAGGCCTTTTGAAGGTTGAAACTTGTGACCGTTCTAGAAATGCTGATTCATTTCCTAACATGAACTTTCTTTTAGGTTATGTTCTCATGAGAAACTTAGCAAGTTGTTAATAGTGTCTATTGTTTAAGGATAGAGAGAATGTAAGGTAGCAGCCTTGATGGAAAAACAGTATGAAACATTGGCTGGTATTGTATACAATTG
Source organism: Pleurodeles waltl (assembly GCF_031143425.1). NCBI lineage: Eukaryota > Metazoa > Chordata > Amphibia > Caudata > Salamandridae > Pleurodeles > Pleurodeles waltl. The sequence continues at coordinate 387,192,581 of NC_090448.1, forward strand.
TTTCAAACATGTGTGGAATCACACAGATGGAAAATGTTCCCATGACAGATCTGGGAAGATATTGGACTGTTTCAATTTGGAGTAATATGATTAATTCCCTTTAGAAGATGCCCATTCAGTGTGACATGATCTGATACCTTTGACGAATCAGAGTGCTTTGTGAATTCTAAAATACAGATGGACATTTGAACTTTGGAGCAGTTCCTTACAGACATTTGCAGCCCCCAGATGATGTTCTGATGCTTGCTGATCCTGATGCTTTGCTGATGAAGATTTCATGGACGCTATATCCCTTGGAGAGGTACCTTCCTCTCTGCCAGTTGCCCCTTGAAATGCCCTTTACATTAGAAATCCTTTCCCTTTTTTATTTTCCTGTGTGTAGCTTAGTTTGTGATCTGCAGTCCAAGATTATCTTTTTCCAAATTATTCTTGCCCTAGTTAAGTTTTTTGTATTTTGCCTGCATGTGTTTCTCCCCACAGGTTTTTCCCTAATTTGGTTAGTTGTAGGTTTGACATGTGCAGAGCCAAAGATTATCAACTCTGCTAATTTGAATTGACTAATGATTGTTAACTCTGAGCAACATATTATATCACTATCCCACATATTTTTGTTAATGTTGTGCATCATTCTTCTTCAGTGCTTAGTTCTATTAATGTTAGTTTGTCTAAATCTATTTTGATGCCTCGGGCAACCCTTGGTGATAATGTATCTCAATAACTTAATTTTGCGCACTGTCTACATGACTTTGAGCTTATGTTTGGCATAAATGTTTAACTTTATTCCCTAATTGGAGTTTTCCTTCAATGGCCACATTGGTCATGTTGCTTAAATTGTTCAAGTGGTATTGAAATTGTGTTGATGGTTCTACCACACTGCTTACTGGGTCCAAAGATTCATCTACCTCGATGAGCATTGACTCCTGCGAAGGATAAAAATGCTACAACAAAGCTCTTTAATTTTAAGCGGAACATCAGTCAAGCACCCAGGGAGAAGATCTGCTGCATTATTAATCAACAGAAAAACGAAGGCGCTACTTAGGCCCTGATTATGAGCTGCACAGTACTGGCGGGGTGCACACTGTGCATGCTGTAACATCTCACCAGTACCCAGCAATGCGTTAAACATCTCGAAATGGGATTAACTGTGTTGACATAGAGCTACTATGGAACATTCCGCATTGTAGTCCCTTTTCGAGTGGGTTAATGCACCCATTTACCATCTGCAGAAGCAAATGTGCTTCTATGTGGGCGTGGGTGGAAAGAGGGTAGTAAGGAAGATAGGGGAGGGAAAGGGAAGATTAGCTGTGACTGGGGAAAGCAATGACTGCCTCCCCCTTGCCAGAGAAAATGATGGGTGCAGTGGGGCACAAGGCTTGGCTGCTGTTGAAGGAAAGCCTCATGCAGTTGTGTCGGTCGGTAAAATCAGGGCTGGTGGCCACACCGGGAAACCGGCGGCAGGAGAATCGAGCCAGGCATGATCAGGCACGGCGTTATCCCACCCCGCGTTTCCGCTTCGCCTGACTCCTAATCAGGCCCTAACCAGTATTAAAGAACATGATGAAACGTGAAATAAATCTTCGTCCAGTCGAGGGGCGGTGTCGATGCGCACTGGCGGGGCAGCAGGCCGCCCCCTGCAGACAATGTGAGCCCAGAGGGCCAAACACGATGGCTTATGCTGCCACGCAAGCTTCGGACACATCACGTCAATCATTCGAACGTCGTTAAATTAGAAACAAAAAAGAACCAAACACAGCAAGTATTTAATTTGCTTCTCTACCTAAATAATGTTATACAGTTGCATTTTAAGTACCTTACTTCAGTAATAATTTAAATATTTTTCTGCAGCATTAAAATACCTCGCAAAGAATGAGCCAGACACGTGTCCATACAACTGTGAAGAGACCGAGAGCTTCGCATTTCATAAGTGACTGTTCACATTACTACTGCCAATACCTCAGCCCCCACTGAGAGGACACTGAAGCCCCTGAGCCGAGGGCCATCTTAAATATTTCTATGGGTCAGGCGGTGAAGATGATGCTAATGGCGCGGAAGGTCATAAAGGTCACCGAATAATGACAGTCGAATTGACTGACGGCGTTACAGGCAGGATAATGGGCTGCCTCAGCAGGCTGGAATATTAAATACCAGCCAGAGGCCATCCACATTGCATCAGGCCAGCGTATTCAATGCACGGTCACAATACAATGAGCAGTGGAGAACACGAATGACGCCTGGTATTGTTTTTCTTGACAATGGCAGTGATGAGTGCGTAGAAACAGCACATTGTGCCTGAAAGTGGGGCGGCAAGATGGATGAAGCGGTATTTCTGCTGCGCATCACTGTGTCTCCCTCAGGCTTGCGCGTGCTCGGCTTCAAACCAGGCATTGAAAAATATCGCAGGAAGGGAATGGGGTCTTAATAGCGGACCCTGGAACCTTGGGATATTATCCAAGCTTTTACTACTGACCAAAACCCGTGTCACTCTGGCAAAACTCTTATTTGTTCCTTCTGTCTCAAATTGAGAATCAAATAACACATTTCTGTTTGATAGAATTACCAGTTTTAAAATGTTTGGAGAATAATTGACAACAAACATAATGCAAGTATTGTTATTTTTATAGTGCGATGCCGAGCCAGAAAGCACCTAAGCAGTGAACTTTATATGGAAGACAATCTACCAGCTTACATCAAGTTTTTATTAGTCCAAATTTTTAAAGGGACACGTAAATTAAGCGGTTTGCCCAGAATCACACTTTGTGAAGTCAAGATCCAGGCTTGATTCAAACCTGGGTCCTCATGTTCCAAAGTTGGAAGCTCTAGCCACTAGGCCAAATCTAAGGCTAGGCTTACATTCTACAGCTGAATAGATAATAGTTTACATGTCATCCTCTTTCAAGGTTTTTTTTGTACTTTCTAACCTTGTGCACGCACTAAGCCGCCAGAATGGATTAATAAAACATAGACTGACCTCAGGATATCATTTAGAAACCACAAGGTGTATGTAGGAACATCTATTCCTGGCACTGGCCTTGCGACCTCTGACACAAGAAGTCACAAATGCAGTATCAGGGGCCGAAGTCATGTGAGCAGAAGTTCCCTAACTAACCCAGCAGCCAATCGGAGGTTACTGAATGGCTAACAGTATCACGCAGCCCTCTTAAAGGCACTTTAATGAAAGTGTAAACTTTACGTTTGGGTCTCATAATTAACCATACAATAATGAATGTGAACATATTAATGCTGAATCCACAGAAAACTGGATCCCTCCAAACATCAAAGCAGAATCAACCTGACGCTACTGACCTAACTTAAACTTTAAGGGTTGTCCCTAGATCTGCTCTTCAAAATTTGTTCACTTAGCTTCACTGCGGCCATTTCCTCATTGTGATTGTATATCCAAATATCACTTACAGAACTATCATCTGACATAAATATCAGGTCTTGGATATGTATGTCTGAATATTATCTAACATAGATATTAAGTTCGAGATAGGTATGTCAGAATATCGCAGGTAGGAATATCATCTGAAACAAACATTGTGTTAAATATTGCTTATAGAAATGTAATCCCGGTGGTTTACAATTTCTATTATTTGCTTCAGTGGGATGATATTTTGTAGATTATATTTACAAAACTATATTTCTGTCAGACAGTATTTTGACAATAACAGGTAGGTATTGCACTCCCTAACTGTCACACATAAATAAATTCACCAAGTTCGTAAACATTTTTCTTCACTCCCTAAAAGTAAAGAAAATCACAAATCTCCTGCGCAATACACAACTAAAGTCCAGTGCTCAGACATTTGCCATCTCCCAAGGGTCATCACCTCTCACACTCACTTTGTCAGGAATCTCTCCGGTTTATAGGACATTAATGGAATAAAAAAGTAAAAAACATTCAAATACTTTAACCCCTTCGCTACCAGGCCTTTTCCCCCTCCTGTGCTGGCCTTTTTTTGGCTATTTGGGGCAGTTCGCGATTAGGCCCTCATAACTTTTTGTCCACATAAGCTAGCCAAGCCAAATGTGCGTAATTTTTTTCCAACATCCTAGGGATTCTAGAGGTACCCAGACTTTGTGGGTTCCCTTGAAGGAGGCCAAGAAATTAGCCAAAATACAGTGAAAATTTCGTTTTTTTTTAAAAAATGGGAAAAAGTGGCTGCAGAAGAAGGCTTGTGGTTTTTTCCCTGAAAATGGCATCAACAAAGGGTTTACGGTGCTAAAATCACCAGCTTCCCAGCTTTCAGGAACAGGCAGACTTGAATCAGAAAACACAATTTTTCAATACAAATTTGGCATTTTACTGGGACATACCCCATTTTTACGATTTTTTGTGCTTTCAGCCTCCTTCCAGTCAGTGACAGAAAATGGGCGTGAAACCAATGCTGGATCCCAGAAATCTAAACATTTCTGAAAAGTAGACAAAATTCTAAATTCAGCAAGGGGTCATTTGTGTACATCCTACAAAGGTTTCCTACAGAAAATAACAACTGAAAAAGAAATATATCGAAATTGAGGTGAAAAAAACAGCAATTTTTCTCTACGTTTTACTCTGTACCTTTTTCCTGCAATGTCAGATTTTTGAAAGCAATATACCGTTATGTCTGCTGGACTCTTCTGGTTGCGGGATATATAGGGCTTGTAGGTTCATCAAGAACCCTAGGTACCCAGAGCCAATAAATGAGCTGCACCCTGCAGTGCGTTTTCATTCTATACTGGGTATACAGCAATTAATTTGCTGAAATATAAAGAGTGAAAAATAGCTATCAAGAAAACCTTTGTATTTCCAAAATGGGCACGAGATAAGGTGTTGAGGAAAAGTGGTTATTTGCACATCTCTGAATTCCGGGGTGACCATACTAGCATGTGGATTACAGGGCATTTCTCAAATAGGCTTCTTTTTTACACTCTCTCTTATATTTGGAAGGAAAAAATGTAGAGAAAGACGAGGGGCAATAACACTTGTTTTGCTAATCTATGTTCCTCCAAGTCTCCCGATAAAAATGATACCTCACTTGTGTGGGTAGGCCTAGCGCCCGCGACAGGAAATGCCCCAAAACACAACGTGGACACATCACAATTTTTGACAGAAAACAGAGGTGTTTTTTGCAAAGTGCCTACCTGTAGATTTTGGCCTCTAGCTCAGCCGGCACCTAGGGAAACCTACCAAACCTGTGCATTTTTGAAAACTAGAGACCTAGGGGAATCCAAGCTGGGGTGACTTGTGGGGCTCTGACTAGGTTCTGTTACCCAGAATCCTTTGCAAACCTCAAAATGTGGCTAAAAAAACAAGTTTTCATCACATTTTGGTGACAGAAAGTTCTGGAATCTGACAGCAGCCACACATTTCCTTCCACCCAGCGTTCCCCCAAGTCTCCCGATAAAAATGATACCTCACTTGTGTAGGTAGGCCTAGCGCCCGTGACAGGAAATGCCCCAAAACGCAACGTGGACACATCACATTTTTTGAAAGAAAACAGAGGTGTGTTTTGCAAAGTGCCTACCTGTAGATTTTGGCCTCTAGCTCAGCCGGCACCTAGGGAAACCTACCAAACCTGTGCATTTTTTAAAACTAGAGACCTAGGGGAATCCAAGCTGGGGTGACTTGTGGGGCTCTGACTAGGTTCTGTTACCCAGAATCCTTTGCATACCTCAAAATGTGGCTAAAAAAACAAGTTTTCGTCACATTTTGGTGACAGAAAGTTCTGGAATCTGACAGCAGCCACACATTTCCTTCCACCCAGCGTTCCCCCAAGTCTCCCGATAAAAATGATACCTCACTTGTGTGGGTAGGCCTAGCGCCCGTGACAGGAAATGCCCCAAAACGCAACGTGGACACATCACATTTTTTTAAAGAAAACAGAGGTGTGTTTTGCAAAGTGCCTACCTGTAGATTTTGGCCTCTAGCTCAGCCGGCACCTAGGGAAACCTACCAAACCTGTGCATTTTTTAAAACTAGAGACCTAGGGGAATCCAAGATGGGGTGACTTGTGGGGCTCTGACTAGGTTCTGTTACCCAGAATCCTTTGCAAACCTCAAAATGTGGCTAAAAAAACAAGTTTTCGTCACATTTTGGTGACAGAAAGTTCTGGAATCTGACAGGAGCCACACATTTCCTTCTCCCCAGCGTTCCGCCAAGTCTCCCGATAACAATGATACCTCATTTGTGTGGGTAGGCCTAGCACCTGTGACAGGAAATGCCCAAAAACACAACGTGGACACATCACATTTTTTGAAAAAAAATGAGGTGTGTTTTGCAAAGTGCCTACCTGTAGATTTTGGCCTCTAGCTCAGCCGGCACCTAGGGAAACCTACCAAACCTGTGCATTTTTTAAAACTAGAGACCCAGGGGAATCCAAGATGGGGTGACTTGTGGGGCTCTCACCAGGTTCTGTTACCCAGAATCCTTTGCAAACCTCAAAATTTGGCAAAAAAACACGTTTTCCTCACATTTTGGTGACAGAAAGTTCTGGAATCTGAGAGGAGCCACAAATTTCCTTCCACCCAGCGTTCCCCCAAGTCTCCCGATAGAAATTATACCTCACTTGTGTGGGTAGGCCTAGTGCCCGTGACAGGAAATGCCCCAAAACGCAACGTGGACACATCACATTTTTTTAAAGAAAACAGAGGTGTTTTTTTGGAAAGTGCCTACCTGTAGATTTTGGGCTCTAGCTCAGCCGGCACCTAGGGAAACCTACCAAACCTGTGCATTTTTTAAAACTAGAAACCTAGGGGAATCCAAGATGGGGTGACTTGTGGGGCTCTGACCAGGTTCTGTTACCCAGAATCCTTTGCAAACCTCAAAATTTGGCAAAAAAAACAAGTTTTCCTTACATTTTGGTGACAGAAAGTTCTGGAATCTGAGAGGAGCCACAAATTTCCTTCCACCCAGCGTTCCCCCAAGTCTCCCGATAAAAATGATACCTCACTTGTGTGGGTAGGCCTGGTGCCCGTGACAGGAAATGCCTCAAAACGCAACGTGGATACATCACATTTTTTTAAAGAAAACAGAGGTGTTTTTTGCAAAGTGCCTACCTCTAGATTTTGGCCTCTAGCTCAGCCGGCACCTAGGGAAACCTACCAAACCTGTGCATTTTTGAAACCTAGATACCTAGGGGAATCCAAGATGGGGTGACTTGTGGGGCTCTCACCAGGTTCTGTTACCCAGAATCCTTTGCAAACCTCAAAATTTGGCTAAAAAACACGTTTTCCTCACATTTTGGTGACAGAAAGTTCTGGAATCTGAGAGGAGCCACAAATTTCCTTCCACCTAGCGTTCCCCCAAGTCTCCTGATAAAAATGATACCTCACTTGTGTGGGTAGGCCTAGTGCCCGCGACAGGAAATGCCCTAAAACGCAACGTGGACACATCACATTTTTTGAAAGAAAACAGAGGTGTTTTTTGCAAAGTGCCTACCCCTAGATTTTGGCCTCTAGCTCAGCCGGCACCTAGGGAAACCTACCAAACCTGTGCATTTTTTAAAACTAGACACCTAGGGTAATCCAAGATGGGGTGACTTGTGGGGCTCTGACCAGGTTCTGTTACCCAGAATCCTTTGCAAACCTCAAAATTTGGCTAAAAAAACATGTTTTCCTCACATTTTGGTTACAGAAAGTTCTGGAATCGGAGAGGAGCCACAAATTTCCTTCCACCCAGCGTTCCCCAAGTCTCCCGATAAAAATGATACCTCATTTGTGTGGGTGGGCCAGGTGCCTGCAACAGAATAAGGCCAAAAACTTGTAGAGATAGAGGGGATAGCACAGTGAGTTGATAAGGACATATTCTTCTTTTATACATCTTTAGGCTGACTCTGCTTTAGGGACCAACACAAGTGAGGTGTCATTTTACTTGGGAGACTGAGGGGAACGCTGGGGAGTAGGAATGTTGTGCTGGAGCGGTGATCGTACAAACGAAAGTCAGGAAAATATGCTTTTTTAAGCAAATTTTGAGGTTTGCAGAGGCGTCTGGGTAAGAAAATGTTGGGGGTTCCACTCAAGCTACATCTCCCTGCACTCCTTGGGGTGTCTAGTTTTAAAAAATGGCTGGGTTTGGTAGGTTTCCCTAGATGAAGGCCGCACCCAGGACCAAAAACATAGGTGGCCCCTCCCCCCCAAACACAGGTAGATTTGTAATATATCATTTTGATGTGTCCACATACGTCTGCAATGTGCCAAACACTAAAATTGTGAAAAGAAACGCACTTAGGTTATGTGAAAAAGACCCCTCACCCACCAACCAAGTTGGTGGCATGCTTCATCATCGGGGTCCCACCTGAGACACCTAGCTTGTCTCAAGTGTGCTGCGATGCCTGATTACAGCGGAGCAGGTTTTGTCATTTGTACCACACATACTGGTTGGATTTGGCACGAGGGTGAGTAATGGTTCAGTAGATCAAATTTTATTAACAAGAGATTTCACAAAAGTGAAATTCACTGGTAATAACTGAAAGGCCAAAAAACGGAACCAATGACTCACAGCTCGTGAGCTGTAAAGCCACGGCAAGGCACCAACCGCTTTACAGTCCATTCACACACCTTTCATACATGACATGCACAAGACCATTCAAGCCGCCAGCCACGGGCCCAGCACATTACAACACTCGCATCGACAGACAGCGCCAGTCAAGGGCCCATCACTTTCATACGCCCACATGCCTGATACAGCAATCACACCAGCTGATGAGTGTGTGGACTGGCGTTTGGCTGGCATCACTAGCCAAGCACCAACCCAAGCACACCGCCAGCCAAGCGCCACCCCAAGCACACCGCCAGCCAAGCGCCACCCCACCCACACCGCCAGCCAAGCGCCACCCCACCCACACCGCCAGCCAAGCGCCACCCCAAGCATACCGCCAGCCAAGCGCCACCCCAAGCACACCGCCAGCCAAGCGCCACCCCACCCACACCTCCAGCCAAGTGCCACCCCACCCATACTGCCAGCCAAGCGCCACCCCAAGCACACCGCCAGCCAAGCGCCACCCCACGCACACCGCCATGAATTTTTTTTTTGTTTATAAACAACAAAGAAACCACTAACTAATTATAAAATCAGTACAAAACTACAAACACAAAAGCTCTGACTAAATACATGACAGTGATGCCAACCGTGAAACTCAACATATGAAAATATAAAACAGACAGTTTACGCTCACGGTATTTCCCAAAAGTTTTTCCTTGTGTGGTAACTTCTAAAACAGCTGGGCACACACAGCCCAGGCTTTGAAGGGCATTCAGGGCAGTACATCCGGCTCTCCCTCCGGATTAATCTCCGGGCACATACTCTACATTTCTTTGTGGGCAAGTCTTTTTTGGGAGTGGGAGGAATGTGATCTGGAAAGTGCCGATCTTTCAATTTAGCCACATCCTCCACCACTTCTACTCTAGGAACTCTTGCCTGTTGCACCACAATAAGGCTTTCTATCACTGACTCCTGAAACTTAACAAATGTCATCCTTGACTCAGGTGAACAATCCTTGAATACAATAAAAGCATTAAAAGTTGCCAAATGAAATAAATGTAGGGCCAACTTTGTATACCACACGTAAAACTTACAAAGAGCAGTGTAAGGTTCCAACCTCTGATCTACTCTATCAACACCACCCAGGTGCCTATTGTAGTCCAAAATGCACGCAGGTTTGCGCACTTCCGCAACCTGACCCCAAACAGTCACAGGGGAAGTACTCTCATCATGGATGGTAGACAGCATGTACACATCCCTCCTGTCTGAAAATTTCAGAGCTAGCAGCTCATTATTCCGCAAGGCACTGCACTGTCCCCTCTCAAGTTTTTTACAGACAAGCTCCCTTGGATAGCCTTTCCGGTTAGAACGGATTGTGCCACAAGCAACAGTGTCCACTCTAAACAACTCCTTGAACAACTGCACTCCAGTGTAGCAATTATCTACGTACAAATGGTGACCTTTGTTAAACAGTCGTCTACCAAGATCCCACACAATTTTTTCGCTAACTCCAAAAGTGGAAAAGTGGCCGGACAACCAGGAGGAATCCCTACTACCAGGAGGATCAATACTGGAATCCCTACAAGTGTAGACCCGGAAATTATACACATATCCTGTACTGCTTTCTGACAGCATATACAATTTAATCCCATACCGTGCCCTATTACTAGGAATGAACTGCTTAAAAACTAAACGCCCCTTGAAAAGGACCAAAGACTCGTCCACACTTATCTCTTTGCCTGGAACATAGACCTCTGAAAACCGATCTACAAAATGATCAAGAACAGGCCTAATCCTAAAAAGACGGTCACAATCAGGGTGATCTTGTGGCAAGGCTAAAGCATTGTCTACAAAATGCAGCATACGAAGAAGAAGCAAATAGCGATTACGTGTCATAGTTGCAGAAAATATAGCCGTTGCCATCAAGGGACTAGTAGACCAATAAGAAGCCAGTGATGGCTTCCTGATCAACCCCATCAAAAAAGTCAAACCTAAAAACCTTTTCATCTCTTCCAGATATGTGGGAACCCACTGAGCAGCTCTAGACTGAGGCTTAAGTCTGGCAGCGTTGTCCCTCAAATATTGCTCTGCATACAAATTAGTCTGCTCCACAATCTCTTCCAAAAATACATCGTCCATAAACAAGTGAAAGAAATGGACAGGCAAAAAGTTTTCCGTATTGACTCTACACCCTGGGAGACCAGTAAATGCAGGCAACTGTGGCTGCTCCATGTTTGGGGCAATCCAGGTGTCAGGTCTTCTAATGGGAAACCCTTCAGCCCCAGGCTGCTGCACTCTTGGTACATTAATGTTCCCCCGCTACAACAGGCCCTTTATCTGCACTGAGAGTAGCTTCCTCATCAGAAGAATACTCTCGGACAGAAAACTCACTGCCAGAATCTCTTACTTCCTCCTCTGCCTCAGATGCAGAGTCAGTCTCGTAATCATGGTCTGAAGACGACTCAGAGAGCATGCCAACAACCTGCTGAGCAGTCACACTCCGGCTAGCCATGATCCTCACTAACAACAAATGGATTGCCAACAACAACTAGCACTAAAATAAGTAATAAACAAAGTGTAGCTTTATCACAAAGAGTTATGTACTAAAAAACTGTACCACTCACTTGCCTGAAAAAGCTACTCACCAAGCAACTACTCTGCACAGACACAGCAACAACCAATGATATCCCACTAAAAAGAAAAAAGAAAAAAGCAAATTAAACATATGACAACACAAATATCATTGTGCTCAAATCTAAGGACAATTTCACACACAATACTGCATTTAGTACACCACCTACAAACATGTCATTCATGCATGTCAACAATACTCCTTTGGAGTAAATTGCTTTCACTTACCTAAAACATGCAACTATGCAAACCGCAGGACAACTACTGCCAAAACCGCAAGGATCCACAGCAAAGGAAGCAAAAGCTTTGAACTAGAACAAAAAGAAGAAATAAATTGTTATAATCACAAATACAAATACTTCGCCAGTTGACAAACACCCCACCACCAAGAACTTAGAAATTGTCCCTGGTACCTAAGTGGATTCTGCCCCCTTGGCGGCAGATGGGCGTAAAAAAAATTGGCCGATCTGCCCCCAAGGGGGGCAGAAATGGGCAACAGCTCTGTGCCCCCTTTAGGGGGCGACCCTTCCCAAAGGGGGCACCCCCAGCACAAAACAAAAAAAGGGGAACAAAAAAAAATCCCTGGAGTATTGGTGGTTTCTGCCCTGCTTGGGGGCAGATGGGCCTACAAAAATAGGCCCATCTGCCCCCAAAAGGAGCAGAGATGGCCAATACGAACTTTCCCCACTTTGGGGGGGCGACCCTTGCCCAAGGGGTGCCCCCAAACACACACACACACCACACAATCCCTGGCGCCTAGTGTGCTTCGACCCCCCCGGGGGCCAGATCGTCCAAAAACATGGCTGATCTGCCCTCGGGGGGGCCGAAGCAGAAGAAAAAAAATAGCCCCCCAGGGGAGCGACCCTTGCCCAAGGGGTTGCCCCCAAAATAAACATATAAAAGTAAATCCCTGGTGTCTAGTGGGTTTCACCCCCCCCCCCCCTTGGGGGAGGATCAGCTGAAAAATCGGGCGATCTGCCCCCGGGGGGGCGAAATACTAAATAAAATAGCCCCCCAGGTGAGCGACCCTTGCCCAAGGGGTCGCCCCCAAAATAAACTTATATAACGAAATCCCTGGTGTCTAGTGGATTTCGCCCCCCCCCACCCCCCGGGGGCAGATCGGCCGAAAAATTGGCGATCTGCCCCCTGGGGGGGCGAAATACTAAATAAAATAGCCACCCAGGGGGGCGACCCTTGCCCAAGGGGTCGTCCACAAAATAAACATTCAAAACGAAATCCCTGGTGTCTAGTGGATTTTGCCCCCCCCCCCGGGGGCAGATCGGCTGCAAAATCAGCAATCTGCCCCCAGGGGGCGGGGGCGAAATACTAAATTAAATAGCCCCCCAGGGGGGCGACCCTTGCCCAAGGGGTCGCCCCCAAAATAAACATACAAAAAAAAATCCCTGGTGTCTAGTGGAGATTCCTGCTCCACGATCGCGGGCCCTGTTACCCAGAATCCTTTGCAAACCTCAAAATTTGGCTAAAAAAACATGTTTTCCTCACATTTTGGTTACAGAAAGTTCTGGAATCGGAGAGGAGCCACAAATTTCCTTCCACCCAGCGTTCCCCAAGTCTCCCGATAAAAATGATACCTCATTTGTGTGGGTGGGCCAGGTGCCTGCAACAGAATAAGGCCAAAAACTTGTAGAGATAGAAGGGATAGCACAGTGAGTTGATAAGGACATATTCTTCTTTTATACATCTTTAGGCTGACTCTGCTTTAGGGACCAACACAAGTGAGGTGTCATTTTACTTGGGAGACTGAGGGGAACGCTGGGGAGTAGGAATGTTGTGCTGGAGCGGTGATCGTACAAATGAAAGTCAGGAAAATATGCTTTTTTAAGCAAATTTTGAGGTTTGCAGAGGCGTCTGGGTAAGAAAATGTTGGGGGTTCCACTCAAGCTACATCTCCCTGCACTCCTTGGGGTGTCTAGTTTTAAAAAATGGCTGGGTTTGGTAGGTTTCCCTAGATGAAGGCCGCACCCAGGACCAAAAACATAGGTGGCCCCTCCCCCCCAAACACAGGTAGTTTTGTAATATATCATTTTGATGTGTCCACATACGTCTGCGATGTGCCAAACACTAAAATTGTGAAAAGAAACGCACTTAGGTTATGTGAAAAAGACCCCTCACCCACCAACCAAGTTGGTGGCATGCTTCATCATCGGGGTCCCACCTGAGACACCTAGCTTGTCTCAAGTGTGCTGCGATGCCTGATTACAGCGGAGCAGGTTTTGTCATTTGTACCACACATACTGGTTGGATTTGGCACGAGGGTGAGTAATGGTTCAGTAGATCAAATTTTATTAACAAGAGATTTCACAAAAGTGAAATTCACTGGTAATAACTGAAAGGCCAAAAAACGGAACCAATGACTCACAGCTCGTGAGCTGTAAAGCCACGGCAAGGCACCAACCGCTTTACAGTCCATTCACACACCTTTCATACATGACATGCACAAGACCATTCAAGCCGCCAGCCACGGGCCCAGCACATTACAACACTCGCATCGACAGACAGCGCCAGTCAAGGGCCCATCACTTTCATACGCCCACATGCCTGATACAGCAATCACACCAGCTGATGAGTGTGTGGACTGGCGTTTGGCTGGCATCACTAGCCAAGCACCAACCCAAGCACACCGCCAGCCAAGCGCCACCCCAAGCACACCGCCAGCCAAGCGCCACCCCCCCCACACCGCCAGCCAAGCGCCACCCCAAGCATACCGCCAGCCAAGCGCCACCCCAAGCACACCGCCAGCCAAGCGCCACCCCACCCACACCTCCAGCCAAGTGCCACCCCACCCATACTGCCAGCCAAGCGCAACCCCAAGCACACCGCCAGCCAAGCGCCACCCCACGCACACCGCCATTAATTTTTTTTTTGTTTATAAACAACAAAGAAACCACTAACTAATTATAAAATCAGTACAAAACTACAAACACAAAAGCTCTGACTAAATACATGACAGTGATGCCAACCGTGAAACTCAACATATGAAAATATAAAACAGACAGTTTACGCTCACGGTATTTCCCAAAAGTTTTTCCTTGTGTGGTAACTTCTAAAACAGCTGGGCACACACAGCCCAGGCTTTGAAGGGCATTCGGGGCAGTACATCCGGCTCTCCCTCCGGATTAATCTCCGGGCACATACTCTACATTTCTTTGTGGGCAAGTCTTTTTTGGGAGTGGGAGGAATGTGATCTGGAAAGTGCCGATCTTTCAATTTAGCCACATCCTCCACCACTTCTACTCTAGGAACTCTTGCCTGTTGCACCACAATAAGGCTTTCTATCACTGACTCCTGAAACTTAACAAATGTCATCCTTGACTCAGGTGAACAATCCTTGAATACAATAAAAGCATTAAAAGTTGCCAAATGAAATAAATGTAGGGCCAACTTTGTATACCACACGTAAAACTTACAAAGAGCAGTGTAAGGTTCCAACCTCTGATCTACTCTATCAACACCACCCAGGTGCCTATTGTAGTCCAAAATGCACGCAGGTTTGCGCACTTCCGCAACCTGACCCCAAACAGTCACAGGGGAAGTACTCTCATCATGGATGGTAGACAGCATGTACACATCCCTCCTGTCTGAAAATTTCAGAGCTAGCAGCTCATTATTCCGCAAGGCACTGCACTGTCCCCTCTCAAGTTTTTTACAGACAAGCTCCCTTGGATAGCCTTTCCGGTTAGAACGGATTGTGCCACAAGCAACAGTGTCCACTCTAAACAACTCCTTGAACAACTGCACTCCAGTGTAGCAATTATCTACGTACAAATGGTGACCTTTGTTAAACAGTCGTCTACCAAGATCCCACACAATTTTTTCGCTAACTCCAAAAGTGGAAAAGTGGCCGGACAACCAGGAGGAATCCCTACTACCAGGAGGATCAATACTGGAATCCCTACAAGTGTAGACCCGGAAATTATACACATATCCTGTACTGCTTTCTGACAGCATATACAATTTAATCCCATACCGTGCCCTATTACTAGGAATGAACTGCTTAAAAACTAAACGCCCCTTGAAAAGGACCAAAGACTCGTCCACACTTATCTCTTTGCCTGGAACATAGACCTCTGAAAACCGATCTACAAAATGATCAAGAACAGGCCTAATCCTAAAAAGACGGTCACAATCAGGGTGATCTCGTGGCAAGGCTAAAGCATTGTCTACAAAATGCAGCATACGAAGAAGAAGCAAATAGCGATTACGTGTCATAGTTGCAGAAAATATAGCCGTTGCCATCAAGGGACTAGTAGACCAATAAGAAGCCAGTGACGGCTTCCTGATCAACCCCATCAAAAAAGTCAAACCTAAAAACCTTTTCATCTCTTCCAGATATGTGGGAACCCACTGAGCAGCTCTAGACTGAGGCTTAAGTCTGGCAGCGTTGTCCCTCAAATATTGCTCTGCATACAAATTAGTCTGCTCCACAATCTCTTCCAAAAATACATCGTCCATAAACAAGTGAAAGAAATGGACAGGCAAAAAGTTTTCCGTATTGACTCTACACCCTGGGAGACCAGTAAATGCAGGCAACTGTGGCTGCTCCATGTTTGGGGCAATCCAGGTGTCAGGTCTTCTAATGGGAAACCCTTCAGCCCCAGGCTGCTGCACTCTTGGTACATTAATGTTCCCCCGCTACAACAGGCCCTTTATCTGCACTGAGAGTAGCTTCCTCATCAGAAGAATACTCTCGGACAGAAAACTCACTGCCAGAATCTCTTACTTCCTCCTCTGCCTCAGATGCAGAGTCAGTCTCGTAATCATGGTCTGAAGACGACTCAGAGAGCATGCCAACAACCTGCTGAGCAGTCACACTCCGGCTAGCCATGATCCTCACTAACAACAAATGGATTGCCAACAACAACTAGCACTAAAATAAGTAATAAACAAAGTGTAGCTTTATCACAAAGAGTTATGTACTAAAAAACTGTACCACTCACTTGCCTGAAAAAGCTACTCACCAAGCAACTACTCTGCACAGACACAGCAACAACCAATGATATCCCACTAAAAAGAAAAAAGAAAAAAGCAAATTAAACATATGACAACACAAATATCATTGTGCTCAAATCTAAGGACAATTTCACACACAATACTGCATTTAGTACACCACCTACAAACAAGTCATTCATGCATGTCAACAATACTCCTTTGGAGTAAATTGCTTTCACTTACCTAAAACATGCAACTATGCAAACCGCAGGACAACTACTGCCAAAACCGCAAGGATCCACAGCAAAGGAAGCAAAAGCTTTGAACTAGAACAAAAAGAAGAAATAAATTGTTATAATCACAAATACAAATACTTCGCCAGTTGACAAACACCCCACCACCAAGAACTTAGAAATTGTCCCTGGTACCTAAGTGGATTCTGCCCCCTTGGCGGCAGATGGGCGTAAAAAAAATTGGCCGATCTGCCCCCAAGGGGGGCAGAAATGGGCAACAGCTCTGTGCCCCCTTTAGGGGGTGACCCTTCCCAAAGGGGGCACCCCCAGCCTGCCCTGCTTGGGGGCAGATGGGCCTACAAAAATAGGCCCATCTGCCCCCAAAGGGAGCAGAGATGGCCAATACGAACTTTCCCCACTTTGGGGGGGCGACCCTTGCCCAAGGGGTGCCCCCAAACACACACCACACACACCACACAATCCCTGGCGCCTAGTGTGCTTCGACCCCCCCGGGGGCCAGATCGTCCAAAAACATGGCTGATCTGCCCTCGGGGGGGCCGAAGCAGAAGAAAAAAAATAGCCCCCCAGAGGAGCGACCCTTGCCCAAGGGGTTGCCCCCAAAATAAACATATAAAAGTAAATCCCTGGTGTCTAGTGGGTTTCACCCCCCCACCCCCCTTGGGGGAGGATCAGCTGAAAAATCGGGCGATCTGCCCCCGGGGGGGCGAAATACTAAATAAAATAGCCCCCCAGGTGAGCGACCCTTGCCCAAGGGGTCGCCCCCAAAATAAACTTATATAACGAAATCCCTGGTGTCTAGTGGATTTGGCCCCCCCCCCACCCCCCGGGGGCAGATCGGCCGAAAAATTGGCGATCTGCCCCCCGGGGGGGCGAAATACTAAATAAAATAGCCACCCAGGGGGGCGACCCTTGCCCAAGGGGTCGTCCACAAAATAAACATTCAAAACGAAATCCCTGGTGTCTAGTGGATTTTGCCCCCCCCCCCGGGGGCAGATCGGCTGCAAAATCAGCGATCTGCCCCCAGGGGGCTGGGGCGAAATACTAAATTAAATAGCCCCCCAGGGGGGCGACCCTTGCCCAAGTGGTCGCCCCCAAAATAAACATACAAAAAAAAATACCTGGTGTCTAGTGGAGATTCCTGCTCCACGATCGCGGGCCCTGTTACCCAGAATCCTTTGCAAACCTCAAAATTTGGCTAAAAAAACATGTTTTCCTCACATTTTGGTTACAGAAAGTTCTGGAATCGGAGAGGAGCCACAAATTTCCTTCCACCCAGCGTTCCCCAAGTCTCCCGATAAAAATGATACCTCATTTGTGTGGGTGGGCCAGGTGCCTGCAACAGAATAAGGCCAAAAACTTGTAGAGATAGAGGGGATAGCACAGTGAGTTGATAAGGACATATTCTTCTTTTATACATCTTTAGGCTGACTCTGCTTTAGGGACCAACACAAGTGAGGTGTCATTTTACTTGGGAGACTGAGGGGAACGCTGGGGAGTAGGAATGTTGTGCTGGAGCGGTGATCGTACAAACGAAAGTCAGGAAAATATGCTTTTTTAAGCAAATTTTGAGGTTTGCAGAGGCGTCTGGGTAAGAAAATGTTGGGGGTTCCACTCAAGCTACATCTCCCTGCACTCCTTGGGGTGTCTAGTTTTTTAAAATGGCTGGGTTTGGTAGGTTTCCCTAGATGAAGGCCGCACCCAGGACCAAAAACATAGGTGGCGCCTCCCCCCCAAACACAGGTAGTTTTGTAATATATAATTTTGATGTGTCCACATACGTCTGCGATGTGCCAAACACTAAAATTGTGAAAAGAAACGCACTTAGGTTATGTGAAAAAGACCCCTCACCCACCAACCAAGTTGGTGGCATGCTTCATCATCGGGGTCCCACCTGAGACACCTAGCTTGTCTCAAGTGTGCTGCGATGCCTGATTACAGCGGAGCAGGTTTTGTCATTTGTACCACACATACTGGTTGGATTTGGCACGAGGGTGAGTAATGGTTCAGTAGATCAAATTTTATTAACAAGAGATTTCACAAAAGTGAAATTCACTGGTAATAACTGAAAGGCCAAAAAACGGAACCAATGACTCACAGCTCGTGAGCTGTAAAGCCACGGCAAGGCACCAACCGCTTTACAGTCCATTCACACACCTTTCATACATGACATGCACAAGACCATTCAAGCCGCCAGCCACGGGCCCAGCACATTACAACACTCGCATCGACAGACAGCGCCAGTCAAGGGCCCATCACTTTCATACGCCCACATGCCTGATACAGCAATCACACCAGCTGATGAGTGTGTGGACTGGCGTTTGGCTGGCATCACTAGCCAAGCACCAACCCAAGCACACCGCCAGCCAAGCGCCACCCCAAGCACACCGCCAGCCAAGCGCCACCCCACCCACACCGCCAGCCAAGTGCCACCCCACCCATACTGCCAGCCAAGCGCCACCCCAAGCACACCGCCAGCCAAGCGCCACCCCACGCACACCGCCATTAATTTTTTTTTTGTTTATAAACAACAAAGAAACCACTAACTAATTATAAAATCAGTACAAAACTACAAACACAAAAGCTCTGACTAAATACATGACAGTGATGCCAACCGTGAAACTCAACATATGAAAATATAAAACAGACAGTTTACGCTCACGGTATTTCCCAAAAGTTTTTCCTTGTGTGGTAACTTCTAAAACAGCTGGGCACACACAGCCCAGGCTTTGAAGGGCATTCGGGGCAGTACATCCGGCTCTCCCTCCGGATTAATCTCCGGGCACATACTCTACATTTCTTTGTGGGCAAGTCTTTTTTGGGAGTGGGAGGAATGTGATCTGGAAAGTGCCGATCTTTCAATTTAGCCACATCCTCCACCACTTCTACTCTAGGAACTCTTGCCTGTTGCACCACAATAAGGCTTTCTATCACTGACTCCTGAAACTTAACAAATGTCATCCTTGACTCAGGTGAACAATCCTTGAATACAATAAAAGCATTAAAAGTTGCCAAATGAAATAAATGTAGGGCCAACTTTGTATACCACACGTAAAACTTACAAAGAGCAGTGTAAGGTTCCAACCTCTGATCTACTCTATCAACACCACCCAGGTGCCTATTGTAGTCCAAAATGCACGCAGGTTTGCGCACTTCCGCAACCTGACCCCAAACAGTCACAGGGGAAGTACTCTCATCATGGATGGTAGACAGCATGTACACATCCCTCCTGTCTGAAAATTTCAGAGCTAGTAGCTCATTATTCCGCAAGGCACTGCACTGTCCCCTCTCAAGTTTTTTACAGACAAGCTCCCTTGGATAGCCTTTCCGGTTAGAACGGATTGTGCCACAAGCAACAGTGTCCACTCTAAACAACTCCTTGAACAACTGCACTCCAGTGTAGCAATTATCTACGTACAAATGGTGACCTTTGTTAAACAGTCGTCTACCAAGATCCCACACAATTTTTTCGCTAACTCCAAAAGTGGAAAAGTGGCCGGACAACCAGGAGGAATCCCTACTACCAGGAGGATCAATACTGGAATCCCTACAAGTGTAGACCCGGAAATTATACACATATCCTGTACTGCTTTCTGACAGCATATACAATTTAATCCCATACCGTGCCCTATTACTAGGAATGAACTGCTTAAAAACTAAACGCCCCTTGAAAAGGACCAAAGACTCGTCCACACTTATCTCTTTGCCTGGAACATAGACCTCTGAAAACCGATCTACAAAATGATCAAGAACAGGCCTAATCCTAAAAAGACGGTCACAATCAGGGTGATCTCGTGGCAAGGCTAAAGCATTGTCTACAAAATGCAGCATACGAAGAAGAAGCAAATAGCGATTACGTGTCATAGTTGCAGAAAATATAGCCGTTGCCATCAAGGGACTAGTAGACCAATAAGAAGCCAGTGACGGCTTCCTGATCAACCCCATCAAAAAAGTCAAACCTAAAAACCTTTTCATCTCTTCCAGATATGTGGGAACCCACTGAGCAGCTCTAGACTGAGGCTTAAGTCTGGCAGCGTTGTCCCTCAAATATTGCTCTGCATACAAATTAGTCTGCTCCACAATCTCTTGCAAAAATACATCGTCCATAAACAAGTGAAAGAAATGGACAGGCAAAAAGTTTTCCGTATTGACTCTACACCCTGGGAGACCAGTAAATGCAGGCAACTGTGGCTGCTCCATGTTTGGGGCAATCCAGGTGTCAGGTCTTCTAATGGGAAACCCTTCAGCCCCAGGCTGCTGCACTCTTGGTACATTAATGTTCCCCCGCTACAACAGGCCCTTTATCTGCACTGAGAGTAGCTTCCTCATCAGAAGAATACTCTCGGACAGAAAACTCACTGCCAGAATCTCTTACTTCCTCCTCTGCCTCAGATGCAGAGTCAGTCTCGTAATCATGGTCTGAAGACGACTCAGAGAGCATGCCAACAACCTGCTGAGCAGTCACACTCCGGCTAGCCATGATCCTCAATAACAACAAATGGATTGCCAACAACAACTAGCACTAAAATAAGTAATAAACAAAGTGTAGCGTTATCACAAAGAGTTATGTACTAAAAAACTGTACCACTCACTTGCCTGAAAAAGCTACTCACCAAGCAACTACTCTGCACAGACACAGCAACAACCAATGATATCCCACTAAAAAGAAAAAAGAAAAAAGCAAATTAAACATATGACAACACAAATATCATTGTGCTCAAATCTAAGGACAATTTCACACACAATACTGCATTTAGTACACCACCTACAAACATGTCATTCATGCATGTCAACAATACTCCTTTGGAGTAAATTGCTTTCACTTACCTAAAACATGCAACTATGCAAACCGCAGGACAACTACTGCCAAAACCGCAAGGATCCACAGCAAAGGAAGCAAAAGCTTTGAACTAGAACAAAAAGAAGAAATAAATTGTTATAATCACAAATACAAATACTTCGCCAGTTGACAAACACCCCACCACCAAGAACTTAGAAATTGTCCCTGGTACCTAAGTGGATTCTGCCCCCTTGGCGGCAGATGGGCGTAAAAACAATTGGCCGATCTGCCCCCAAGGGGGGCAGAAATGGGCAACAGCTCTGTGCCCCCTTTAGGGGGCGACCCTTCCCAAAGGGGGCACCCCCAGCACAAAACAAAAAAAGGGGAACAAAAAAAAATCCCTGGAGTATTGGTGGTTTCTGCCCTGCTTGGGGGCAGTTGGGCCTACAAAAATAGGCCCATCTGCCCCCAAAGGGAGCAGAGATGGCCAATACGAACTTTCCCCACTTTGGGGGGGCGACCCTTGCCCAAGGGGTGCCCCCAAACACACACCACACACACACACACCACACAATCCCTGGCGCCTAGTGTGCTTCGACCCCCCCGGGGGCCAGATCGTCCAAAAACATGGCTGATCTGCCCTCGGGGGGGCCGAAGCAGAAGAAAAAAAATAGCCCCCCAGGGGAGCGACCCTTGCCCAAGGGGTTGCCCCCAAAATAAACATATAAAAGTAAATCCCTGGTGTCTAGTGGGTTTCACCCCCCCCCCCCTTGGGGGAGGATCAGCTGAAAAATCAGGCGATCTGCCCCCGGGGGGGCGAAATACTAAATAAAATAGCCCCCCAGGTGAGCGACCCTTGCCCAAGGGGTCGCCCCCAAAATAAACTTATATAACGAAATCCCTGGTGTCTAGTGGATTTCGCCCCCCCCCACCCCCCGGGGGCAGATCGGCCGAAAAATTGGCGATCTGCCCCCCGGGGGGCGAAATACTAAATAAAATAGCCACCCAGGGGGGCGACCCTTGCCCAAGGGGTCGTCCACAAAATAAACATTCAAAACGAAATCCCTGGTGTCTAGTGGATTTTGCCCCCCCCCCCCGGGGGCAGATCGGCTGCAAAATCAGCGATCTGCCCCCAGGGGGCGGGGCGAAATACTAAATTAAATAGCCCACCAGGGGGGCGACCCTTGCCCAAGGGGTCGCCCCCAAAATAAACATACAAAAAAAAATCCCTGGTGTCTAGTGGAGATTCCTGCTCCACGATCGCGGGCCCTGTTACCCAGAATCCTTTGCAAACCTCAAAATTTGGCTAAAAAAACATGTTTTCCTCACATTTTGGTTACAGAAAGTTCTGGAATTGGAGAGGAGCCACAAATTTCCTTCCACCCAGCGTTCCCCAAGTCTCCCGATAAAAATGATACCTCATTTGTGTGGGTGGGCCAGGTGCCTGCAACAGAATAAGGCCAAAAACTTGTAGAGATAGAGGGGATAGCACAGTGAGTTGATAAGGACATATTCTTCTTTT
This sequence comes from Pleurodeles waltl, assembly GCF_031143425.1. NCBI lineage: Eukaryota > Metazoa > Chordata > Amphibia > Caudata > Salamandridae > Pleurodeles > Pleurodeles waltl. Next base: position 387,215,176 of record NC_090448.1, read on the forward strand.
ATACATCTTTAGGCTGACTCTGCTTTAGGGACCAACACAAGTGAGGTGTCATTTTACTTGGGAGACTGAGGGGAACGCTGGGGAGTAGGAATGTTGTGCTGGAGTGGTGATCGTACAAATGAAAGTCAGGAAAATATGCTTTTTTAAGCAAATTTTGAGGTTTGCAGAGGCGTCTGGGTAAGAAAATGTTGGGGGTTCCACTCAAGCTACATCTCCCTGCACTCCTTGGGGTGTCTAGTTTTAAAAAATGGCTGGGTTTGGTAGGTTTCCCTAGATGAAGGCCGCACCCAGGACCAAAAACATAGGTGGCCCCTCCCCCCCAAACACAGGTAGTTTTGTAATATATCATTTTGATGTGTCCACATACGTCTGCGATGTGCCAAACACTAAAATTGTGAAAAGAAACGCACTTAGGTTATGTGAAAAAGACCCCTCACCCACCAACCAAGTTGGTGGCATGCTTCATCATCGGGGTCCCACCTGAGACACCTAGCTTGTCTCAAGTGTGCTGCGATGCCTGATTACAGCGGAGCAGGTTTTGTCATTTGTACCACACATACTGGTTGGATTTGGCACGAGGGTGAGTAATGGTTCAGTAGATCAAATTTTATTAACAAGAGATTTCACAAAAGTGAAATTCACTGGTAATAACTGAAAGGCCAAAAAACGGAACCAATGACTCACATCTCGTGAGCTGTAAAGCCACGGCAAGGCACCAACCGCTTTACAGTCCATTCACACATCTTTCATACATGACATGCACAAGACCATTCAAGCCGCCAGCCACGGGCCCAGCACATTACAACACTCGCATCGACAGACAGCGCCAGTCAAGGGCCCATCACTTTCATACGCCCACATGCCTGATACAGCAATGACACCAGCTGATGAGTGTGTGGACTGGCGTTTGGCTGGCATCACTAGCCAAGCACCAACCCAAGCACACCGCCAGCCAAGCGCCACCCCAAGCACACCGCCAGCCAAGCGCCACCCCACCCACACCGCCAGCCAAGCGCCACCCCACCCACACCGCCAGCCAAGCGCCACCCCAAGCATACCGCCAGCCAAGCGCCACCCCAAGCACACCGCCAGCCAAGCGCCACCCCACCCACACCTCCAGCCAAGTGCCACCCCACCCATACCGCCAGCCAAGCGCCACCCCAAGCACACCGCCAGCCAAGCGCCACCCCACGCACACCGCCATTAATTTTTTTTTTGTTTATAAACAACAAAGAAACCACTAACTAATTATAAAATCAGTACAAAACTACAAACACAAAAGCTCTGACTAAATACATGACAGTGATGCCAACCGTGAAACTCAACATATGAAAATATAAAACAGACAGTTTACGCTCACGGTATTTCCCAAAAGTTTTTCCTTGTGTGGTAACTTCTAAAACAGCTGGGCACACACAGCCCAGGCTTTGAAGGGCATTCGGGGCAGTACATCCGGCTCTCCCTCCGGATTAATCTCCGGGCACATACTCTACATTTCTTTGTGGGCAAGTCTTTTTTGGGAGTGGGAGGAATGTGATCTGGAAAGTGCCGATCTTTCAATTTAGCCACATCCTCCACCACTTCTACTCTAGGAACTCTTGCCTGTTGCACCACAATAAGGCTTTCTATCACTGACTCCTGAAACTTAACAAATGTCATCCTTGACTCAGGTGAACAATCCTTGAATACAATAAAAGCATTAAAAGTTGCCAAATGAAATAAATGTAGGGCCAACTTTGTATACCACACGTAAAACTTACAAAGAGCAGTGTAAGGTTCCAACCTCTGATCTACTCTATCAACACCACCCAGGTGCCTATTGTAGTCCAAAATGCACGCATGTTTGCGCACTTCCGCAACCTGACCCCAAACAGTCACAGGGGAAGTACTCTCATCATGGATGGTAGACAGCATGTACACATCCCTCCTGTCTGAAAATTTCAGAGCTAGCAGCTCATTATTCCGCAAGGCACTGCACTGTCCCCTCTCAAGTTTTTTACAGACAAGCTCCCTTGGATAGCCTTTCCGGTTAGAACGGATTGTGCCACAAGCAACAGTGTCCACTCTAAACAACTCCTTGAACAACTGCACTCCAGTGTAGCAATTATCTACGTACAAATGGTGACCTTTGTTAAACAGTCGTCTACCAAGATCCCACACAATTTTTTCGCTAACTCCAAAAGTGGAAAAGTGGCCGGACAACCAGGAGGAATCCCTACTACCAGGAGGATCAATACTGGAATCCCTACAAGTGTAGACCCGGAAATTATACACATATCCTGTACTGCTTTCTGACAGCATATACAATTTAATCCCATACCGTGCCCTATTACTAGGAATGAACTGCTTAAAAACTAAACGCCCCTTGAAAAGGACCAAAGACTCGTCCACACTTATCTCTTTGCCTGGAACATAGACCTCTGAAAACCGATCTACAAAATGATCAAGAACAGGCCTAATCCTAAAAAGACGGTCACAATCAGGGTGATCTCGTAGCAAGGCTAAAGCATTGTCTACAAAATGCAGCATACGAAGAAGAAGCAAATAGCGATTACGTGTCATAGTTGCAGAAAATATAGCCGTTGCCATCAACGGACTAGTAGACCAATAAGAAGCCAGTGACGGCTTCCTGATCAACCCCATCAAAAAAGTCAAACCTAAAAACCTTTTCATCTCTTCCAGATATGTGGGAACCCACTGAGCAGCTCTAGACTGAGGCTTAAGTCTGGCAGCGTTGTCCCTCAAATATTGCTCTGCATACAAATTAGTCTGCTCCACAATCTCTTCCAAAAATACATCGTCCATAAACAAGTGAAAGAAATGGACAGGCAAAAAGTTTTCCGTATTGACTCTACACCCTGGGAGACCAGTAAATGCAGGCAACTGTGGCTGCTCCATGTTTGGGGCAATCCAGGTGTCAGGTCTTCTAATGGGAAACCCTTCAGCCCCAGGCTGCTGCACTCTTGGTACATTAATGTTCCCCCGCTACAACAGGCCCTTTATCTGCACTGAGAGTAGCTTCCTCATCAGAAGAATACTCTCGGACAGAAAACTCACTGCCAGAATCTCTTACTTCCTCCTCTGCCTCAGATGCAGAGTCAGTCTCGTAATCATGGTCTGAAGATGACTCAGAGAGCATGCCAACAACCTGCTGAGCAGTCACACTCCGGCTAGCCATGATCCTCACTAACAACAAATGGATTGCCAACAACAACTAGCACTAAAATAAGTAATAAACAAAGTGTAGCTTTATCACAAAGAGTTATGTACTAAAAAACTGTACCACTCACTTGCCTGAAAAAGCTACTCACCAAGCAACTACTCTGCACAGACACAGCAACAACCAATGATATCCCACTAAAAAGAAAAATGAAAAAAGCTAATTAAACATATGACAACACAAATATCATTGTGCTCAAATCTAAGGACAATTTCACACACAATACTGCATTTAGTACACCACCTACAAACATGTCATTCATGCATGTCAACAATACTCCTTTGGAGTAAATTGCTTTCACTTACCTAAAACATGCAACTATGCAAACCGCAGGACAACTACTGCCAAAACCGCAAGGATCCACAGCAAAGGAAGCAAAAGCTTTGAACTAGAACAAAAAGAAGAAATAAATTGTTATAATCACAAATACAAATACTTCGCCAGTTGACAAACACCCCACCACCAAGAACTTAGAAATTGTCCCTGGTACCTAAGTGGATTCTGCCCCCTTGGCGGCAGATGGGCGTAAAAACAATTGGCCGATCTGCCCCCAAGGGGGGCAGAAATGGGCAACAGCTCTGTGCCCCCTTTAGGGGGCGACCCTTCCCAAAGGGGGCACCCCCAGCACAAAACAAAAAAAGGGGAACAAAAAAAAATCCCTGGAGTATTGGTGGTTTCTGCCCTGCTTGGGGGCAGATGGGCCTACAAAAATAGGCCCATCTGCCCCCAAAGGGAGCAGAGATGGCCAATACGAACTTTCCCCACTTTGGGGGGGCGACCCTTGCCCAAGGGGTGCCCCCAAACACACACCACACACACACACACCACACAATCCCTGGCGCCTAGTGTGCTTCGACCCCCCCGGGGGCCAGATCGTCCAAAAACATGGCTGATCTGCCCTCGGGGGGGCCGAAGCAGAAGAAAAAAAATAGCCCCCCAGGGGAGCGACCCTTGCCCAAGGGGTTGCCCCCAAAATAAACATATAAAAGTAAATCCCTGGTGTCTAGTGGGTTTCACCCCCCCCCCCCCCCCTTGGGGGAGGATCAGCTGAAAAATCGGGCGATCTGCCCCCGGGGGGGCGAAATACTAAATAAAATAGCCCCCCAGGTGAGCGACCCTTGCCCAAGGGGTCGCCCCCAAAATAAACTTATATAACGAAATCCCTGGTGTCTAGTGGATTTCGCCCCCCCCACCCCCCGGGGGCAGATCGGCCGAAAAATTGGCGATCTGCCCCCCGGGGGGGGGGGCGAAATACTAAATAAAATAGCCACCCAGGGGGGCGACCCTTGCCCAAGGGGTCGTCCACAAAATAAACATTCAAAACGAAATCCCTGGTGTCTAGTGGATTTTGCCCCCCCCCCGGGGGCAGATCGGCTGCAAAATCAGCGATCTGCCCCCAGGGGGCGGGGGCGAAATACTAAATTAAATAGACCCCCAGGGGGGCGACCCTTGCCCAAGGGGTCGCCCCCAAAATAAACATACAAAAAAAAATCCCTGGTGTCTAGTGGAGATTCCTGCTCCACGATCGCGGGCCCTGCCCGCGATCGTGGAGCAGGAATCCAGTGAAAACAGGCACAGGGGGAAAGGAAAAACCCTTTCCTTTCCCCCCGTGTCTGTTCCCCCCCCCAAAACCCCCAAAAAGGGAATGACTTACCAAAGGAAATCCTCTTCCGTCGACGCGCTGGAAGCAAATGGCTTCCAGCGTGTCCCGGCAATACTTGATGACGTTGGTGCGCTGGGCGCGCGCTGACGTCATCAGATTGCCGAGGGGGGGTTGGGGGTGGAAGGGGAAGGGCTTCCCCTTCCATCCCTGCCTTGGGGGGGTGGGTGGGGTGCACATGGGGGGAGCGCTAGCGCTCCCCCCAGTTCCCGGGTGTAGGACGAGGTGACCTCGTCCAAGGCGACAAGGTCACCTCGTCCAAGACACCCTAGGGGTTAATAAACATATTTGTGGACACCAGTGGGGGTCATTCACCTTCTCACTGAATTTTATGACATTGTAGAGGTGGTCAACTCTTCTTACAGGATAGTACCTTGCAAAACCTTTAAAATTTTTAATACTGCTAATTAATTTGTAGCTCTGCATTCTAAGGTACCTGAAACTTGATGCTTTGAGCATGCTTATCACTGCTTTTTTGCACTCTTTACCTGACTATATTGAGGTCGGGCTGCTGTTGTGTGGGCGTGCATAGCTACCAAGTGTCCCTATGGCAAAGGTCTCACTTTAAGTCCATCCTGACCTTTTAACTGACATCACATTGCATCATGGGACTTTGCTATTAACACTGTTACTAATGGCTAAAAAAACAGCAGTAAAGTGTAGTTGAATGAAAAGCTTGGAGTAGCTGAAAATATCACAGCTAACAATGGAGTACCTTATAGCTATGAATTTTGTTGGTATGTGGAAAGACGTGTGTCATGTTTTTACCACTTAACCATGTGCACAGCGACAGCACTCTTTTCACAGCTGTCACTCCACCTTGCATTAAATGTTTAAAGTCTGTGGTGTTTGTCAGTTGACCAGCTATCAATGCTGACTTGCAAGTAAAGAGGCTGATGTATCAAAGGTTTTTACCTTTTCTGTGCCTGTGGGTAAATGTGATAGTACATGTTGGTCGAGATTTTTACAAGCTAGCCATTTCACCAATCAGTGAAAGAATTAAACTGTCAAAATATCAAATGTGTGTTAAATATTCTCAGATCCTCTGCAGTGCATAAAATAGTTAGATCTGACCTGAAACATGTTTCGAAATCTTTCATCTTTAATTCAAGCACACAAAACTGAAGGAAACAAAAGGAAGATGAAACAGTATTTCAGTGACATCCCTAAAAAGCGCAACTCAAGCAGAATACTATTACACCAGTCTGTTTTGCTGCTTTCTTGTATAACCAAGTTCCAGTATGTTGGTTCCTTCAGGAAGAAATAAAAATTAGTCACCCTCTCTCACTTTCCTTTCACTAAATGGCATTTTGGTTTGTGGTTGTAGGGATGCATATGAGTGTTTATATGTTTACACTAAAGAGTGTTGTTTTTTTTCCAGAGAGGTTTTATCAGTTGTTAAAACAATATAACTTTCCCCAATTCTACATAGCTTTATGATATGTATATTTTAAGGTGGATATATATATAGTTAGATATAGAAAATCTATACTCACCTTACTCTGGATTTAATATGTTTTCCTCGATATTTGTATGCCTAAATATTCTGGCCTTAGTATTCAGGTGACACACCAAGCCATCCATCTTAAAAGTACCTGTTGCCTGGAAGCCCTGATTGCCTCAGAAGACAAATGAGGGTGAAGGTCCACAGTCTCTCTCCTGCTGGAACTACTGAAATTCATAACTTCATATACCATGATGTCTTCTTTTTATGGATCAGCCACCAAGCTGTGGAACTCTTTGTCCACTCACCTGAGAACTTTGCCAACTCTCATACTTTAGGGAAATCCAGACAACATATCTATTTTGTCTCCACTTCAAATAAGTATGTTCCCTCCAGTGAACTGTTTTTATCATCTCTGTACTTTTATTGATGGTTTCATCTTCAACATCTATGCTGCCCTTCTTCCTTGTTACCTCTTCTCCATTTGTCATGCCACTCTTCGCATTGTTAGGTATTCCTAACTGTATCTCTAACACACTAATTCTGCACCAGTGCAAACTGCAGTTTATAAAACCATTAAATAAATAAAAAATATAAGAATGGCATAGGTGGGGTCAGGCCTACCACTTGTCCCTTCTCTAGTCCTGTGGGAGCCTCGTGGTCATTGGTCAGAGGATAGGGGTGATGCCTGTATTTTCCCATCCTTACACCTACATACTGTTGGAGCCTTTATTTTGCTTCAAACCAATCACTCAGAAACCCCTAGGTTGATGCTAGGGAGCAAGCAAGGTGCAGTGAAGGGGTTTCTGCAGCTGAGATGGTGGAAGCAAAGACGTGCAAGTCAGGATCATCTTCATTAAAATAGTAGTAAATTCACCCGCACCACTTGTTTCCTACTCGCACCTGCTCCCTAAATCCCACCACTGCCTCGGAGAGGTGCAGTACTCAGGCTGGGCCGGAGTTACACCAGTTCTATTGTAGTCAGCTACCTAAGTGCTACAGTTGGCACACAGAAGTATTCAACAGGGCTTCTTTACCTTTGGAGTGGGCAGTGTTAGCAAATTTCGCTTCAGCCAGGAATCAAAAATCTTAGCTCCAGTTTACACCAAGTCACAATATGCTCTGTCCCTGATAAATAAAATTAGTTAAATAATTATATTCACATTAATGTTACTGTTTACACATCCTCCTGGAGGATTATATTCTATACTTAATAAAAGTTTTTCAACAACAAATTAATTAATGTATCGATTTTCATTTATTTCTTCAGAGTACTATACAAAATATAAGAGGAACCGTTTATCCTGATGTGTTATTTTGTTGCCTAATTTTTACAATGTTTTTATTTGCATTTTTTTATTTTTTTTCATTGACACATTTGGTTTCTTCATTGTGTACATTTGGAATGTTTTTATATGTAGGTCCTAAAGCGTTGTATGGACCATTGCCTTCTACTCGCGTTCGATAACTAGAGAGTACGGGATAAATGGCCGAGGCTTTTCTGATTGATTCCTGAAGATAATGGTTCTTCATTTATAATGTTGCAGCTCATTAGCTAATGGACGTAATGTTCTCAAGAAGTATGGCCGCAGGATATTTTTATCATTGTCTTTTCACATAGACCTGGGGCACGCTGTCCATTCAGTAGCATTAGCGAGATGGTTTCAGCCTCATCAGTCACGTTAACCTTTAAAGGTTTAAGTAAAATCCTTTGGATTTGGCACAGCTGTCGGCTGCTTTGAGAATCCCAACAGTTCGTGTTCAAACCTCTAGTCTTTATGTGTAAGATGTTAAAGAAAAAACATTTGTCCAACCTTTTAGATCAAGCTTCGGTTTAAAAATACATTGTAGTCATAGGTCAGATGTATCCGGTATAAAACATTTGCCTGCTTTATTCTTTTTAAGTAATGAAGGCTAATACTAGCAATTAATAAATTCGAGCTATTTCTCTCGGAAGTGTAGAAAAATATCTAAAGAGAGACCCAATCCAGTCGACATGTGTCTAGTTCACAGAATCACTTTAAATGCATCAGTTGTCAGATTCCCCCTTATGCATCAAACATTCTTATTGACATGTCCGAGGTGAAATTTCTTCAGACTTCCTTTTGCCAAAGTACCATTTCACGTTAGCTGTTTCCCCTCTTTGGGTCATTCCTTGTGACTTTCACTAGTGTTTGTGTGTCACTTTGGCGGTCAGTGTTGGTACCTCCTGATAAAGGAGAAGTGGTAGGCTTACCAGTTTTCTTCTGAAGAGCATCTTTGTAAACCGCCTGCCTCCTTGGGCCTAGGAATCAGTTGGTGAATCAGGAATAATACCTTAGGTGAGTTTTAACTACCCACCTGCAGTTAAGGCAAGTGTCACCCTTGATTTTATTAGACTACAAGTGCTAATGCGAATAGTAAGTTGCTTTAGCTCCTAAGAGCCTGCTGCTCCTTCTAAGGTTGCATGGGATATTCAGCTGTAGGTTTCTTTATATTTTAATATCTTGTAATCAGGCTACAAAAATTGTATATATCACACCATGGCGGCTCCATGCACCGGACAGACCTCATGCTGAGATCTGATCAACTGCGACAACATCAACAAGGATGTGAGGGCAGCCATTTAAGGACTTGGGACTTAGCCCCAAATCCTAAAAATGTTTTTTTTTTAAAAGACATAAGGTGGGCAGGGTTGGGATACCCCTAACTGACAAGGCTTGGTGGGTGGGCCCCAGTGGGACCCCGCATGGGACCAAAAAATGTTTTTTTAATTTTGTTGCAAATTGGTGGAGGATCGCATTCCTCTTTAAAAAAAACTCTGGAGTAGGACAGGGCCTGGCGCAAAACCTTTTTTTGGGAGGAGGGGGGCACATGTCCTATCTTCCTGAACCTCTGGGTCGCCCCGTGGGTCCCATACTCCGGGGCTTTCAAGAAAAACAAAGGGAGGGGGCACACCACTGAAATTCTGCAGTTATAGTTATCTCACGTAACTACAATTTGTGCCCTAAAGTCACTATAATTCACGCCCCTCTATGCACAGTTTTGTGATTTCATATGTTGCAGTGATGCTACTAATGATGTTATAGAACCTCGTGAGTGATTTAATATGTGAAATAATTCTCTCTGAGAATAATACATGGTAAATATAAAAAAGGCAGAACCACTTTCACTGCAACTGTAATTGGAAACACAAATGCTTAATCGTTCAAGTATTACCATGTATTGTATGGTAGCCAATGCTTAATTTGTGAAAAATATGTGTGCAAGGATCTAAGGTTTTCGTTAAGAACTTGCTGCAAAAAGCCAGGGTTGCCGAATGCCATGGCAGGACAGTTTTGATTACACCTGGTGCCTCTTTCTTCCACCACCTTAAATTTTCTGGCATTTATCTCACTCTTGCAGGTTCTTTTTCATTCCTATTTGGTCACTGTTTCACTGCTGTGCAATTTTTATTTCCCTCTTTATTGCTCTTTTTTCTGCCTTTCTTTCTCTTGCTCAGCGTCAAAGTCTTGTGATGAGAAAAAGTCTGGGTCCCCATAAATGAGTTCCAGTGCCCACCACTTGCAACCACAGCACAAATTAAGCACTGGTGGAAGTATATTATTTGTTTCAAGTTCTGTAACTTTTTTTAGAATGAGTCCATTCTAAATTAAGATGGTCACAAGAGGAATGAGGGCATCCAGAGATGTAGACAGACTGCCACCGTTAGTAAACCTCATCTACTTCCTCAACTTCCCCTTCCACACCCATGCTACAATCTGTAGTGAGCACCTGGGTTTGTTACACAGTAGAGGTCAGAAATCTGGCCGTAAGCAAGATGGCACAACCTCTTTTTTTGTAACTTTGAGAGGGCATTTAAGATGAACTTTGGTATTTCACACTTTCAGCCTAAACCCTAGGAATACCTTATGATGGCTGGAGCTGGTTATCCAATAATCTACTCTTCCTGGGATAACACACTTGTCAGTCAGATTACACATTCATTCTACTCTGAGGTTCCTGTTGTCTCTTGTGGGTGCCAACTGATCCAGTAAGCAATTCTAGTCTCATGGGTACACCCCTGGCCCCATCAGAAATAATAACTGGGTCCACCTGTCACTAAGACACAGACTCAGAAGTTTTGGGCTTCCACTGGATGGAAAAAGGGGGGCACCATTATGTCTTGTTGTACCATTTAGTACCCCTAACAATGAATGAACAGTTTATTTTTTAGGCTTCCACTGATTTGCTTGTACTTTGTCAAGTATTTCCTCTACCAGCGTCAAAGCAAGGATCAAAGGTTCAAGAGGCAACAGACACCCAGAAAAAAGTGTTCAAGGGGCAACAGACATCCAAGAATTTCAGTTTGTGCAGTTTACCTTTGAGACCCAGTAGCATCCATAGTTGTTTTGGGTTAGGATCCAGCTCACGTTTTACTGGTGGGGTGCCAGGCTTTGAGAACAATATCTGCAGCAGTAGCTCAGACCCACTAAACTACCTTTCTTGTGCTTGTAACCGAAGAGGTAAGCAGGGCAACTGTATTACTGCTGCTACTTCTTGTGAAACCCCTGTGGTTTATGAAGGGCGGTATGCTGATTCGTGAAAGGTCCTCAGTGTTTGAGATCAGCGTAGTAATGAATATCATATTTGTAAAGGCTGCTAGCAATCCTGGGGTTGTATATAAGGCATTTAGATTTTCAGCCTTATGTTATCTACCCTACCTTTACTACATAGAAACATAAACCTATTATTTCTGCAAATAATAATGATGACTGGATATTGATTTTAGTGTCTATCGTGTGTGTGTATTGTATCTGAGTTCCACACCTATTGCCATCCCCAAGCTACCACTGAAGATTCAAGAGTACAAAAGGAATTCTTGGTTATTTAATGCAAGGACAATAGTAACTAAGGTTTTGGGATACCTGTGACCAACAACAGAACCCAACATTGTAACAGAATGCGTGTGTGTGTGTGTTTGTGTGTATTTCCATACTACAAGAAATTAATACTAAGCACATTGCTACCATTATATTGGTACCATGAAGATGAAAGGGTGACTAGGCCTTGCCGAAATGTAACTTTTTAACTTGAGCTCATCACACAGGCTTCATCTGCAATGGCAGATCTCAGTGAGCTCCCTAACAAGTATCCAACTGGCTTAAGTGTATTCAAGTGGTTAATACATCATAAAATAGCGCTTCACTTGATGTATAGTTGTGACCTGAAACACAAAGCAACATTTCACACGACACACAAGTCTTCCAAATGTGTTCTCATGTATTTTATCATAATGTCTTAGTATCGCTACTGGAAGAGTTTAGTTCTATTATTATTATTATTGCTTGATTCAGGATTTTAATGTCCCTTTCTGTCCTATCACATTATCAGTCTAGTAACAGGAATAGTTTACGACTCTAATATTTGTCTTTAAAAAACAACTTCAAAGACCCCAGAAATCAACTTGCAAACAGGCATGAAAAAAGCACAACAGGACATCATTTAGTAACACCTTTATAGTTATTCACATATTTCAATATTTATTTACATATGTTTGAATAACACAATTGTTGGTTATTCACATATTTCAATATTTATTTACATGGGTTTGAATAACACAATTGTTAATCTCGTCGACTAGTAGTGTACAACTGGTAGTGTTGGTTGATGGCATTTACCCTAAGTGCTTGTGTTGAGATATTGCAATAAAATATCAGACTTATAGTTTCAATATTTATTTACATGGGTTTGAATAACACAATTGTTAATCATATTGTTGCTGGTCGACTAGTAGTGTACAACTGGTAGTGTTGGTTGATGGCATTTAGCCTAGGTGCTTGTGTTGAAGTGATGCGATGAAAGATCAGACTTATAGTTCCCCAGAACAGAGCTGTGGAAACTCATGGTATCTGGGGGTTATTGCACAATGCCCCACCAGTGATCATTATTTTAAGAAAATGTGTCTTTATTTATAATCTGCAAAAGTAGGGCAGTTAAAGAAAAAGTGACATAAAAGCCTTAAGAGTTTATCCCTTTTTGGAAGCTGAGACATGTGTCTGAAGGTATTTGAAGGTGGCACTGTTTTCTCTGTTCTGACTGTTAAGCTTTGCAACACTCTTACAAAACAAGCTTTGGAAAAACCAATAGGTTTCACCTTTGTTTTTTCCTTTGCATTCTATCTGACTAACTGGATTAAAAATAGTAGAAAAAGGTTATAATGTTTGTTTTTAATTTGATAAACCGTTATTAGTTGTTTATGTTTATGTTGTGATGTATGTTGAATTAATATCCCAGGGTTTTTAAACTTGTAATTTGTACCTTATTTAATATGGCATTGTATTAAAGTGCAGTAATGAGTAGTTAGTAAAGTACCACTTCACCTGATGCACCATTCAAATCATGCCCCTTTCAACACAAGGTTCTGACACCTTGTGGCACCGGTGCCACTGCACCTGCTGCACCATTTAAAGCATGACCCTAGTGCCTTCAAGAGAACTGCACTTGTGGCTGCCTGTTGTGTAGTAAAATATAGCAATACTTGGTGTTTAGAAGAGTTCTGACAAATTGTGGGCCTGGTACCACTGCACCTGCTGCACGATTCAAATCATGACCCCAGTGCCTGCAAGGTAACTGCACTTGTGATTGCCTATTCAGTAATAACATATTGCAATATTTGGTGCTTAGAGGAGTTGTGACAACTTTTGCCTCTGGTGCCACTGCACATGCTGCACCATTCAAATCATGACACCATTGCCTGCAAGATAACTGCACTTGTGATTGCTTGATTAGTAGTAAAATATAGCAATATCTTGTGTTTAGAGGGGTTCCTAGAGCTTTTGGCTCTGGTGTCACTGCACTTGCTGCACCACTAAAACAATGACCCTAGTGCTTGCAAGATACCTGCACTTGTGACTGCCTGTTTAGTAGTAAAATCTAGCAATAGTCTGTGTTCAGAGGGGTTCTGACACCTTATGGCACCAGTGCCTCTGCACCTGCTGCACCATTTCAACCATGATCCTAGTGCCTGCAAGATAACTGCACTTGTGGCTGCCTGTTTAGTGGTAAAATATAGCAATATTTGGTGTTTAGAGGAGTTCTGACAACTTTTGGGCCTGATCACACTGCACCTGCTGCACCATGAAAACCATGATCCTAGTGCCTGCAAGATAACTGCATTTGTGACTGCCTGTTTAGTAGTCAAATATTGCAATATTTGGTGGTTAGAGGAGTTATGACAACTTTTGGCCCCAGTACCATTGGAACTGCTGCACCATGTATTCATGACCCTAGTGCCTGAAAGATAACTGCACTTGTGACTTCTAGTTTAGTAGTAAAATGTAGCAATAATCTGTGTTTAGAGGGGTTCTGACACCTTATGGGACAAGTGCCTCTGCACCTGCTGCACCATTACAACCATGATCCTAGTGCCTGCAAGATAACTGCACTCGTGGCTGCCAGTTTAGTAGTAAAATATAGCAATAGTTGGTGTTTAGAGGAGTTCTAAAAACTTTTGGGCCTGATCACACTGCACCTGCTGCACCATGAAAACCATGACCCTAGTGCCTGCAAGGTAACTGTACTTGTGACTGCCTGTTTAGCAGGAAACTATAACAGTATTTGGTGTTTACAGGAGTTCTGACAACTTTTGGCCCTGGTGCCACTGCACCTGCTGCACCATTCAAGTCATGACCCTAATGCCTGCAAGATAACTGCACTTGTGACTGCCTGTTAATAAGTCACTGAGAGAATAACAATTCAAAATAAAATGTTGCCCAATTATACAAATGACTTTTCTTTAAAAATGAGTGAATGGTAATTTAAGAAACAAACACACAAATAATGTTAATATTTACAACTGTTATTCATCAGAAATGTAATTATTAAGTAATGAAAAACGCAACATAAGAACCCACTCGCTGCTTACTTTACATCTGGACTCGATACTCCATTGCAAGATGGCCGACATGTTTACACACAGTTCAACTCAAATTGACTTGTATTCAGTTCATCGTTTGGCATGCAAATACTAATAAGTAACTAATCACCGAAAACCAGTAGATGTACTTCGGCCAGACTCTAGGCAATGGCAAAAGCAGAACAGAAGAGCAGAAGAGCATGAAGTGACCTGCTAGCCAATAAAAAGCAAGTAAATTCAAGCAACACTGGAGCGACGTTTGAATGAACAAACAGGAAGTTCAGGTCAGTAAAGGGCGAAGTAGGGGCGGGTTCTAAGTCCCTTTAAAGATTGTTTTTTTTTAGTCAGACTTCACAAGCACAGCGCAAGCACTGTGCTGGAGAAACCTAAAAAGAGGAAACGCACAGACTCATTTGCATCTGGCAAAGCAATATGAACCCAGTTGTTTCTCTCCATAGTTAGAACACCTCTTGCAACACTTTACTGAAATTTATATTGAATTATTTTATTACATTTATGTCTTACCAGCAGGCCCGGTTCTAGCGGGTTGGCCGGGTGGGCCAGGAACCACCCAAACATGGCCTTTGGCCCTCCCAGTCACAGCATAAATGGCAATGCAAAATGCACCTGTTACCTTCTCTCATGTTGTTGCCCAACGTTGTGGTGGTTTCCAGTTCCCATTTACTTTTAATGGAGTTGCCTGATTGAGCCAGGGTCTCTGTCTCAAAAGCGACCCAATCATGCATGTCCTTTTAGAAAGCTGGTGTTTGACTCCACACACAACTACAAATCCGTTCATCTCTTCAGCGCATGGGTCGAATGATTTGGATTTCCGCATGCTCTATTTTTGTGGTCTCCAGAAAAAGTTTTACTGCTGTTTGGGACTCCATCTTGTTGTGCCTGCTATTCTGTTACTCCTGCATGGAGCCTAGGCAGATATGCCATGGCTGCCTGCAAGTGGTGTACTCCTTTGGATTGCTTGTCATCACTGCTGGTTGAGATCAAGATTATTTGCCATGGCTGGCATGTATACAGTACATGCCAGCAGGGCACTCGCCTATCAATCTGGGAGATTATACAGAGCTATACCAGCACTATTGTTATCGAGTGCATGTGGTTTATCACTCGTCTGTTCTAGCTAAGTGGATCCTAATGTGACCTTCTCAATCAGATGTTGTATGTATTCCATCTCCCACTCCTTCCTTCTATTGTGTATCTAGTTAACTGCGCCAAAGTTTCCCAGGTCAGTCCTACATTTTTTCTTAGAATTGTGGGACTTGTAGTTCTAGTTTTGTAGTAGGTTAAATATGTTAAATAAGAATGCAAGTCCCAGAATTGTAATTTAACAAAACTGAACTGGCCTTGCTAACATGGACCTGGGAAACTTGGAAGCCATGCTAGTTTCAGAGGGAAAAAAACAAGGGCATCACTCTAGTCACTCATGCACAATACCGTAACACTCCCCATGTAGTTCACACTGCAATGCATCACTTTCAACAAAGCACTCCCTCAGACAGGATAACTTTGAAAACCATATGAAGATATAAATACAATTGAACAAACATACCTTAGACAGTTTCAGTCCCCATGAACCATACAGAGACACATGCAGCTCAATAGGCTTACAGACTGTTAAATCAAAACGGCTTTGGCTTAAGGGAGAGAGCTGAAATGGGTGTCATGTATAACATATTCAGTTAATTACCAGAGCAGCATAGCACCCTCATTTGGGGATTTTTAATTCAAGAATTTTATGTTAAAAGGAATGTGAAATGTACAGATATTGGCTATTTCTTTCAAATAACTCTCTACATGTTCTAAACACAGAATCGACCCCTTATATCAGGGGCCAGTAGATATGATGTATTATAGGGCTTGTAGTCTCCCTCAGGAAGCGACACAAATTGGGCCCACCATGGGCCACCCGAGTGCACCCTTGGCCCAGCTAGATAAACATTTCTGGAGCCGGGCATGCTTAACAGGGAGATGCCGCACTGTTATTGGATATTGATTGACCATTTATGACCTGGTGTATAATACTTTGCATTTATGTCGCACAATATAGGCCAGGTTCTGTTCGAACTATGACCTTCCTTACCAATATGACTTTGATGTTCTATGGTGCTGAAAGGAAGATCCAATTAGGTCAGCCTTGCTAGCAGCAACGGACCCATGGCAACGGAAGCAACAAACTCGAGCTAGCACATAATCAGACAAAACAAGCGATCTTGCAAGCTCCAGCTCACGCCAAATTGGGACCCTTACATCAGTTAGGACAAGTCCAACACAGCGATGCGTCACACCATGGACGGAAATACTGTAGTGATGGTATGTATTTAATCTAAAGCATGTATCTCTATTTTCCTGCTCTTTCTCATGATGCGAGTCCACATATGTGCAGGGTCAAATCACAGCAACGAGTCCTAAGCCCTTTTTTTTTTACTTCTGCACAACCCCAATATATCCCACGTCAATCATACAACAACTTTATTCTCTATCGAACATACACACAACCTCTTAGTTCCACCGAACAGTCAAGGCGACCCTAAAAGAAAAGCATTAGCTTACACAAAATCAGACAAAGATCTACGCATGCAAGCTTTAACTCAAACCAAATTGGACAAGGCCTCCTGGCTCTCAAGCCTGGCCTGCACTATAACACGTAAGACAACCATCACGCAATCTCTGGCTTTTAGCTATGTCAGAGAAGAACTGCACAGTGCCACAAAGCTACTCCAGTGTTTGCAGTGCGCTATACAAAATCCTCGTACTTGTCACTTACAACACATTAGCCCGTGAAGTGCTACAAAGGGTGAAGAGACGAAAGTGTTGTTGAACATACCCCTGTCTCTCAATGAGCCACCATTTAACTGTCTAACCCCCTGCCTACATACTGTGACCCAGGTGCCGTCAACAAGAACAGGTGATCCCAGGATGTGAGACATGGGGAGAAATGAAGATGGAGATGTTGATATTAATTCAGTGTAATTCGCAGCTTAGTCCAGTCCTAGTGTCGCATAGGCTCTCATTATTCTAATGGGACTACTGGATTTTGAGAGGAAGGATCGCCCGCAGTGTGGGAGACTAAGGCCCTCATTACAACTTTGGCGGGCGGATACCGTCGCCCGCCAAGTTGTAACCGCCGCGCGGCCGCCAATGCTGCCGCACTTCTGCGGTGGCCATCGCAACATCCCCGCTGGGCCGGCGGGGATGTCGGCCGCAACACGGGAGCCGGCTCCAAATGGACCGCCGGGACCAATGCGACCGCAGCGTAATACGCAAGTTTGCACCGCCAGCCTGTTGCCGGTGCAAACTCCAAAACAGACCTGGCGGTCTTTGACCGCCAGGGTTGTAATGAGGGCCTAAGTCTAACCCACTGCGGGTGACACCTGTTGCTCCAACTCGGGTTTTGCTCTGGCTTACTAGCAGTGCCTCATCTCTACCCAAGGATAGGGATGACTGGGCAGCCGAGCGCATGACATACTTGGTTTCACAGTTAAGCCGTGGTCACTCAGGTCTCATCCGTTTCTCTCAGTTACCTTAGTCTCATATATAAATGACAAACAGAGGCAGTATATGTTTTGATAATGACTTTAATAAAATGACTGCATCTTAGATAGCAAAGCGTGAGCTGCAATAACCAGGACGACATAGCATGACAGTATTAAAATTGTGACGAGGAGAGTGAAGCATAAAAATAACGTTATCATATTGTCACTACAGTCAATAGACTAACTCCTACCTAGGCTATGATAGAGCACAGCATATTAAGTTCTAATTCTGCCCTTCAGGTTCCCCTGGGACGATATCATCCCCCATACCTGAACAAAGGCGTTAGCATCTGTAGCAAAGCATTCGGCAAGCAGCATACAGGTGTGGTTCTCTGGCTGGAATCTCCCTCTCACGAGTAGGGGGCAAGGAAGTGTTTTTATAACAACACAGCTGATGTTCTGCGAAAATGTCCCTACGTAAGGATGTGTGTTTTCTACGAATGTTGGAAACTAAACCTCTACCACGTTCACCGGCAATGTACCGTGCTGTAGCCTTGGAAGAGTGAGCAAGAATGTCTTGTTTGAGAACACAGTGCTGGCCTAGGCAAAAACAGTTAGATAAAGAGAAAATAAAACAAGACTGTAAAAGTGGCTATTGTAACAATAATAAAATAAAGCCGAATACCCAAATATATTATGTTTATCAGCTTAGACTCTAGTTTTAGAGCTGCCCATGTCAAAATGATGCAAACTACCAAAAGTAAGAATTACCATAAATTTTGACCATTTGGAGCGACAGTGACTAAATGTTCTGTCGTTTCACTGCAGCTACTTGCACTACTTTTTCATACAGATGCACTTATACTTCAATATAGGGTTTAGGAAACTGTGCCTTTTGTTTTAAAAAGTCTCCACAGGAAAACCTATAGGTTCATTTAAAAACAACGGGTGTCCCGTCTGCCAAAATCAGGCTTTATCTGCAAGATTTAGCAATGGGGGAACATCAGTTTATGATGATGAAACCAGTGGCATAACTAAACTTGAGGGCACCCACCCTTCAAAGTACCTGGTGGTGTCCTGCTACACGTGCACAGTACTATACTGAGGGGTGCCACTGGAGCTCAGGGGCCCCCCGCACCACAGGGGCTGCGGGGGCCTTTGTTACTCCACTGGATGAAGTCTCAGTGGATCAAACCCTTGATGTGGGGCCTACCAGTCACGGGTGATGACGCAGAAAAAGAAGGTCCGACATATATATTCATACATATCGTGTAATCAAAACGTATAATGCAGTGTGATTTTAGTAAAGAAAATAATGTACGAGGAAAATTGTGCCCTCGGGGTAGTTCGCCATCATTGTAAACGAGCTTTATTAATCATGAAAGTATTGAAAATGTAGTAATCCGTCATAATTGCAAATGTATGCCATGATTTCTTGTTTGAAACTGTTTTGCTTAGCTTAAATTTAGTACAGGCTTT
This sequence comes from Pleurodeles waltl, assembly GCF_031143425.1. NCBI lineage: Eukaryota > Metazoa > Chordata > Amphibia > Caudata > Salamandridae > Pleurodeles > Pleurodeles waltl. The sequence continues at coordinate 387,234,346 of NC_090448.1, forward strand.
GGCCTAGTTGCCTGGTCTCAAATTCTAACTGCGTGGCTTTTCCTTGAACTAATGAAACATATTCTTGCTTAAAATTGTATTTTTCCAGCAGGGATGACTAATACACTTATCTCCAAGGTTTCGTACTAGGCCAGTTTCATCCCCTTTGATACAAGGTCAGTCTCTGCAGGTGCGGACAATGAAGGTACAGATACCCAAAAAAATAATTGGCAAACCATGTTACAACTTGTGTTCCAAGGCCCCAAGGACAGTGTATGCATAAATGAGCGCTAGTAAAAGACAATTTTCATTGGACAATTTGAAGCCAACCTATGAACCCTCCAATGGAAGACCCTGCAGAATTTGGAATGTTTCTTACTTAAACCCACTGGACAAAGAGAAGTCAGCCATTTTTCCTTGATGCCAGTTTGAAGCCAGATGCCAGACTCCATTTTGGACGACACCCTGATGCCCCTTTCTCTATCCGAGAGAAAGAGACTTTAAGAATTCTCACCCTAGAGACTTTAACTTTGATTTGCCCCGTCTTGCCCATGAAGTAACTTTGCCCCATTTTCCTTGCCGATTGCGAGGAAGCTTGCCCTAACCTTGGCCCCTTTTGAGATCTGCCCCATGCTGATTGAACCGGTACCTGAAGGACGAAGACTTTTCTTGAATGCTGATTGTATTTGGTAAATATGAAAGGATAAATGTATTATGCATTGTGGTTTTCCTTTTAGGTACCAACTGCTATTTTATAGGGTCTTAGCTAGAAGTTTCCAAATTTGTGTTGACAAAAATTCGTTTTTCATGAAGTCCCACATGCCAATGCTAATTAGAGGTTAGTCGAGGGATTTGTTCGATGCACCATGTTGATTTGAAATCTTGTTATGCTGACCAATGTATGAAATTAGTCAAATACAATTAGTCATATTAGTGATTTGTATTGCCATAACTGAGTGTATAATTATCCAGATCTTGCGTAGATTGCGTTTCTTTCGCCGCTATGGACAGCTTGCAATGTTCATTTACATATATCATCTGGTTTTGAGACTTATATACATCGTGCTAGCTTTGTTAATATAGGGAAATAAATTCACTAACTTTTAATAAACTGGTGTGGTTATTCATGACTGAAAGGTCATAGTGTGCCGAATTACAAACTGTTATTGATTTCTGACGCGATCTATTGATCTATTAATCGAGTATTGATTACCGATTACAATAGTTATTGATTATAGACCTGAGTGACTCGACTATTTTAGGATGAGGAGAGCCCGACTCGGTTAAAAGATTCATCGACCTCCAACGTGTCCAGGTACAGGTAATTTACAAGGGCGTTATCAGTAGATGGTAGCAGAGATTGATGGTTTAGCCCTTTGGGACCCCATCCGAACGATAGACGGAGTCAAGTTAGAATTTTCCTTGTTGAAACAAGTTGGAGGAATGATGATGCCCTAAGTCCCCAATGACTTTCCCGGGATCTCGGAGCTTGCGAATGGAGGACATGGAGGTATGAGAATGGTTTCGGCGTTTCTAGTGACGGTATGAGTGAAGTTAGGGTTTTGCGCTTGCACAGCTTATTGCTGCAGATTAATTGAGAAGTTTGTGAGGATTTGAGGGGGTTAAAAGATATTAGAAGAGTGTTACTCTAAAAGTGTGAGAGTAGGGAAGTCGTCGAACTTCACATGTGTGTAGCGCTTTGTGCAGAACAATTGTCCACGTGGTTGTTGATGTTGAGACGGGCCCTGCGAGGTCAAGAGACTCCGGAGTATGTTGAAAAGTGTATGAGACACTTGTTTAATGTTGTAATCTGGTCGGTTTAATAGGTTGATCGGGCGTGGTCAACAAGCCGGTATGAATGTCGCGGAGTGAAAGAAAAACTTCGACTTTGAGATTTGACGAATTCTAAAGTGCACTAGAATAGTTCATTGATCAGTTGAGAGTAAAGTTTGCGGGTCAAATTTTGCTTGCGAAAGTGGGAAACCGAGAAAGATGGAATAACTGCCGAGGCTAGTGAAAAATCCCTAAGGTTTCTGAAGCGATTGTATTACCCTTCCTGTAGTAAACCGACAGATTTGTTTTATTCTTTTGGTTAGTGCTCGCGTTATAGTGCAGAAATTAGTTTGTGAGTGAAAACGAGTGAAAGAGGACAAGCCGCGGGACTTTGTCAGCCTCAGTGTGTGAGTGTGACGTCACTAGGAGCCGCGCTGGGATAGGTCGACTGGAGAGAAGGGTCGCGCACGGATTGGACACAGTCCGCGAAGCGCAACTGGTAGGGGAAAGGCAAGCGAAGAGTATTCCGGGAATTAAAGTCACTTATTGATTACATATTTTAGAAAAACAAAAGACGGAAAGATTAAATTTTTCAAAGCATTTAAGAGTGCCATGAGGGGAGATGTATATATTAAAGCAAATGTAGGAGAAGAAACACCGCCTGAGGGTACACCAGCTTATATTGTCATTGAAGAAAAGGGTGTAGCACCATGTCTTTAGTTAAAACAATGGTGCAAATTAACGGAGAAACATGGAAGTGTAGCGTTCCCTATCCACGGGTCGTTTAATCTAAGGGTTTTAGAAAATCTGAGATTTGCGCTATACGACATGAAAGTACCTCCAAGACCAGCACAGTTTGAGGCACTAGCAATTTGGGAGCTAATAGCTAGAAACCAACAACAAAAGAAGTTCGAAACCAGAATAAGGAAAGTAGAAAAGACACTAGCGGATGCTAGATGGGACAGCACACAAAAGGTTTGGAGATCAGATGTATTGCAGGGGATTAAATTGTTTCCAGCGATTACTGATGAAGCGGAGAAGGAAGGAAGGAAAGCCACACATAAGACAAAGAGGAGTCAGTCCAGAGTCAGAGAGAACAATAGAAACTCGAAAAGGGGAGACGAGTCAGATGATGAGGAGTTCATTATACAATTGCTGAATGATCGCGCGCCACCATATGTAGAGAGCGAAAAAGGCTCAAGCATTAGTACTGCCCCTCCAGAACCAATACAGGGTAATGTAACACCAAATTTGAGAATATCTCAGAGGCCGAGCAGCTCCAACATGCCTTTCTCACCACAAATACCACAGATTCAGAGAATATACCCAGACGTGCCTACATTGAAACCTGCTGATAACTATCAGCCACAGGTTCAAAGGCACTGCTGTGATGAGCATAACATGGGAATGACTTCTGATTCAATGGCGCAGGGAGGACAAAACTATCAGAGACCGACATTGATTCAAGCTGAATCAACACAATTCTCGATGCCCCAAAAGCAGACACAAGAAGTGCGAGTAATAGAAAGCCAGTTAGGTATGCAAGCAATGATGAACCACAATGTGGGGATTAACATGCCACAGAATTTGGGGAACAGACAGAATCCAGACGCGATATCCCTGCCTATCACTGTAGGTCCACCAGTACCACTGTACATACAGGCAAATTCAAGCACAAGCGACCAAGGGTTAATGATACAGAATGGGACAGGGAGAAGATGCATAGAAACCACTCCAGAGACAACTCCGATAGAGGCACTGCCAAATGGATCTGGGTCCTTGTCGGAATTCAGTCCAATTCCAATTTGTGCTCCGTTAACCGTGGTAAGGTCACATCCACCACTATTAGTACAGTTAACCTCAGAGACTGAGACATTACAGAAACCATCAGTAGCAGTTGATGTAACTGCTACACTGATGGGACTGAACGCGCAACAGTTAACACAATGGTTCAACAGCCTGAACTCCCCACAGAGTACATCCAGTGAGAAGGGAGAAGAATTCCTGAATAAAATAAGGTTGGGTATGGAGGCAGATGAACTGGTAGAGGGAACAATGGGTTTGAACAGATTAGAATCATACACAGAGGAAGAACTAAGATACATGTGCTCTAGGATTACAAGAGAAGTAAGCAGCATACATAAGAAGTTACAAGAAATTGCAGACAGAAACGAGATCGATATAAGTAAGACTAAACACCTGAGCAGAAGTTACAGGTTAGACTTTGAGACAAAAGATTTTGAACACATGAGATCCGCAGGGATGAAAACACACCTTAAAGAGATTCTGCAGAGTGCACAGGTCTGGAGATGTTTAGACAAGTGGGAAAGCAGGTGGGTTAAGAAAAAGGACAAAAAGAAAGAAAATACTCCAGAGCGGAATGAGAAAAAACCACAGAATGACGATCTGATAACTATGTTACCAATGAGAGAGACAGCAGGGGGAAAACTTGTACATGTACCATGGCACAGGTGCGATATTCAATCCTTTACGGATGACTTTCCCAAATTGAGAGAGAAGCCGATTGAGTGGTATCAACAAACAGATAGATTTGTGAAACTCGCGAAATGTCTCTGGGAAGACCTGAATACTCTATTTGAAATTGTGGGTCGGGCAGATTTGTGGGAAGATTGTAAAAGGGCTATAGGTTGGCCGACAAGTGAACCAGAGAGAGATAGGGACACAGGTGCGCCATCACCTACGGTAATGAGCTTGTACCACAAGGTGATCGAGCACTTGAAAACCAAGGTCGCGTCGAAAAACGTGGATTGGCAGAGGATTGACAGGACAGCCCAAGAGGTTAAAGAATCTATACATGCGTACTACGAGAGATTGTTGAAGGCGTTTAAAAATTACAGTGGCACAGAGACGATTGAGGCAAAAGACATGCTCCATTTTGTGTTCAGGTTTGTGGAAGGGCTGAGACCCGAAATCAGCCAGATGATTAAAACGCATTTGATTTGTTGGCAGTCAAAGTCGATCGATGGAATGTTGAATTATGCCAAATACTGCAGTGATGAGATTGAGACAAAGCAGAAAAGATTGAAAGAAAAGGTGATGGTGATGCAGCTTAGAGCAGCTCAGACAGGTTTGCAAGGTTTGCAAGGTTTTCAACAACAGATGCCGCAGCAGCAGCAACAGGGAAACACTATGTTTCAGCCGCAGATGAGAGGCAGAGGCCGAGGAGGTTTTGTGAATAATGGTCCTGATTTGAATACCGTTATGATTCCAAATGGTATACAGGCAATGAAGAAGGTGATGGCCTGTCAGACGTGCGGAATCGTCGGGCATTGGAAACGGGAGTGCCCAATGATGGTGCAGGAGGGTGTAGGTCAGCAAAACAATGATGTCAATGCATTTCAGACTATGAGAGGACCAAAATTGAGAGGTCCGAATCCAAATTTCCAAAACAATATAAACCAGCTGCAGGGTTTACAACCCATGCAACCGCAACAGGTGCAAATGCCCTGTGTGCAAATGGCACAATTGTAGCCAATGCAACAGCAGTTTCCTATGGTACCTAATCAGCAAATGCAAATACCCCTAGCACCAATGAATCAGCAGCAAGCAATGCTTTCTCAACAGGTCACGGGTCAAGGAATGAATCAAAATGACACAGTACACCAGTTCCCATTACACAGTGAGGATGGAATAAACGATGCATGGGAGAGTGAAAGTTCAGATGAGGAGGGAAATTGTATGCTTGCAGCATCTTTGGAAGTTGATCAAAAGGGCCCGTATGTGGAGGGAAGAGTTATGGGTCATCGCGTTTCATTCTTAGTTGACACAGGAGCTACACGTTCCACTGTTAGGAGCAGTGAAGTACCAAATTTGCCACTTTCAGGGAGAACAGTACAAGTAGTGGGAGTAGCAAATAGGTACCTGACGAACCCAATCACAGACCCAGTGCAAGTTAGAATTGGAAACTATCAAGGGTCACACAAATTTGTGGTATGCGACTCAAGCCCGATATCACTGTTAGGGAGAGACTTATTGTGCAAATTGGGGTGTTCGATTATGTGTTCAAACGATGGAATTAGAATTCAGACAAGCAGTGATGGGGAAGAAGAGGACAGCGTAGGAGGGGATGAAATGGAAACTGTTGATGAAGAGTACCCCCTGATTACCCTTTATCCAATGATCACTCAGGCAGACATTCCTGCTGAGTTACAAGAAACAGTCGGAAAGGAAGTGTGGGATATGACAGGGAAAGAGGTGGGATTGGTGAAAGGAGTGGAACCAGTGAAAGTGACTGTAAAACCCAATGTAACCTTTCCCCAGACCCCACAGTACCACATGGCACAAGACACCCTCGTAAAAGTTGCCCAACTCATTGATGAGTTTGTAAAACAGGGAGTACTGAAAGAAGTGTTGAGCAGTCCATGTAATTCGCCAATAATGGGACTAATAAAACCCAGTGGAAAGGTCCGAATTGTTCAGGATTTGAGAAAAATAAATGACATAATAATCAAATGTTGCCCCGTAGTACCAAATCCGGCTGTGATCATGTTTCAAGTTCATTGTGATGCTGAGTGGTTTTCAGTCATCGACTTGTCACAAGCATTCTTCTCTGTGCCTCTTCATGAGGACAGCTAATTTCTCTTTTGTTTCAAATTCCTAGACAGAGTCTACAGTTGGTGTCGAATCCCTCAAGGGTTTTCGGAATCACCATCGATTTTCAATCAGATTCTAAAGAAGGACTTAGAGGCGTTGGAATTGCCATTCGAGTCAACCCTAGTACAGTACATTGACGATTTGTTGATTGCATCCAAGACCGAAAGTGACTGCACAGCCGACACCATTGCCCTACTGAACCACTTGGGAAGAAATGGACACAAGGTGTCCCCTTCGAAATTACAGTTCTGCCAGAAGAAAGTGAAATATTTGGGTCACCAAATAGAGAAAGGGTCACGGAGAATCATGAAGGAAAGAATTACAAGTGTACTTCAAATGAGTCCACCAAAGACGAGGAGGGAGGTGAGAAAGTTTTTGGGAATGGTGAGCTACTGTCGCCAATGGATTCCCAACTTTTCAACTCTAGCCAAACCTTTACTGAAACTGACCCAGAAAGATGCATTGGATGAGATTGAGCTGAAAGGGGATGAGATGGATGCTTTTATTGAATTGAAACAATGCATGTGTAGGGCTCCAGCTTTAGGTATGCCTGATTACACGAAGCCTTTCACATTGTTTTGTCATGAACGTGATGCTTGTTCCTTGTCTGTCTTGACCCAAGCCCATGGTGGCGTAAACAGACCAGTAGCATATTTTTCAGCTACTTTGGATCCGGTCGCAGCAGCACTTCCAGGGTGTTTTCGTGCCGTAGCTGCAGTTGGTATCAGCCTCACTCAGAGTGAAGGAATAGTGATGGGACACCCTTTAACAGTCATGGTCCCTCACTCAGTCGAGATACTTTTGACACGTTCCCGAACACAGCACATGACTGGTGCTAGACTCACAAGGTATGAAACAATAATCCTGGGATCACCTAGGGCCAGATGTACGAAAGCTTTTTCCCATAGACACAGAATGGGTAAAATCCTTTCGTACATCTGGCCCCTAATGTGCAGCTGAAAAGGTGCACTACGTTGAATCTAGCAACCTTGTTTCCCAGTGAGAATGCCGAAATTGAGAACGCTGAAGACGTCGAGCATGACTGTCTTCAGGTGACTGAATTTTGCACCAAACCAAGACCTGATATCAAAGACACCCGGCTGGAAGAAAATGATCAAATTATTTTTGTTGATGGTTCATGTTTAAGAGATGCACTGGGAATATTGAAGGCAGGATATGCTGTATGTACTGTAACAGGTGTTCTGGAAGCATCTTGGCTTCAAGGAGTTTACTCTGCACAAGTAGCAGAATTGGTGGCCCTTACTAGAGCTTGCCAACTTTCTGCATCAATGAAAGTTACCATTTACACTGATAGCCAGTACGGATTTGGAATAGTGCATGACTTTGGACAATTGTGGTCGCAGAGAGGCTTCATGACCTCTTCAGGATCACCAGTGAAAAATGGTGAAAGAATAAGAGAATTGTTACATGCCATTCAATTACCAGGAGAAGTAGCAGTGGTAAAATGCAGTGCACATTCGAAGGGACAAGACTATGTTTCTCTGGGAAATGGATATGCGGATCAAGTCGCAAGGTTTTGCGCATTGAACTGTATATTGCTCAGGGATGAATGGAATTTGATAAATGAACCAGAACTTGAACCAAGCGAAATTTTTGCTCTAAAGGTTGTAGACACAATGGACGAATTGAAAACCTTACAGAATAATGTCAGTGAGGATGAGAAACTCTCATGGACCAAATCACAATGTGTAAAGAGACTAGAGGAATTGTGGGTTTCAAGTGAAGGGAAATTTGTTCTTCCAAACAGCCTTTTGACGCAGATAGCCAGATTTTACCATGGACAAGCTCATCTTGGGAGGGATGCCATGATTAGACTGTTTAAAACCGATTGGTTTAACCCCAAATTCCGTCAAGTTGCTGAAGCAGTTTGCCATCGTTGCGTCATTTGCCAACAGATGAATGCAGGGAAGGGAACTGTAGTAAATCTGAGCCACATTGGAAGAGCAGGGGGTCCCTTCAGCAGGATGCAAATGAACTTCATTGAGATGCCTGTGCATGGAGGTTTGAAGTATGTGTTGGTGATTGTGTGCATTTTTAGTCATTGGATTGAAGCATACCCTACACGCAGAAATGACAGCCTCACAGTTGCAAAACTACTCTTGAGAGAGCTAATACCACGTTTCGGATTCCCGATCTCTTTAGAATCAGATAGGGGAAGTCACTTCAATAACGAAGTAATAAAATTGCTTTGTGCAGCACTGAACATCGAGCAAAAGTTGCATTGTAGCTACCGCCCTGAAGCCTCAGGTCTAGTGGAGCAGATGAACAGCACATTGAAATCAAGGATGGCGAAAATATGTGCATCAACAAACTTAAAATGGCCTGACGTATTGCCCTTGGTGTTAATGTCAATGAGAAACACCCCTGACAGAAAGACTGGATTGTCCCCGCAGGAAATTCTCATGGGCAGAGCCATGAGACTCCCAGCAGTTCCCGCAAATGCCCTTTTGAATATTACAGATGATATGGTGTTAGACTACTGCAAAGGTCTAGCTGATGTGGTTCGCTCTTTCTCTCACCAGGTGGAGCGACCACCTTGCCACCGATCCAAGGTCCAGGACACACCCTGAAAGCAGGTGACTGGGTCGTGATAAAGAAGCACGTGAGGAAGTCGTGTTTGGAACCCCGTTGGAAAGGACCTTTTCAAGTGATTCTGAGGACTACCACCGCTGTGCAGTGTGCGGGAGTTCCCAACTGGATTCACACCAGTCACACAAAGAGGGTATTGTGTCCCACAGACGAGGAAGTTGACGCGCTGAAGTCACTAGTACCTGATAACAAAGTGCCAAGCACCGAGACAGAGCGAAAAAGAACTAGAAGCGAACAGGCAGAAATAGAGGAGGGAGAAATATTCTCTGAGGACGAAGCAACTGATTCACTTTAGGAAGACCAAAGAGGAGCCTCAGAAAGCGACAAAACAGCTGAAGGTAACAAAGAGCCTGAAGCAGCTGAAGGTAACAAAGAGCCTGAAGCAGCTGAAAGTGACAAAGAGCCTGAAGAAAGTAGCGGTGACAAAGGGCTCGAAACAGGAGAAGAGGCAGGAGAGCCTGATCAGAGGAGCGTTTTCCCAGGAGCAGACGACACAGGAAAGGAAAAGGAAAACCTGATTGACTTCCCGGAAGGAGAAGACAAGACGGAACGGGACGAAGCTGTTCAGACGTCTTCGGAAGAAGATGCGGGTCCATCAAGTGGACACAGTGAAAAAAGGAGACAAAGCATATCGCCAGTAAAATTAAGAATAAGAGAAACGTTGAACGACAGTGAAGGGCCAAAGGTGAAAGAGAAAAGAAAGGAAGTGTCTGTTGCAATAGCAGCACCGAGGGAAGAGAAAGGCTTGGCTAAGGAAGAAAGTACCAGCGAGAAAGAATCAAAGAGAGATGCAAAATTGAAAGGAAAAAGGATACCGAGCAGAAGGTATTCCGGTCCGGAGTGGGCATACGTAGCCAATAACGATTGGTCAGACAAATTCGTGTCCCTCATTCTCGAGAACGAAGAGGCAGAACTTCATTTTGGCACATGAGAAATGAAAACTTCATGAACTTTATCGATTAAAGACATTGATCACCTGATTGACTTTTCAACCGGCTAAGACATTGTTAACTTGATTGACTTTGAAACTGATTTTGAGACAACGCTGCTAACTGATAAGAGACTAAGCTGCTAGAAGAAAACTGTGTGAACATTGAACTCGTTCAGCTTTGTAAATATTTGCAAACCCGCTTTGATAAGGTGTCTTCAACTTTCTGATTCTATACAGATCATGACTAGCTTCACTATACAGGGGCGTAAAATGAAGTGTTGTAAATACATGTGTATAGGTCTAATAACCGCATGCGTACTAATCATTGTAGCGATAGTTCTTGGAATGCATGGTAAGAATGAGAGTGAGACGAATGATGCTTCTACTTCTAAACCTACTATTGTTACTGAACTAACAGCTCTGAAAAGACTCGAACAAGACGAGAGGCATTTGCATGATAAGAAGGAACTTTCATCTAACGTTTTCTATCGCTTGCTGAGTGAGTATGTTGAGACCATGGATGCGAAAGATTGTTATGTGTGTACACAGATACCTACCTCAGTAGTGGAAGGGGTGACATATCACAGCATGCCTCTTACGTATGGAATTACATGTAGTATAATAGCGTCCAGATTTTATGGTCAGGCGTACATTCATTATTTTTACTCTAATAATGATGTTACTTTTGCATATGTCCCCATAATCGGGTACCTGAGTAAAATAGCTAGAGATTATTATGCCAAATTAATGAGGGAATTCTTCAAGGCAATGTCACCTTTTCACACAGCACATGCACATAGAGAGAACCTTACATGCTTGCTTTCACAAGTAGAGATAAACTTCTTAGACCGCACTGACGATAGGAGAAAAGAAATGAAGTGGGAGTTAGAAAGGGAATTACACAAAAGGACATCTGTAGACAACTATGCTTTTGCTGCAATAAAGACACAAGGGAAGATAGCTTTAGATACATTGCACGTAGGAAGATTTTGTATACATAGAAATAAATCATATTATGACACAGTTTTTGTGGGAACGAGTGAATGTAAACATACGTTTTTGTTTCAACCTAAGTGGACGTTCATGCTGAATGGACAAGACCCAGTTATTCCTGGTATATATTATTTTTGTGGACTCAACGCCTATTATCGTCTTCCTAAAGGATGGTATGGGAGATGTTATTTGGGAATAGTGTTCCCAAAGATTTACCAACTGGATGACTTAACGAAATTTCCAAAACTGTCCGAATCACATCATATTCAGAAAAGAGAGACAGCTTCTGGCGTGGTAGGAGATATATTTGGAGCATTGATTCCTTCAGTAGGAGTCATATTGAATTCAATCAAAATACGAAAGTTGTCTACTATTGTGGATAACATGCTGACAAAGATTTCAGGAGCCATAATCCTGATGGATGCTGAACTTGCTGCAGAAAGAGCTATGAGTCTTCAAAATCGGCTTGCCTTAGACATTCTTTTAGCAAAGGATGGCGGCGTTTGCAAAATGCTTGGTACACGTCACTGTTGTACATATATACCAGACAGCAGTGGAATAATTAAAACAATGCTTACAAATTTAACCAAAGAAAGTGTAGATTTGAAGGAATTGAAAGAGCCCGGAGTTTGGGAGAAAGTTGGAAAAGGATTTGCTTCAGTGGGAAATTGGCTCAGCAACGTTTGGAACGGATTGTTACTAAAAATAGTGAAAGGAATATTGATAATATTAATTTGTTTATTAGGTTCTTGGGGAATATGGAAAGCTATCAAAATATGGAAAATAAGGCGTGAAAGGAAAAGAGAAGAAAAAGAACAAGCCAAAATGGTAGAAATATATAGAGAAAAATCAAAAGGGATTAAAAGAAAAAGGGAAGTGACTGAAGTGCCAAATTACTATACAGAATTTTAATGGAATAAAATTTGTGGGTAGATTTAATGTGATGACATATTTAGTCATCAGAGGAGGGATTGATGACGCAGAAAAAGAAGGTCCGACATATATTCATACATATCGTGTAATCAAAACATATAATGCAGTGTGATTTTAGTAAAGAAAATAATGTACGAGGGAAATTGTGCCCTCGGGGTAGTTCGCCATCATTGTAAACGAGCTTTATTAATCATGAAAGTATTGAAAATGTAGTAATCCGTCATAATTGCAAATGTATGCCATGATTTCTTGTTTGAAACTGTTTTGCTTAGCTTAAATTTAGTACAGGCTTTGGCCTAGTTGCCTGGTCTCAAATTCTAACTGCGTGGCTTTTCCTTGAACTAATGAAACATATATTCTTGCTTAAAATTGTATTTTTCCAGCAGGGATGACTAATACACTTATCTCCAAGGTTTCGTACTAGGCCGGTTTCATCCCCTTTGATACAAGGTCAGTCTCTGCAGGTGCGGACAATGAAGGTACAGATACCCAAAAAAATAATTGGCAAACCATGTTACAACTTGTGTTCCAAGGCCCCAAGGACAGTGTATGCATAAATGAGCGCTAGTAAAAGACAATTTTCATTGGACAATTTGAAGCCAACCTATGAACCCTCCAATGGAAGAACCTGCAGAATTTGGAATGTTTCTTACTTAAACCCACTGGACAAAGAGAAGTCAGCCATTTTTTCCTTGATGCCAGTTTGAAGCCAGATGCCAGACTCCATTTTGGACGACACCCTGATGCCCCTTTCTCTATCCGAGAGAAAGAGACTTTAAGAATTCTCACCCTAGAGACTTTAACTTTGATTTGCCCCGTCTTGCCCATGAAGTAACTTTGCCCCATTTTCCTTGCCGATTGCGAGGAAGCTTGCCCTAACCTTTGCCCCTTTTGAAATCTGCCCCATACTGATCGAACCGGTACCTGAAGGACGAAGACTTTTCTTGAATGCTGATTGTATTTGGTAAATATGAAAGGATAAATGTATTATGCATTGTGGTTTTCCTTTTAGGTACCAACTGCTATTTTATAGGGTCTTAGCTAGAAGTTTTCCAAATTTGTGTTGACAAAAATTCGTTTTGCATGAAGTCCCACATGCCAATGCTAATTAGAGGTTAGTCGAGGGATTTGTTTGATGCACCATGTTGATTTGAAATCTTGTTATGCTGACCAATGTATGAAATTAGTCAAATACAATTAGTCATATTAGTGATTTGTATTGTCATAACTGAGTGTATAATTATCCAGATCTTGCGTAGATTGCGTTTCTTTCGCTGCTATGGACAGCTTGCAATGTTCATTTACATATATCATCTGGTTTTGAGACTTATATACATCATGCTAGCTTTGTTAATATAGGGAAATAAATTCACTAACTTTTAATAAACTGGTGTGGTTATTCATGACTGAAAGGTCATAGTGCGCCGAATTACAAACTGTTATTGATTTCTGACGCGATATATTGATCTATTAATCGAGTATTGATTACCGATTACAATAGTTATTGATTATGGACCTGAGTGACTCGACTATTTTAGGATGAGGAGAGCCCGACTCGGTTAAAAGATTCACCGACCTCCAACGTGTCCAGGTACAGGTAATTTACAAGGGCTGGACGCGTTATCACGGGGCACTAGATCATAGGGACGTTCAACCTGACCTAATTCGGGTGAGGCAATGATCACTAGAGGCTGTATTTATAGACCCCTAGCGCCACAGTTGCGTCACTTTTTGTGACGCTCTTGTGGCGCTAAGCACTGCGCCGTATTTACAAGGTGGCGTTAAGCCAGTGTTTGTGGCTTAATGCCAACTTGTAAATACGGCCCCTTCCCATGCAGAACTGTGCGTGGAAGGGGTATGCAATGGGTGTTGCTGTGGGCATGCCACAGCAAGACCCATTGCATTTTGACGCTGCCTCAGATTTATGAAATTTTGTAAACCTGAGGCAGCACCAAAATCTAACGCCACCCCCAGGGGTGGTGCTAGCAGGGTGCAACAAGTAGGAATACTTTTATTCCTCCTCATTTTTTGCCTTTTCTATGCGTGCTGCATTCTGCCGCACGCACAGAAAAAGCAACATGCCAGAAATTATCGTTTAATTCCTGCACATAAACTGACGGTTTTCAGAAGTGCCAAAGCGCCAATAGTGATTGTTTATGTGCAAGAGGGGACCCCCTTCCGGCACATAAACAATCACACCCTTCAACACAGACATCCTTGCACGATGGTGCAAGGATGTCTGCGTTGGCACTAGCACCTAAATTTAGCGCCAGCGCAGGGGGAAACGCAGGGGTGCATCGTATTCCCTTAAATATGGTGCATCCCTGCGTTTCTAAAGTGACACAGCGCGGGGCTGCCAATTTTGGTGCAGCACCACTTTTCTTTAAATCTGGCCCTAGAGGTTCTTCTCCCTTGTACTGCCACATGAGGCATGGCGAACCTGGGAAGGGAAAACAATCAATAGCTCCCATGCACTGGGGTAAAACTCCCTATGTGTCAGGGTTGTTGATTGTTTGTTTAATTTTTTAAAAAAACCTGCTTTTGTGTTAAACAAATAGAATTGTCCAGCAAGGCCATAAGAATATGACGCCTGCCCAGTATTTTAGTGAACCTACAGTAGAGCCACTGGCTCCAGATCCCTGTCAGATCTGTAAATTGGGGCAGAGATCCTCCTTCAGAGGAGCAAGTAGCCTACAATGATAGCCTCACGGGTAACCCAGCCCTCTCTAAAGGAAGGCCTTAGTCCGTGAGCCGCCCAACCCTCTCTAAAAGGACTTAGTCTGTGGGCCGCCCAACCCTCTCTAAAAGGACTTAGTTTATTGGCTGCCCAACCCTCGATAAAGGAAGTACTTAGTCCACTTCTCTAAAGGAAGGCTGTAGTCTTTTGTTACAGCCAATTGTGGAAAGAACATACAACTAGTCATTCTAATCATTAAATGTATCTTCCATAGCAATCTCTTTCCACAAGCAAACCTAGAAATAGACATACCGCTGTTGACTGCACATTGAGCACAGCACAGCTGTTTCCTATTGCGCACCTCCCAAAGATACTTGTTGGCTTGGCCATGAAGGCAAAGCACAATAGTAAATGTGACATACTCAAGCACCAGAAGGGACAACAACACCGATGACAGCAGGTTAAATACGTAGTTTATTGATGGCTACATTCTGTGTTAACTACCAGAGAAGCAGCGTGTGTTGGCATTTATCTCTGTCTTTATTGAGCTCGGCCTCAGTAGGCCTGCTGATCGCCTGAAGCAAGATGTCTTAAGAGGCATATCAAGAACGCCTGCGCAGTGGTGCACTCTACACACACGGTAGTTTTGTAATAAGAGTTTTGCACGAAAAGACCGAATAATGTTATTTAAGCCGAATGGTCATGCGGAAAGAACACCGCTTGGGAAGACAGTGATTCCATTATATAGAACAACATTTCTCTTCAAACGCAATCTTACACATAAATACCTCAGTACGTCCTGTCCTATCCATAACACGTGAGTCATAAGTTAAAACGTCACGACTACAACAGAGGTATTCATCTGTCTGAAGGAATAGAGGTTTTCTTTGAGCAGGGGAAGCTCGTTATTGGCGTCAAAACGCCCATCACGCTCTGTGAAGAGTGATCTAGGACTTAGCACGAGGATGTCTCGTGCCATCACTACGAAATAGTCATATGTTGATTACAAACATAATAGATAAGATAAGAGGCACATGCTTGCAGCCACTTAAAGAGGAACCCCCGCCTCGCACTTTTTGGATAGTGAATGGTCCACCCAGGGCCGGCTTTAGGGTGGTGCGATCGGTGCGGCCGAACCAGGTGCTGACCTGGATGGAAGGTGGGGGGTGGGGGGCGCTGTGCTCAGGGGGGCGCTGTGTCAAACAACAACTTAGGAAACTTGCGATTTTAAAGCACATGCTGAAAAGTTCCTTGTGCTCAAGCCTTCAGGAAGCAATTAAAATGTCCTGATAACTCTTGCGATTAATGTCACTGCTAGCAAGAGAGATCGAAGTTTTGTTTAGTGGCAGTTTTGACTCGATATAAAGTAGCGCAGAGGGTTAATATGCCTACTGTAAAGAGCAGGTCTATGTTTTTTGTGAATAGCTGAGTGGATTAGTAAATCCAGCCTTCACAAGCACTTTAAAACCAATGAAATGTATATGAGATGGGCTACAAGGAGATGAGGGGCACTTTTGCCAGGTGGTAGTGAGGGAATCCGAGGAGGTGGTAATGGGGTTGGAGGAGGTGGCAAAAAGGATTGCTGCACCGGGCACCACCAAAGCTAAAGCCGGCCTTGGGTCCACCCCACAATACAAAATGGCAGCATCAAGTTTTTTTTTTTTTTATCACATCACTTTTGATCCTTTTCTCAAACCTTACCAGCAGACAATTTTGTTACTTAATAGCCACCATCCTTCTCCCTCCTTGATATTCTTCTTTAGATTTCAGGTGAAGTCGAGGCAGATGTTACTCTATGCAAATGCGTTGGTATGAGTGCCTATGCAAAGGAAAAATAACATCCACTTACAATGTGTAAGCAGCAGCAAGTGCATTTAAAAACTGGGGGAACTATGGGCCAGATGTAAGACCGCATGCTTTGCAACTTGCAATGTGCGACTCATTTGCAAGTCGCAAATTGCGAGTCACAAAACCAAATGCTAGGGACAGCAGACCACCATGTCTGTGACTGCTTTTTAGATAAAGCAGTTTTTTTTTAAATGCAGCCCATTTTCCTCAAAGGAAAACGGGCTGCATTTCAAAAAGAAAAATTAACCATTTCAGTTTAATTTTTTCAGGGCAGGCAGTAGTCCGTGGGCCCACTGCCTGCTCTGAAAAAATATTTTCACATTTATTCACAAAGGGGAAGGGGCCCCATCGGGACCCCTTACCATTTGCAAATGGATTACCACTAGTGTGAAATTGCTGGTAACTGCGATTGTTGTCAAACATCCCCCTGCAACTCGCTATTTGGAAGGGATGCCCTAGGCTCGCCCCTTCCAAATAGTGATTTGCAAATCTATTTTGCGATTTGGAAAAAAGATTACTGAATCACAAAATACGGTTTGTACATAGCAAAATGCTGTTTTCCTGTCGCAAATTACCAGATTCTGCGAATTGGCCTGTTTGCGACAAGAAAAAAGCTACATACATTTGGCTCTATGATCCTGAGTGCAGTTGGGCGTAATCAGTAAGCATGGGGCCGCGGTCAAAGGTATAGCAAAAAAGAACAAAATATTCAGTAACTATTTCATTGGTCTTTTATTTTCAGGTAACTACATATAAAATAATGCAACCTTAGATGAAATATAAATGCAAGTTAAACTAATCAGCAAGAGATGCACTATTTTACGTTATTAAATCTCTGTTAGTTCATGCTAATACTGCAGATGTTTGTGTGTGATCAGAGAGCCACAGAGTTAAATCCTGGTTGGTGCAGTGTCGAAGAGTGACTTGTGTATTTTTAGGGCTACGAGGTCCCCACCTCCCTGCCCCTAAGCAGGAAGGTGGGGACCTTGTAGCACATCATTATAATGTACGTCATTATTTTACCCTTGCAATACGCACACTATAAGACAGGCTGCCACAAAATGTGCAAAAAGACTTAGGGCCTAATTACGACTTTGGCGGTTGGACTGAGTCGACTGCCAAAGCCGTGGGGAGGAGGCTGCCGTCATACTGGCAGCCTCCCCCCAGTCGTATTATGATGTTTCCACCGTGCTAACCGGCGGAAACATCTATTACAACGTTTCTGCTGGTCAGACCAGAGGAAACAGTGCCACAGCATTGGCCTTGGCTCCCTTAAGGGATCTGAGGCCTATGTCGTGGCACATCAGCGCCCTCGAAATGCACACTGTCTGTAGTGCAGACAGTGCCCATTCCGAGAGTGCTGGCAGGGAAGCCCGTGCACTGCACATGCCATATGGCATGGACAGTGCAGGGGCCACTCAGTGGCCCCCAGCACTGGCTTTCTGCCTGCCATTAAAAGGCTGGCAGAAAGAGGACTTGTGGTCAGAACGGCGGCACTGAACTCAGCGCCGCTTTGGCTGTCCATGACTCCGACTGCTGCCACCCCTTTAGAACCAGGAACCATGTTCTTGGCGGTGCCAGCAGTCCCCTGGTGGTCTGACTGCCAGGGTCATATTCTGGCGGTCAGACCACCAGGACTGCTGCGGTCTGTCTGCCACCGCAAGTCTGGTGGTCTTAAGACCCGTAATGAGGCCCTAAGGTTTGAGGTTAAAAAAAGTGATTCAAAAATTTAGATCTTATAATATGCAGAGTGTACCTAGGGCAAACATTTTTTAGAGCGGTTCATGAAAAGCATGTACTCCACAACTCAGTTAACTACACCTTTACAGTACCTCTCAAAAATAATAAAATCTTTGTCAATATAAAGCTTCAAGTGACTCCATCAGTTAAAGGCAATGCAGCTGCCAAGCAGCGTTCACTTTTGCAGATTGAAAATTGTGCACATTTACATTTCTTTCGGGCTGCATCCACCCTGGTGAGAAGGCTTGTTTTTGTTTATGATGGCACGGAGACCCCTCAAGTATATATATATAAATATTCACTACATATTACAATAATACACAGATTATGAGACAGATTTTGAACAAGAGTTGGCACATATTACATACAGATTCTATTCTAAGTAATGTTATATCCAATATGCCCTTGGTTACTTTTCGTAAGAGTAGATCACTAAGAGAAGATTTAAGCCACAACATGATCACAAGGGGTCATGCGAGGGCAATAGCATCAGACAACCCAGTGTGTTTTTTTTGCTGTAAACACTGTTAAGCTTGTTGGTATAGTGATAATTGCTTTGAAGTAATTGGAGATAATGGACATTGGACCCATCAAATTCGAGGTCATTACAATTGCAACACAGATTTTTGTATATATTGTTTGAGATGCCCGTGTAAGAAATTATATGTGGGCAGTACAATACATAAAGCTAAGAAAAGGGTTCTGGAGCATATTAGAACCATTCGCAATCATGATCGAAACTATCCGGTAGCAAGGCATTTCCATATGAAACATAATGGGGATGAACGGCTGCTTAGTTTTACGGTCATTGATCAGATCATGTCTACCGCTTGGGGTGGTAACAGAGAGAGAAAAATGAGGATTCTAGAATCTAAGATGATAATCAGGCTTAACACCCTGAGGCCTGTGGGTCTCAACTCAAGTGAGGAAATGAATGTACATTTGGGTTGAATTGAGTTGCTGGCCATATTTTGTATTTAACATTTTTAGAGTACTTATGCACTTTATGGGTTTTATATTTATATTTTGTAGATGTGTTAGTCTGGGGTTTGCTCACATGTTAGCATGAAATAATGGGTTATGGCACAAGCATGTTGTTGTTGATTAATAGATTTATTGGTATTTTACAAATAGAAAGACAGGCGATGCAATTGAGTGATCCAGATAACAGGCATAGTATGGAGGTCACAATATAATTCACATTATTTGATTAGTATTTTGAATTGTATACATCTTTACTTTCAAATACAAAAGGAAATATTATCATGACATATTTATTTATATAAGATGCACACATTACAATATGTATACCTTGACATTTAAAAATGGCACCCATGTTTTCCTGTGGATTGCAAGTATTTGTTCTGTATAGTCCCTTGTTTGTGTTTTGTTTGGTATTGGTATTTAATATGTGTAGCAAACTACTAGCCTATACGTGAACAAGGCTAGGGCTGAAATGCGTTGTATGGGAGGAAGCATTTGGTATTAAAGTATTTTTGGACTTCAGTTTGCTGTCCGGGCATTCTTCTACATATTATTTGGAGGAACTGCAGTGATATTTGTGGAGAGCTGGATCCACGCTCGGACCGCCACTGCCAAAGTAGCCCGGGTTGTCTGGTATTTGTGAGTTTTATATATATATATATATATATATAGTAGGTATATATAGTAGATGATGACTCTGACATGGTGTATCTCACTCCAGCAGCAACCGCCTGGAGATTGGAGATAGAATGTCACCACAGCCCAGAGAAAAGCAGCTAGAAGAATCAGCAAACATTCCAATGCTTAAAAATGATGCAAATTACTTAAAACCACAACACATCTTTTCCCTTAATAACTAAAACAATTTAATCCTAAAAATTCAGTGACATAGGAATAATAAACTACAACAAACATTTGCATTACATTTACAGTACAGAAACACATAGGTATCTTGGTGACCACCCAATACCATACATTTTTACATTACATAATCATTAGGTCCCTCGGAGGTCTTTTCTCCATAACGTTCCTGGCAGAAAGGAAATCATTTCCTGCAGGATCAATATTCTGAGATCTCATTACATTCTCCATTGATCTTCTCAACATTTCATTATCATTCATCAACATAAAACTACCACACCCACTTTCTTGATCATCGCTCCCTTTGCTATCCTTCTTCTTCCTAACCGTGCTATACAATGGCACTCTTCTCAAATTCCATCTTTTGTCATTTTCCAGAACTACATACAAATTGTGCACTTCTTTCACTTTATACAGCCCCTGACACTTTGACAAACCATCTTCAATTCTTCCTGATCTTACCTTGACCAAATCTCCTACCTTAATTATAGTAACACCATCCATTGCCTCTACACACTCAGAACTCTCCTCACTCCAAAATGCTCTCATCCATGCTGGCGACATCTTGGTATTCCCCTTTGTTTCTCATCACATCAAATGGAGCTACGTTTGTAACACTATTTCTTGTTGTGCGATATGCCCATACTAAGCCACTCACCATAATCTTAATATCATCTTGTTTGTGAATTACATTTAAATGTGTGAGAATGTGAAATGCCACAACAATCTAAAATGCTTTAATCTTATCTGATGTTAATTGTGTTCCATTATCTGCAATGAGTTTTGAGGGAAAACCTTCCTCTCTAAGAACTTCTTCCAAAATGTTTATGGTAGTTCTGGTTGTTATATCACAAATACATTTTACTGCCAACCGTCTAGAACATGCATCAGTCAAAACGATGGTGAACCTTAACTCACTATGCACACCCTCAAATGGACCAAAGAGGCTAGGCACACACTATGCCATGGTTTACCTGGTTTGAAATTTCTCACATGACAGATTCCTTTCCCAATTTCAATCTCTTCTCTACTTCTTTACATTCAACACATCTCATAACCTATCTTGTCATTATCCATGTCTGGCCACCAAAAATTCTCTCTCAACCACTTCTTCCTCAGTGTCTGACCTAGATGACCTTCACGTGCCAGCATAAATAAGCTCATTCCCAACTCTTCAGGTAGCATAAGCTTGTTATTCCTCAAAATAATATTTGCTCCCATTACAGATAATCCATCCATGATCTGTCAATATAGTCCAACAGAAACTGGAACAAAACTCTCTCTCTCTCTGACCCTTTAGAAATCAGAACAAAAATCCTTTGCAAAACTGTATCCTCATCTATTTTCTGACACCACTCCTCCTTAGATATGGCACCCTTGCTCCACTTATTTATAACACTCACATTTGCAACCCCTCATTCTCAGAGGTTTCCACTCTCTATCAACAGTTTGCCAACTCAAATGTAATTGAGAGAGACCATCTGCCTGAGCAGTACTTAAGTATAAACTTAATTTCATATTGGTACTCTTGAAGGTAAGCAGCTAAACAGGTTTACTTTGCTGATCCTCTTCCTCCTGGCAACAGCACACTCATCAAAGGTTTATAATTGATGCACCGTATCATAGGAAGGCCCCTAAATAAGTTCTGAAATACTCTGCACCTCATGCTTCAGCCAGTGCCTCCCTTTCAATCACTGAATAATTCCTCTCAGTATGAGTCAAGGAGCGAGAGGCGAAGGCTACAGTTTTCTCACCATCCTTGTTGATTTGTGAAAGCACAGCCCCAACACCTATGCACTCGCATCAACAGTAAGTATTGATTTGAGCTTTGTGTCAAAAGGAGTTAAAATGTCTACAGCACAAATTTCATGCTCTACGTTATCAAAACATTTTGCCAATTTCCTTCCCAAACAAATCTACACCAGTTTCACAAAAGTATCCCAAGCTCTTCAGTTTTCTTTGCAAACTTTGAATAATACTCAACAAGCCCCCAAAATAATCCCAGCTGATCTTTATGCCCAGGAGCAGGAGCCATTCCTATTGCTTCCAGCATAGTTTTTGTTGTTTAATGCTTGAGGCTGACACAGTATAGCCTAAACATTTAATTTAATTTGCCAAATACTTACATTTCCCCCTTTTAAGTGTCAATTGAGCTTCAACAATTCTATCCAATACTCTCTTGAGAACAGTGTTATGATTCTTAATAATTTCACCAAGCACAAGAATATCGTCTTGGAAGAAGATTACATTATATACACCCATAAACACTTCCCCACCATCCTCTAAAATACACTCGCCACTGACGATAAGCCAAACTGCATTCTTGTGAATTGAAAAATACCATCCAACATTATAAACTCAGTGAGAGGTTTGGAATCTTTATGTGTTGTAATCTGATGGTAAAATCTCTTAAGGTCCAACTTACTAAAAAACTTTCTTCCCTTCAGTAATAACACCATTTCATTAATATTTGGCAGAGAGTAGATATCCAGAACAATATTTCGATTCACAGTGCAAGGGTCAACACAAAACCCAACATCTGATTTTTCTTTAACAATGACAGGGAACATCCAAGATGAAGTTTCTATGGGTTCAAAAATACCTTCTTCAACCATATTTTGTAACATCTTCCTCATTTCTTGTCTAGGTACACTTTTCAATTTATGCTGAACAGGGACAACATTGGATTGACCACAGTTTTATGGACATAACCTCTCAATTGTCCCAATGTGTTGGAAAATACCTTTTTCGCTCCTCCACAATTTCCTACACTGTTGCGTCCTCTATCACCATCGCCTAATTGGAAGACCTGAGATTTATGATTATGTGCAAGCATATTGATGTTCCCATCACGAAATTGGTGGATCACTTTCAACTACATAATCCTTCCCTTCTACAAATCACCCTTAAAATTCTATTCTAGTTGACATGTAGCCAATGATGTTAATTCTCTCCCGCTGATACACCATTGGGTTTATATCTTTGGGGAGAATACACACTTGTGGGCATTCCAACACGAACATATCCCTAGCGACAATTGTGTACAATGAACCTGAATCCACCATGAGATGAACCATTCTGTCTTTGATGTTAATTCTGCCTTTGGTCTGGCTCGTCTATGCGCAATACTCTTTCTCACTTATATAGCGTACTCTGTCTATATCATAACCTTCACTAGATGTTTCTTGTACAGTAGCAGTTTTAGACTTTAACTTCTCCCTGCACATGCATGCAAAATGTCCTTTTTGTATGCACTTTCAAGCTCTTTTCCTATTGCAAAACAATTCTTAGAATCAGAACTATGAAAGTAGCTCCCATATCTTGTGCAACCTTTACTGACTTTTTTTGAACTCTGAGGAGCAGAAATTACGTTCCTGTTCCCTCAAAAATATGTCCTTTACCCATGCTAAGAATTTTCTCCTCCCTATCTAAGCATGAAACCTCCCCAGTGTATTTATTATTTTATTTACATTTCTCACATGCAATAGTCTGATTCTTCTACAACTATTGCTATAGCATTCTTGAGAGAAGGGTTTTTCGTCTCCCAAAACCTCTCTTGCATCTTCTTGCTCCCATTTTGTACAATCAGTTGATCGCAAATAAGCTCATCTTTCATAACACCAAATTGACACTTAAGAGACAATTTAAGCAATATTGATATAAATTCATCCACCATTTCACGCAATCTCTGAGGTTGTGTAAAAAAAATTATTTACACACCACTATGTTAGTATCTTTCACAAACCTCTTTTCCAACCCTTTCTTTGCTTCTTCATATGAATCTACTATTTATTGACCATTACCCTCTACGGCAATAGGTAAGTATTTGAACACTGACCCTCTTTCCCTAAATCATTCAATACAATTGACTTTTTCCTTGACGGACAAAAATGTTGACCATCCATAATTTCAAGATAATTTTCAAACATGTCTATCCACTCCTCTGATTCAATTGGTGGGTTTCCTTATTGAGTCAAAAATAAAGGTTGCGGGTAATGATTGTAGACTCCATAATGCAAATCATATGATAGCCCACTGTAGTCCTCTTTCTTTTGCAATGGAAAACGTGTTTTTGAGGAAGGAAATGAGCAAGAGAAATGTTAGTCCTTTTTCTATTAGTAAGTAAAGTGTAGAAGAAAGTACATCAATGAACAGCCAGGTACACTACATTGATGGGCAACCGGGCCGTATGGAGGTAAAACACACAATATACAGGTGGGCGCTTGTCTCATGCCACGATTACCACTGCTGTATCCATATGCACAAGCCAACTGCAGAAACAGCATGTGCTGGAGGTGTTTGACTTATGAAACACAAAAATACATACATGCCCCTTCTGTGGTTCTCATGTGGGACAGCCACTCATCCTTTTGTATGGCATAACCCAATATAGGATGATCCTGACGTCCCGGTTTCTGTTGACAGGACCTGGCAGGTACTTATAAAAATATATGGGATGGCTTCACACACTTCCGGGTGTCATGCTTCATCGTTGGCCATCCTGCACTTGCTAGAGAATTCTGTAGTGGTGGGCGAGCCCTCGCAATACACTGAGGGAATGTTCAGGGATATGTCAAGAGTGAAATGGAGAACGGGATCCAGAAGTAATATAAAAATCTCGGTCACCTACCCAATGTGCTATTTTATTAATAAGGTGGTGACGGGATGATTAAAAGAAATGGTAGGACAAATAAGGCTTGATTATGCAACTTTGGACCTTAGGGGTTGACATGTTTCACGTTTCAGCCCTGAAAATGCCCCACCAGGGATCCAGGGCTCTCCTCAGGGCCGGAACCCTATTATTTCCCCTATACTATGTCCCTTTTTCTGTCTTCACACATACGGTGCACATGCTGACATACAATACCTGTTCCTAAAGTCCTGGTAACATCAAGAGTATTTCTTTTGGTATCTGGTATGGTCCCAAATTGCGGGAAAACCACACCCCATGGAGGAGTAAACAGGGCTGGCCTTGTAGTCACACTTTTTTCAAAGGCCTCACCCCTCTGCGAAACCTACTTCTGCGCTGATGGTCTCCTCCTCTCTTGATTCAACAAGGCAGAGTCAAACGTGTACCCCTAAAACCGTTCTCTTCTTACCCCAGCCCTCCAGTGGGGTGTCAGGTGTTGGTATTTGTCTTGCGCCACAGTCATCACTGCTGGTGATGGCTGGACGCATCTTGATGCACGAGCCGAAAGGAAATCTGCCTGCGCTGTCACATTAGCTCTGGATTAGGCACGTGCCCCAGGCAATATTTTAAAAATAAACCGCCCTTGCCCCATGCTAAAATGTTATGCCGCTCACTTCTCATGTGGACCAGCACATCATACACTGGCACAGATAAATTGCTCACTCCATAATTGCCTTTTAGTAGGGCGAAAGAGAACATTTCACCTGTGCCTTTCCTTTGGGGGTCCACCTTTGGCACACATATGTCAGGAAGGCAGCAACAAGGAAACCGACTACAAACAGTGCTTGTTATAAACACACATGCTCCTCTCTTTCTCCTCTCAGTTGAGTATCTGATTCTGGCAGCCCATCTAATCCAGTGCGTAGGTCCGATGCACACGACCAGAGTCACACCGTTGTTTCTTCAGCTTGGCTAGAGCTTGTCCCAATGTTATGATGACAGACGGGCTCCTATATCTATATGTATATATCTTCTTCTTCTTTAATACTTTGATACTTTATTATTGTCAAAGACCACATACGTAGCAACATTAACAATACAATACATGAGCCTAATTGCTTAACAATTGCTAAAAGATAAGTTGTAAGCACACATTAAACTCTACACAACAGTTGTATTAAAAGGCAATAAAACTGGATAGTCGTTGTCAATTTAATACATAAAATATACACATGGCCTATAGAAATGAGTCCCCAATCAGGGAGCTAAAAATGCTTGAATCCAAACAAACATAGCCTACACTACGTTAACAAGTTAACATCTAGCAGACCCAGTTCAGGAATATCAACTAATCGAGAGTGATCTGTCAGTAAGAGCAGAAAAGGGGAACGTTTTGCACCATATTGGCTAGATACTCTCCAGGTACTTGGCAATTGAAAAAAACAATAGACGAGGTGGTATCACCCCTGCATATTCCTATGGCTACCCTGTACTGGCAGACTCCTAAAGAACAACATAGAGGGGAGAACCAGCACTTGTGTTGTTTGCAATAGCTTGGGCAGAAGAACTGCTAATGATAATCGGTTTCATCAAACCCTCTACATGCAGGACAAAGATTACTACCCCCAGGCTGTCCTTCTATTTGGCAGCGAAAGTAGCAAGGGGGAGGGCGCCTAGTCTGAACCTTGTATAAAGGGCTTTGATAAACGGTGGATCGATTGCATCCATGTAAGCCTCAAGGGTAAGGGAGAGCTTAATCTTTAAGAAGGATTTGCTTAAATACCCCCTACTATTCTGCTTGATCTGTTTAATCTCCTCCTACTCCCAATGAAGAAACTTCAGTTTTTTAGAAGATCACACCCTGTTAGTATCCAAAACTCCAGAAAGCATAGAGACCCTTCTGTCAAGGTTCAAATTATTGTGCTCCACCCATTTGAAGATTTACAAATAAGGCCACGTTCAACCTTGTTTCTCCCCTCCTAACAGTTTGAAGAGCTCAAGCAGTAGCTGCCGCAGTTTATGGGGCTGAACTTTGGGGTCATGATAATATAGATGCACTAGGGGTAGTAGAAAATACATTTTAAGGGTGCCACTTAAACTCCCCCAAAGTACCCTCTTAGTTTTTAAACACGATTTAGGTGTTTGGCCCATTTTGCTCGCAGTGCGTGTTAAACCCTACTATACTGGCTGTGACTATGGTCCACCCCTGAGCTAGTTATAAGGCATTTACACTTAGTAATATCTGTCACTGTGGTACGTTTTGTGGAATTTTACAAAATCTTGTGAAACTACCCCAGTACACGACTGTAAACTTATTTAAAAATATATAAAAATAGAAATACATTTCCCTACCCATTTCCTCTTAAATAAAGTGGTAATAGGAAGGGACCTACTACTTACCCATATCTGAGGCCCTAACACTGAACACAGCCAACGGTTAAAAACAGTATAACTGCCTTTTCATCATCCGTGGCCCTGCTATGATTGGTAAATCTGGAGAAATGCAAGGCAGCAGAATTTACTGTTTTGCGTAACTCTTCACACCATAATCTACATTGCTGCTAAATTTCACATGCATCTGTTTGCCATGCCACTGTAGCCACTCCACTATACACTATTCTACTCTACGGGACTCCGCTCCATGCCTCTCCACTGTATGAGAATCCACTCTTTGCTACTTTACTCTATGCTATTACACTGTATGCAGCATCACTGTAAGCCACTCCAGTCTATGTCAGTCCACGGTATACCGCTCCACTGGATGCTACTCTACTATACAATAATCTACTCTATGCCATTATACTGTACGCCAATCCACACTACTCTATTCCACTGTATGCCACTCCACTCTACAACACTCCACTGTATGCTATTCAACTGTATGTCACTCCACTGTACGCTACTCCATTCTATGCCACTCCGCTCTACCCCACTTTTTTTTACACTATTCAATTGGACCCCACTCCAATGTACACAACTCCACTGTATACTAATACACTGTACCTCACGCAACTGTACACCACTCCAGTCTACACCATTATATGACACTTCACTGTATGCCACTCCACTATACACTATTACACTCTGCACCACTCCACTGTACAACACTCCCCTCTACGCCACTCCACTCTTCCACTCTACTCTATTACACTATGCACAGCTCCACTCTACGCCAGCCCACTCCAAGCTATTATACTGTATGCAATACCACGTTACACCTCTTCAGTGTACGCCACCCCACTGTATGACACTCCGCTATATGCTACTCTAGTATATGCTACTCCACTCTGTGCCATTCCACTGTATGCCACTCCGCTATATGTTACTCCACTGTATGCCATTTCACTGTACACTACTCCACTCACGCCATTACAGTGTATGGCACTCCATTCTATGTCACTTCATTCTACGCTATTTGATTGGACCCCATTCCAATTTATGCCACTCCACTGTGTGCTATTACACTCTACCCCACACCTCTTTACGTCACTCTAGTCTACACCACTCCATTATACGCCACTCCACTGTACGCTACTCCACTATACACTATTACACTCTATGCCAATCCACTGTACACCTCTTCGCTAACACCACTCCACTCTATGCTATTACACTGTGTGCAACTCCACTCTATGCCTCTTCAGTGTATGCCACTCCACTGTATGCCTCTCCGCCAGTGCTTCAGTTGTAAAATAGTAAGTGCTTGTGCCCAAAGCTCTGCCCGATACCTGCGCAGGTACTATAAAATGTGGGAGTGCAAATTGAAAGGGTGCACAGTCCTAAATCCACATCAGGCCTCCTTAATTGACTGCCAGGCACTCCCTGCCCTGTTATCTCACTATTGCCCGTTCCGCTTTCTCCTGTGGTGACAGATTTTCTGTATTTCCTTTCATCTGTCTTTTTGCTTTGTTTGTTTTTCTCTCTGCTGGTCTCGAGAAATGTCTGATGTGGGTAATTAAGTACCGGTCCCCAAAATTAAGTGCTGGTGCCTCCCACCAGCAACCACTGGCGCAAATTAAGCACTGCACTCCGCTATATGCTAATCCAGTATATGTTGTTCCACTCTACCCAATTCCCCTGTATGGCACTCTAGTGTATGCTATTCAACTGTATGCCAATCCTCTGTATGCTACTCCACACTACACCACTCCAGTGTATTCCACTCCACTCTACCCCACTCAATGCTATGCTATTCCATTGGATGCCACTCCACTCTACCCCACTCAATGCTCTGCTATTCCATTGGATGCCACTCCACTGTATGCTATTACCCTCTGCCCTGTTCCCTCCAGTCTACACAACTTCACTGTACTCCACTGCACTGCATGCTACGCCACTAAACTATTCCAGTCTAAGCCACTCTATTGCACACCACTCCACTCTACGCTATTACACGTATGCCATTGTACTACACGCTACTCCACTCTACCCCAAACCAGTGTACACCACTCCATTCTGTGCAAGTCCACTGACTCAACTCCACTCTACATCACTGCACTATATCCTACTTCACTCTATCCCACTCCACTCTACACTACTGTAGTCTACACCACTCCACTGATACCACTCCACTCTACGTTATTCTACTCTATGCTCTTTTGCTCTATTCTATTCTATGCCACTCCTCTGTACTCCACTCTACGCTCTTCCACTTTATGCAGCTCCATTCTATGCTATTATACTGTACGCAACCTCAATCTTTACAACTCTACTGTATGATATTCCACTCTAACCCACTACACTGTACCCCAATTGTCTGTATGCTATTACACTCTACCTCACCCCACAATACACAACTCCAGTCTCAACCACTCCACTGTACACTACTACACTGTAAGTATGCTATTACACTCTAAGCCACTCCACTGTACGCTACTCCACTGTACCCCACTCCACTTTATGCTACTCCACTCTATGCCACTCCAATATCCACCACTCCACTATACACTATTCCACTCTATGCCACTCCACTGTACAGTATTTGACTGTACACTTTAACTGTATACTACTCCACTTTACGATACTCCACTGTTTCCCACTACGGTGTATGCCACTCCAGTCTACGCCACTCTATTGTATGACGCTCTCCTTCACTCTATTTAACTCCACTCTATAAAAGTCTATCACACTTCATGGCACTCTACGACATTCTACTCCACTCTATCCCCGTAGACGCCACTGTCCAACCCTGCATTCCGCTCTATGCCTGTACACTTTAATATACAACACTCTATTCCACTTTACAGCACTTTTAAATAGAACACAGCACTCCACTCTACTGTATGAGACCCCCACTCTAATTCATCCATTTACTACCTATGTTATACCAGTACACTAATCTCCATGCCACACTACTATATGACACACAAACACACTCTTTTGTACTTCACTTCACACTATGTTGCACCACTCGATTCATCTCTACTCCACTGTACAACATTTTACCTCACTCTACAATACTATACAACAATCAACTCTATGCAGTTCTACTGTTTCACACATACTGTACTCCATGCAACTCCACTCCACAACATTCTACTACACTGTATGCCACTCCCTGATACTGTACTCCAGTCTATACCCCTTCGATTCACTGTACAACACTGTAATATACTGCATGCCACTGCACAGCACTCTACTCCACTCTATGATACTTGAGTCCACTATAGAACACTGTATGCAACTCTTTGTATGCCACTGCAACTCATTTTACTCCACTCTACTCCCATGCTCCTCTGCACAATACTCCATTCTACGCCACTCAATGTCATTGTACTCTTTAACACTGTATGCCAATCCACTGTATCACGCTCTATAACACTGTACTGTCCTGTAAACCATTTCACTCTACAAACATCAGCTAGTCTGTATGCCATTCTACTCTACTGCAATCTACATCACTTTCCAATACTGTACGATACCCCACTATACTCTACAGTATAACACGCCACTCAGTTTATGACACTTTACTCCACTGTACACTACCCCACTCCAGTGTATTCCACTCCACTATTCTCCCTTCTGCCACACTTTATCCCAATCTACGCCACTGTACTGTACTCTCCTCTATGCAACACCGCTTTCTGACACTCTACTCCACTGTATTGAACTCTACTCTACAACAATGTACTACACTCTTTGCCACTCTATAATACTCTACTCCACTTTATGCCCATCCACTCATGCCACTGTAGTACACTATATGACACTCAATGACCCACCACTCATCTTCTCTCTATGATACGCCACTCCACTATATGACAAAGCAATCCACTCTACGACGCTTTCCTCCACTGTACTCTAAGGCACTCCATGTAATGATACTCCTGTCTATGACACTCTACTTCACCCTACTCTACTCTAAAACACTCTACTCCACTCTCACAGTCTATGGTACCCTATACTACTGTTCGACATGCCTTTCCATCGTACAAATTACTGCTCTAGGCTACGATACTTCACTCCACTATATGAGACACCACATCATCACACTGTATAACGCTTTACTCCACCGTACGTTACGTCACACCACGTCACGTCACACCACTCGTCTCAACTCCACTCTATTCCAATCTACAACACTAGACTCTGTCTACAACACTCTCCTTCACTGTATGGTACTACACTCCATTTTACCACACTCCAATCAATGGCACTCCACGTTACGATATGAAACACATTTTCTTACAAAATAAAAAGCATTAACATACAAAGAAAAAAACAAAGGTTAAGGATAAGTTATAGTCAGATATATGGCATATAATATTTCATCATTAGTACGCTACTAAACAACCAGGCATGCCCAAAAGTTTCTTTGAGAAGGAATGCATTGATTCTTTCCTAAGACCATTTGTGCAGAACCTACCATCATATTTAAAGGGCAATGCTGATTTCCTTAAACACCTATTTGACATCCCTTGGGAGGAGAGTTTCCTTCTCCTAACTTTGGATGTGACCTCTCGGTACACAAGATTTAGACATAAAAATTGATTAATAGATTGAGAGCAAAACCAATCAGGTTTTTCAAACACAGTAAAATGCTCCTCATGATGAATCAATGGCGCATAGAGCACAACATTTTCTTTTTTGATAATGACAATTATCTATGAACAAGTCCAAGGGACGACTATGGGGACCTGCTTCCACCCCAGCTAGCAAGTGAGTGAATATGAGATGGAGTTCTTAGATGTTACGGTAGTGGTGGCTAATCAGAAGCTGGAAACAGTTCTTTACAGAAAGCCTATGGTTGGTAACAGCATTTAACATGCATCTAGCTTCCACCCGAAGTCCCTGATCAATAGTATTCCATATGGGAACTCCTAAGAACTAAAAGGATATGTAGTACGCATCACAGCTACGAAAAGGACGAAAAAAAGGTGGTAGGTAGATTGAAGACTAGCGGGTACAGTGATGCAGTACTTGACGAGGCATGCAAGAAGATTCAGAATATAAAGAGGGAAGATCTGATCTTTAGTAAACCCATGAAGAAGGCAGATGCGACCAATAACCACAGATGTATCACCACATACAATGTAGCGCATCAACAGCTGAGGGCTATCTTAAACAAACATTGGAAGGTTCTTGCTAACGATCCAGTGAAAGGGAATAAGATATCAGGAAGGCTACTGATCACTTTTAGAAGATAAACATCCATGAGGGCTAAATTAGTTAGAAGTGACATAAGAGCATGCAGGAAAGAGATGTGGTTATGACAAGGAAACAGCTTTCAGAAGTGCAATAAATGTAAGGCTTGTAAAAATGGAGAGAATGTGAAACAAATATTGATTGAGGGGAAAGTTGTTCATAGAATTAAGGACACTTTCACCTGCAAAAGCGACTATGTAGTGTAGATAATAAAATGCACTTGTCCAAAAATATATGTAGGAAGCACAACACTAGAAGTATACAATACAGTGTTACAACATCTCCGAGCCACAAAAACATAAGGACACTATATTAATAAAAAACATGAGGGAAGAGTGGAGGACCTGAAATATTTTGTAATTGATGAGGTGAAAAAGGATATAGGAGGAGACAACAGAGAGAAAATTCTCAGACCTATGGAATCAAGGTACATCATAATGTTTGATAGTAAGAAAGGGGGGGTATGAATGCAGGAGAGGAGATGCATGTACATATTTGAATTCTCCGTATCAGAAAAAGCGAAAGTGTTAAACTGTTAAAGGAGGGATTATAGATTGTGTTTAGTGTGACCCATAGGGGTTTTAATTGTTTTTTTATTTGAATTATTTTTTTAATTGTTTATTGCAGCCTTTGTTTTTTTGCAGATAATAAAGAACAAGGGTTTTTGGGAAGAAGTAAAGGAGCTGTGATATCTAGCCCAGTGGGGCTTAATAACATTTTAAGGAAACAGACTGCCCACTGTTGTTTTCTTTCTGCCATTTTGTCTTTGCTATTTTATTTATTTTGGATATGAATTTATTGTATAGTATACATATAGATTTTAAAAATAAAATAATGCAGGGAATAGCCTATAAGAACGGTAGAGTTTGGGAAATTTTGCCAACTCGGCATGGAATTGTTCCAAGCAAAGTGATTTTGTTTAGAGCAAAATAAGCTATACTGCGTAAAAATGTTTTCCTTAGTGAATACTTTATATATGATGGACCTTTCATGCATTTTTTCGAAGATTCATTTTGAAATGTTGTTGTGTATACTGGTTACCAAGGACTCAATAACACAAAAGGTGATTGGTGAGAGAAAATCACATTTGGATGTAAATAGTAGGAGGCAACATGGCACCTCTTAGGTTGACAAAGGCACGCGGTGCCGAAACGCGTTCTGTTGTGTTTGCACATAAAAGTACTGTGAGCTGTCATTTGGAGTGCTGTCCTCTTTTAAAAAAATAAGGAGAAAGTGGGAAAAAAATATATATATACACACACACACACATAAATATATATAGTGCTTTACATGGGCAGGTACTGATTTCCAGTACTGAGTATATGCACTTATTTAATTTGGATGCAATACATTTAATGTGAGAGGAGCACAGCACTTCTAAGGAGCAAACAGGTACTTTAAATAGTCAGCACCTTCAATTCTAAATTTTCATTTAAAGCACTGGATAGATAGATAGATAGATAGATAGATAGATAGATAGATAGATAGATAGATAGATAGATAGATAGATAGATAGATAGATAGATAGATTGATAGATACATAGATAGATAGATAGATAGATAGATAGATAGATAGATAGATAGATAGATAGATAGATAGATAGATAGATAGATAGATAGAAAGAAAAGTATAATTAATAATTCTTTTTTAATTTTATGATATCATTTTACAAACTATTACATTTATATTTTTAACTGAGTTTTACCAATATCCCAATTAAATACCTAATGTGTAACAAAGTGCATCACAAATTAAATAAAAATAAAAATGTTAGTGAAGTTGGGTATTCGTTTTAAATTATTGTTTAAAAAATATCCATAACTAATGTGATATATTTAAATATTTTACTATTCAATATACATTTAATGTGATAAGCTAATGTGCTATAACATTTCATATTATTATTTTATGAGTTGCAGATTAATATTCATTATTTCACATTTAGATTGTGTATTGTAACATATTTAAATACATATTTTAGGTTAAATTAACTTAATTATATATCTTTATATATCTCCACTCCGCTGTGGCACACTTCTAAATCCCACACCTTCATTGGAGGAAGTCTGCATCGATGGGTCATTACCCACTCAGAAATGGTGAACAGTAAAAAAAATCTTAGAATTACATCTCAGTGTGGAGTAGGTCTTTATATGTGCACATTTAACTTTGTGAATTGTCCCATAGAACTGAGAGAATTTCCAAAAATGTAGGGCCACATGTATCAAGAGTTTTTGCATTCGCAAATTGTGCGAATGGCCGTTTGCGAATGCAAAAATGCCTTTCATTATGTATGAAAGGCATTCACTGTGCAATTTTAAGGAACCGCTAAAAAAGCGATTCCTTAAAATTGCGAGCCCGCAAATTGCTATTCTCTAAATAAGAAATCGCAAATAAGAAATCCTTATTTGCTATTTCTTAAGCACATGGATCAAGCTTTTCCTTAATGCGATTTGGGCACTAAGGAATCGCAATTACTACCAAGTAAAACTTGGTGGTAACCATGTCCATTTTTTAATAATGCATTAAAATTGACATGTAACGCACACAAGCCCCTTTGGCATGTGTGCGCCTTACATGTCCTGAAATATTTTTTGGGGTGCAGCAGAGGGGGCCTTAGGCCCCCAGCACCCTGGGGTTTTGCATTTCCTAAAGTGCAAATTCCAGTTAGGAATTCGCAATTTGGGAAACGCAAACAATTCGCAAATATGGGCCTACAGGCCCATAGGTGTGAATGGGCTCAGAATCGCTATTTGCGGTTTGGTAATAGCATTTGTGATTTTTAAGAAATCGCTATTACCGAATCGCAAATATGATACATACCATTTTGCGAATCAGAAATAGCGATTTCTTAAAAATCGCTATTAGAGAATCGCAAAGTGGTTTCTTCATACATCTGGCTGTAGTTCTTCTCCAAATGAAGATGTACCGCCCAGCTCAGGTGTACCCCATGCCTCTCATGGAACACCTCAACTTCCAACTACAGACCGACAGACCCCCAAGAACCTGAACAGCTTTTTGCGATGCCATTGCTAACCTCATCACACCAATACTTTCCACATCGATGAAGCCAACTCCACCACTCCCTCGAGAACCTGAACAACATTGGTCTCACTCAACTGGTCACTGAACCCATGACAAAACCTCACTACCAGAATCAAATTCAGCCACGTCACAGAACTCATCTAGACTGATCATGTCATCGTCCACTTCACTATTTCAGTCACTCAGCAAGCCATCTCCAAGCATGATAGCTCCTCCCACTGCAGCAGGAACAAGGTAACTGAGACACAGTGGACAACCCTCAGCATCATCAGACCTTGACCAAGCGGTCCAGAACTTCTCCACATGAATTACCAACTGCACCAACAGTCACCATATTGAAACCAGCAAAAACCAGCAAAACCTCAAAACACACCAGCTGGTATAGCCTAGAGCTCAGAAGCATCAAGCGCAAGTGCTACAGACTGGAGAAACAATGGCGCTACAAGAAACCCCTCTGACAGAGCTGCCCATAAAGAAGCCCTCAGCAACCACCTACATATCAAGGAAGCCAAAAAAGCAGCCATCATAGCCTGCATCAACATGGCAGCCAACCACATGAAGGAGCTCTTCAAAATAGTCAAGGAATTTTCCAACCCAACAGCCACGGACAACACCATCCACCCCTCCCAAGGGGAAACATTCTTAACAATGCGCCCTTAAGGACGGGGACATTTCCCATGCAAGCGTAACCACGCTTGCCTGAACAATGCATGGCTTTTTCTGTACCTTAACCATGCATGTGCTGAGCTATGGATATACGTGGTTAAGGCACAGAGGAGGACAGGTGCAGGCTCCTTCCCCTTTCTGCTGGCTGGTGCAGGCTCCTTCCCCTTCAGTATTTGTGGCCTGGAATCCTTTCCACCACGAGTAGACAGTGGTGGATGAGTAGGTGCGGATGGAAGTGGGCCCGTGGACTGTGTGGCAGAGGTGCTTGGCTGGGTTCTTGATACCCTGGCCATACGTGCAGGACAGGGGGGAGGGGTAGGGAAAAGGTCAGTGGTGGAATGGAAAAGCTTTTCAGGGACATTGGGGTGTGAAGAGGGAGAAGTAATGGGAGTGGAGGATGAGGGAGTGGTTGTTGGAGGTGTTTGTCTGCTGGATTTGGGTGCAGGTGCGTGGGCTGTATGCTTTTGTGAGGTGGATGGCTGATGGGTGTCTGAGAGCCTGCATTTGTGTACCTTAGGAGGGGGGGCAGACACAGTGGGAGAGGATACAGGGGACATGTGCATGGAGGTTGTGGAGGTGTCTGCCAGTGAGGTGTGTGTTCTGCTTAGGGTAGTGATGATGCAGGTAGTGGATAATGATGTAGTGCATGCAGGTGTAAGTGTGGACATAACTGGGTGGGAGGTGGAGGAGGAGGAAATAGTGGATATTGCTGTGTCTGCAACTGGATGGTGTTTGTGTGAGTGCCTGTGGGATGAAGTGTGGTGCTTGTGTTTGCCTGTGACACTCTTGGGTGTTGTCTTGTGTGCATGCTCGTCAGGCTGTGGGCTTGGGATGGGTTGGGGTTGAGGAGAATGGGCCTGTGAAGCAGAAGTTGGAGGGGGGGGCGGTACTGACAGGGACAATGGCTGCCATCAGAGAGGAGGCCAGAGACTGAATCGATCTCTGTTGGGCCACCAATTCAGTGTGAATGCCCCCCAGGAATGCATTAGATTGTTGCATCTGGGCTGCCAGCCCCTGGATGGCATTTACAATGGTTGACTGCCTTACAGATATGGATCTCAGGAGGTCAATAGCATCCTCACTCAGGGCAGCAGGGCTCACTGGGGCAGGACCTGAGGTTCCTGGGGCGAAGGAGATGCCCACCCTCCTGGGAGAGCGGGCACGAGCAACTAGCTGAGGGGCTGCTGGGAGGGCGGTGCTGGTACGGGGGTGGCGGCTGTACCTGTTGCTGGGGTGGTCACAGAGGTGTCCACCACCACCAGGGAGCTCCCATTGGAGGAGGTATCGAATCTGTATTGTCCCCTCCAGTCTCCGCTGTGGTGCTCCCCTCACCCTCACCCTCCCTCCCACTGGTACCCTCAGCGTCGGTGGACTCTGCCTACTGGGTCCTGTGGGATGCAGCTCCCTCCGTCGCCGGTGCCTCTGCTCCTGTGCCAGATGATGCTAATGCACTTAAGAACAGGATGACAAAACAAGAAAGGGGGGAGAGAGAAAAAGGATACACTGGGTCAATGACTGCACCAACACCACAGTTGGTGTTCACAGCACCCTCACACACAGGGTACAGGTCTACGCACTATGCACTGCACTACCAGTGATATTGCTAGCCACCAAAGCATGAGGAGGGGCACACACCACCAACTGCAGCACACCAGGGACCCATGCAGCCCTCGCTAGTAGTGGATGCTAACAAGCTAGGTAGCCATTATTATCCCTTCAGACCCCTAGCCACCAGAGGACCTACGCCGCTATGTCTAGCCTGGCCTAGGGGCAGCCACTGACACACAACTACCACCCGAATACCATCCCACCAGGGGTAAGCTGTAATGATCGCCACTGTACTCACCCCCTTGTGGCTGCTGTGCTGCCCTCAAGCGCCCATCCAGCTCTGGCTAGGCCAACGCCAGTATGCGGGCCATTAGGGGGGTCAGGGTTCGACGGGCACCCTTTCCTCATTAGGAGGCCATCCCTAGCTGGGCCTCTGTGGTCTTCCATGCCCAGCGTCTCAGGTCCTCCCACCGTTTGAGACAGTGGGTGCTCTGCCTGCCATAGACCCCCAGGGACCACACCTCCTTGGCGATGGCACTCCTTATACCCTTCTTTTGATGGGCGCTGACCTGCAGAGGCAATACAGACAGGAGAACACCATTAGACAAACAGGCTAGCCTGTCACACACATGGCCCACCATACCCCTTTCCATCACCATTGGCACATATATAGCCCAGCTCACAACATGTACACCGCCAACAGATAATCCCCACTTACACAATGCCTTCACACACATCTCCATGCATCAATGCCACATGCATCGTGCCCACAGTGTGCTCACCTGTTGGTCTGGAGGCCCATACAGCAGTCTGTACTGGGGTAGGACCCCATCCACTAGTCACTCCACTCCTCCGAAGTGAAGGCTGGGGCCCTTTCCCCAGTCACATGGGCCATCATAGGTTCCAGACACAGGTCACAGCAGAACATGCAGTGTAGGTCCCCTACTATGAAGGTCAGGTAACAAGTGAGGAATATGATAGAAAATGGCGGGCATGTTCGCGGTGGTGCATACCGTCTCCGCCGGCGTAGATCACCATTGGCCACTAGCCCAATATTAACCAATGAGGAGTTGCACGGCGGTTCCTGACCACCTCCTGCCACGGCGCACAACGTCAGCGGAATGACCTCACTTCCACCTGTTCTTCCACACAGGACAGGCAGACACTATTTCAGGGAAGGGGGCAGGCCTATGGAATAATGCTGCGTCACAGGAGAAATAAGCACATACTGGACAAATCACACTGACCTATTACATGTTTACAGAATGCAAACTACTGTTGTGACTCCACTGTTCAGTTTGTGACAGGCTCTTCACTCTTTTGTCCCATAGATTCCTACCGCTGTGGATGAATAGGACATGGAGACATACCCCCATGTACAGACCCCTGCTGGACTTGGCTACACTGGAGGACAGGCACATAATACTCACCTATAGACTGGACAATGGCACAATCACAGAGCTGTGTGCCCAATTGGATCCTGACCTGATATCTGCTATCCTTCACCCCACTGGGATCCCCCCTCTTGTGCAAGTGCTATCAGTACTCCATTTCCTGGCAACTGGTTCTTTCAAAGTGACAGTGGGCTTGGCAGCAGGAATGTCACAGCCAATGTTCTCAATAGTGCTGACAAGAGAATTGTCTGCCCTGATAAAGCACATGTGCAGCTACATTGCATTCCCCCAGGTTGAGGATTGGGCCACTGTGAAGGCCGCGTCATTTGCAATGGGACATATCCCCAATATAATTACTGCGATTGACGGAACAAATATTGCATTTGTCCCTCTCCCGCCAGAATGAACAGGTGTTCAGGAATCGTAAGAGTTTCCACTCCATGAATGTGCAAATAGTGTGCTTGGCGGACCAGTACATCTCCCATGTCAATGCTAAGTATCCACGGTTGGTGCATGGTGCCTTTGTCCGAAGGAGTAGCAGCATCCCAAATGTGATGGCCCAACTACAGAGGCACAGGGGTGGCTTATAGGTGAGCCCTGGTTCCCACCCAGTATATGTTGGTGTATGGGTATGGTGTAGGCCACATAGGATAGTGTGTGACTAAATGTTGTCCCTCAATAATTGCAGGTGACTCTGGTTACCCAAACCTATCATGGCTGCTGACCCTTGTGAGGAATGCCAGGATAAGGGTAGAAGCACGTTATAATGAGGCACATGGGCAAACCAGAAGGATAATTGAGAGAACCTTTGGCCTCCTGAAGGCTAGATTTTGGTGCCTCCATCTAACAGGTGGATCCCTGTGCTACTCACCCAAGAAGGTCTGCCAGATAGTAGTGGCATGCTGCATGTTGCACAACCTGGCCCTCAGACTCCATGTCCCTTTTCTGCAGGAGGAGGAGACTGGAGATGCCTCTGTGGCACCAGTGGACCCTATGGACAGTGAGGGTGAGGAGTCAGAGGATGAAGATGAGGACAACAGAACATCTGTGATCCGTCAGTACTTCCAATGACACACAGGTGAGACAGTGTAACTTTACATTTCAATGACTTTGGTTGTACTCTGTGTGGCACTGGCATGCTGGTAATTCCCAGTTC
Source organism: Pleurodeles waltl (assembly GCF_031143425.1). Lineage (NCBI taxonomy): Eukaryota > Metazoa > Chordata > Amphibia > Caudata > Salamandridae > Pleurodeles > Pleurodeles waltl. Next base: position 387,274,373 of record NC_090448.1, read on the forward strand.
CATGCCCACTTACTGTTCCCTCAGGCTATTCATTTTGCAGATGTTGGTGATATGACAAATACTCTTGGTGTAATCACTACCGCCAGCTACAGGTCATTAATCTATGCTCATTCTATGTACAGTTCATTTGCAATGGTTGTAGTTGTTTCAAATAATACATATTTGATATACATGACATACTCAAAATCGATTTTTGTCAAAGGGTGTTTATTGAAGTGCTAACATATAGGGGGAAAGTGCAATAAGATGGGGTGATGATGGAGGAATGTCCAGGGTATTGTTCCAGTCTGTTTGAAGCACAGGTGCATTGTCCATGGGGACATAGGAAGGGGAGCAATGGCAATTCAATGTGGACAGGGTGACAGTGTGGGACACAAGGGTGACAATCAGGAGAGTCTCATTTCCTGGCGGGGGTCTTGGGAAGTGTCTCTGGCTGCTGTTTGGATCACAGGGAACATTTGCGGGGTTGTTCACCTTCTGCAGGGGGAGGGGTTCTGGTGGGCAGTGAGTTCTGTGGCAGGGCCTCCTGGCCACTAGCGGAAGAGGATGGCTGTTCAGATGACTGGCTAGTGGCAGGGGCCCGCTGGTGTGAGACTGCCGCCCTAATAATGTTGTCCATATCTGCCAGCACCCCTGCTATGGAGATCAGGGTGTTGTTGATGGCCTGCAAGTCCTCCCTGATCCCATGGTACTGTCCCTCCTGCAGCCGCCTGTTCTTCTGCACGTTGTCCAGGATCTGGCCTATCGTGTCCTGGGAATTTTAGTACGCTCCCAGGATCTCAGAGAGTGCTTCCTGGAGAGTCGGTTCCTGGGCCTGTCCTCCCCCTGGCGCACAGCACTCCTCCCAGTGTCCCTGTTGGCCTGTGCCCCTGTCCCCTGAATCGTGTGCCCACTGCCACTGACCCCAGGCCCCTCATTGTCTTGAGTATGAGGTGTGGCCTGGGGTCCCTGTACAGGTGGACACACTGCTGATTGACGAGTCCAGGGGACAGAGGTGTGGGTACGCTGGATGGGTGCTGTGGTGGTGTTTCCTGAAGGGGGAGGCTCTGTGGTGGTCTGTGACTGGGCTTGGGTAACCAGCTGTCCAGTGGTCCCTGATGAGCCAGGTAGATCGTTCAGATGCTGAAGTCCAGAGTTACTGTTATCACTGTGGGCCTCTTCAGTTGGGGGACTGGATAGTGCTGGCACCTCCTCTTCAGTGACATTGGCTGGGGTACCTGTGGGGATGTAAATAATGTGTTATGGTTGAAGTGTATGACATATTGCACATCCGTGGCTTCCCCTCTATAGTTGGTTTTGCCCTGCCAGCTTTCACTTTTGTATGTTAGTGTATGGTGGGATTGTTAGTTCTCTATGCTGTGCATACTTTAGTGATGGGTGTCCATGCAGGGCTGTGAGGGGTGTCCATGCACTGGTACAGCATGCAGGGCTTGGCATTGGGATTAGTGAAATGTGATGATGGAGTGTGTGGGATGGAGTGTAGTGATGGGAGTGAGGTTGATGGTATGTGATGACACGCAGGTAGGGGGGTGATAATAGTAGAGAGTTGACTTACCAGTCCTCCTCTGACTCCGGCCAGGCCCTCAGGATGCATTATTGCCAAGACTTGCTCCTCCCATGCTGTGAGTTGTGGGGGAGGAGGTGGGGGTCCACTGCCAGTCCTTTGTATAGTGAGCTGGTGTCTTGCTGCTATGGAACGTACCTTCCCCTCTAGGTCGTTCCACCTCTTCCTGATGTCATCCCTTGTTCTGGGGAGCTGTCCCACAGCATTCACCCTGTCCATGATCCTCCTCCATAACTCCATCTTCCTAGCTATAGATATTTGCTGCACCTGTGCTCCAAATAGCTGTGGCTCTACCCTGACAATTTCCTCCACCAGGACCCATAGCTCCTCCTCTGTGAAACTGGGGTGTCTTTGGGGTGCCATGGGTGGTATGTGGGGTGTGCTGGGTAACGTTTTGGGGTGTGTGATGTAGAGTGCTTGAGTGGTGTATGGGTAAAAAACGGTAAACTTCGCACTTGTATAGCGCACTACTCACCCGTTAGGGTCTCAAGGTGCTGTACGCATACCACTGTGGAACCCCTCCTAGCTTTTTCCCTGTGAGGCACCCACTCCTGGACAGCCCCTGGGTGAAGCAAGCCAGGCATCCAAGCACTGTGAGGGCCGTTGTGGAGATTAAGCAAGCTATTGCCCAGAGTGGGACCCAGTAATTAGATTAGGCACCAAGGCGATAATTATCTGGTCCAAGGGAATTGAGCCCAAGACCTGCCGAGGTGGGAATTGAACCCTGGTCCCGGGCCAGATCTGTGCATCAGGGTTTGCCACTCTAACCATCGTGCCACACTTCTCCACGGGTGTGAGTGGTGTGTGGCTCTAGTTGTCTCAGTGGTCTTGGTGTCTCTCTGGTGGCAATGATTTGTAATCGTAAACGGTTGTGGGTAATGTGGGTGTGTGTTTTATAGTGGTGTGGGTGTTGTGTGTGTATGGGTGTCAAGTGTGTGTTGTTTGAACTGTCCAATGGGTGTGCATTGTGAGCACGGCGCTATATACCGCCAATGGTTTACCATTGTTGAATGTCCGTCATGGTGATTCGTGGGTCATTATGTGGTGGGCGTTGTTCTGTTGGCGTAACGGTGTGGGTTTTGATACTGCCACTTATCACTGACCTTTGTCTGGCGGATTTGTGTATGTGGCTGAATTCTGTCAGATTGGTGTGTGTGTGTCATAATATGGTGAACGGATATCCGCCGTCGCCGCAGTAAGTTGGCGGCCATCAGCGTGGCAGTAAGCGGTATGTACACCAATGTCATAATGAGGGCCTTCGGTTTTAATGTCGGGGTGGTGAGATCGGGATAGTATTTTTTTAGGGCTTAGGGTGGGCAGGGGAGTTGGGGTAGTTTACTTATTAGATGGGATGTTTTAGGGATCAGGGCAGATAGGGGTGTCAGGGTAGTTTAGTTTTTAGGGGTGGGGTGGAGGTAGTTTTTTTTTAGGGCTCGGGGCAGGTGGGGGTGGTTAGGGTAGTTTACTTTTTAGAAGTGGTGTGGGGAGTCGGGATAGGTTTTTGTTTTAGGGTTCAGGGTGGGTGTGGGGTGTCTTGGTAGTTTAGTTTTATACGGTGGGGTGGGGGGTTGTGGTAATTAGTTTTTTAGGGTTCAGGGTGGGTGGGTGGGGGTCAGGGTACTTTACTTTATAGAGGCAGAGGTGAGGGGTTGGGTTAGTTTTTTGGGGGGCTCAGGGTGAGTGGGGGACAGAATAGTTTAGGTATTAGCGGTGGGGGTTGTTTTGGACCTCAGTGCAGGTGGTGGGTTGCATGACAGAACCACAGATGCTATTTCGCATGTGTTACCACACATGCCTTCATTGTAAAGGTATGTGTGGTAAAGGCATGTCCCTTAAATTTGCCTCTTCATTTCAGTCATTTGCCCAGTTTTCCACTGTGGCATTGTTCAAATATTAAAGTAAGAAAATAACACATTAAGTTAAATCCCAAAAATAAAATTGCTAGCCAGACAATAGTTTTCTTTTAATTAAAAAACAAAACAAATTTCTGACCTGAACTATTTTTTTTTATTTAATCTAGTATTTAGGAAACAATTTTGTTCAGCTTTTATCAGATAAACAAATACTCAGTGAAAATTAAATGGACTAATTTTGGTCAAAGACTGAACAAATACTTACTGCATAGTGAACTTTTATACAACTCTCTATGCAACAGAAATAAGGATTCCTACCAGTTTGTAGGTCGAAGCCTTCCAGAAGGCGCAGCTGTCTGGTTGCAAAAGACCTTTTGGGGACATTCTGAAAGCTTCCCTGGGAATACATTCCAACCATTGCTTACCATTGGCTTTGTGGTTAGTAACTCACATTTGCTTGCTTGGTATTTGCTGGCTTTATTTGTTTTAGGCTGCCCAGCATGTGTTTGACCTACACATGGAGCATCGCCTATTTACCACCTCTCTTACTGGCTCCTTGTATTCTTCCATGAGTGCTCTGTTTTTGGGATCTCTTCCTCAATTTCACCCCCATGCTACAGGTACTGGAAGTAGAGGAGTGGTGGGTGCTGAAAAACCACCAAATAACCATGCAGAAGCTCAGAAGTGAATGAGCAATACGCAGACTCAGGCCTTTAAATTTTGTTTTTATCTTGTCACATTTGTTGTTCATTCAAAGCCAAAAGTCAAAAGTTAGGCTGTGTCTCTCAGAAAACTTCATATCTACTTTTTTTTCTCCACTGAAAAGTGTGGGGAGTTATGTGGCAATCTAGCTGGGTATGGGAATGTAAGAAGGATGGATGCTGTAAAGTATTTCTAGCACACAACAAAATGTAAATGCCTGTAAATTAACTCTACAAATATTTCAGAATATATCAGAATTAGGAACGCACAAATGAAGCACTTTTTTTGTAATTCTGAAGTGTGGTGGAAACAAATATTTTCATAGAATAAAAACAAATCAGTACACTAAGGTGACAATGATTTCCACACATTATTGTTTGTTCGCTGCATAGTTTTATCAGTAAAACTTTATGTCTGTGCAAATGTAATGGTCATTTCAATTGCAAATGTGTTCACTGTAATGGCAGTGTGTTACCACACCATGCTTACTGCACTCTACGCATCTCCAGTCTATGGCACTCTACTCTAAGACACTCAACTCCAGTCTTCAACACTATACACCACTACCCTCTATGACAAAGCACTCTTCTGTATGTCACATCTCTCCACAACACTCTACTCCACGGGATTTCACTCCACTATATACCCCTCCACTCTACACCACTCCACTCCATGGCACTTTATGCCACTCCATGACACTCTACTACACTGTACACCACTCAAGGCTACTCTGCAAACACTCTACTCCATGCCCCTCCACGCCCTCCACTCTATGACACTCTACACCACTCTATCCTACTTCACTGTACACCAACTCATTCTACATCACTCCAGTCTACTCCACTTTATAAATCTACTCCACTGTCCGCCACTCTATGACTCTGTACTCCTACATACTATACTCAACTGTACAACACTTTAACACTCCACAACACTCCACTCTATTCCGCTGTACACTACTCCACTCTATGACACTCCAATCCACTCCACTCTATGCCAGTCTAATCTACAACACTCCATTCTACGACATTCTATGCCACTTCACTCTATGACACTCCACCCCACTCTATGACACACTACTTCACCCCACAACACTCCACTCTACGACACTCTAATCTACTCTAGGTTACTCCATTCTGTGCCACTCCACCCTACGACACTCCACTTCACTCTACTCCACTCTACAACCCTCTACTCCACTCCATGACACACTAGTCTATCCTATGACACTCCACTCTACTCCCACACTCTAATCCACTCCACACCACTCCACTCTGTCATTCCACTCCACTCTACGACAGAATACTCCACTTTATGCCACTCCATGTCAGTCCACTCCACAACGCTCTACCCCACTCTATGACACACTACTCCACTCTATGCCATTCCACTCTATGGCACTACTCGACTCTACAGCACTCCACTCTATGAAACTCTACTCTACCCTATGCCACTCCATGCCACTCTACTCTACAACACTCCACTCTGTGCCACTCTAAACTCCTCCAATCTATACCACTCTACACCACTCCATGTCAGGTCTCTCCACACTACTACATTCCACTTTACACCACTCCACTCTATGACACTTTACTCTATGCCGCTCTATGTCCCTCCACTCTATGACACTCTACACCACTCTATGCAACTTCTCTCTTCACCACTCCACTGTACTCCACTTTATGCCACTCCACTCTACAACACTTCACTCTATGCCACTTTACGCCACTTTGACTCTATTATAAAATACACCACTCTATTACACTCTTCTCAAGAACACTCTGTGCCACTGTGCTTCACTCAACGATGCCCAATTCTACTCCACTCCACAAAACTCTACTCCATTCGAGTCTACAACACTTTACTACACCCCCTCTATGCAACTCTATACTACTCCACCTACGCCAGTTCACTTTGACTTGCTACGTCATTATACACCACTCCACTCCACAACAGTCCACTCCACTCTACACGACTCCACTCTATGACACTCTACTCAACTCTACACCACTCTGTACCATTCTACCACACTCTACTCCACTCTCTGCCACTTCACTCTATGACACTCTATTCCAAGCCACTGCACTCCATGCCACTCTACTCTATGCCACTAACTTTTAGCCATGATGAACAGCAGCCACGGTGGTGTCCAAAATGGCTAAGACCCATTGGCAAAGACAATAGCTCTTGCATAGGCAAGACCTATTAGCTTTGGCAATGCTTGTTATTTCTTGTGTCTGACTGCACATGCAGCCCGATTCAACAAAATATTACTTCCAATGTTTTTTTTCTGTTCATAGTATTCTGCCTTTCAGGTCTTTTTATTGTTTTTGAGTACATTTGCACCCAAAAGTCTTTATTGGCCCCTCACAATCCAGAATTCAATTAAGGGTTGATGAAATGATCACAAATACGTTCTATACTAAATCTTGTGTAGAACTTTTCTGATATTTGTTATTACCTCATGGGGAAAAGAAGTATATTGTGTAGGTTTCATTCTTTAAAAGAGTTTCTATTTTTTGTGACCCATGTAGACTGCGCCACCAAGGGTGACATGAACCACCCACTTTAGCAGATGTAGCAATGGTGTGAGATTTACCCACGGCCATTGCTGTTCTAGCACATTAAGGGGCATAATTATTCAAAGGTTTAGCGTCGCCCTTGCACTATGCAAGGGGGCGCATGGCGAAACAAAACCTAGAATGAGATTTACCAAGCCACACAAGGTCAACTTATGTGGCCCTGTGTGACTTGGAAATCTGGAGGCGTTCCATGGGTGGAGCTAGGGTGTTCCTCCATCATTCTTTTCCCCAACTTTTGACATTATTTTGCACACCACAAGCTGAGAACATAGAAACCTCAAAATTGCACATATCGCACAATGCAGAGCAGCGGCAGCTCCTCCGCTATTGCGGTGGAGCGTTGACCCCCCCAAGGGCAGCTGCAAAACTTTAACAACGAAAGTGTAATAAACTGTTTTTATTTTCCTTTTGTTGTTAAAGGGGTAGGACCAATGTGGATGATGGGGACGAGGCGTGTGCACTGTGCGCATGTGTGTTTGGCCAGCCGTCTCAGGCCGGCCAAACACATATGTGCCCTGTGCTCTCTCCAGCCCGGCACTGTATTGCCAGGCTGGAGAGATCAGGCAAAGGCACCTAGTTTGCCTGGGAACACCGTGGCTGGGTGCCAATCCTAACGCTGCTCTGAGCAGCTTCAGGATTGGCCGCAGGACAGGCTGAGAGCCAGTGACCACAGAAGAGGAGCGGTGCGGTGAAGCAGGTAAGTGTTTATTATTTATTTATTTTTTTATTTAATGCTTTTGCTCCCCCCCTCCAATGCGCACCGCTCCGCCCCTTTAACGCGCAGCGAGCTGCGACTGATGTAGAGATGATTTTCCAGTTCAAGAAGAATTGGAAACATTTAGGGGCACAAGAGGGTAGCCAGAAAAATAAAATTAAAATACCCCTATATTGAACTATATCCTGAATGAAGGAGAGAGAGCATTCAAAGAAGCGCTCAGCAATTAATCAAGCAACCCCATGTCCTTTTTTAGGTTTCTTTTTTGCTTCCCTATTTCTTCTTTCTGTCACGATCTCGAACGTAATTGACCCTCTACTTATTTTTAATTTTCATTCTTCTTTCATGTTTTTTTTTCTTTTTCAAATCTTTCTGTCTTTATTATATTTATTTTCTTCTTTATTGTTTAACTCTATTTCTTTGTATTCATCTGTTGTTTTACTTTTTACTAATTTCTTCTAATAGTCAGAATAGTGGTTAACATTTTTTATAAGATGTTTATTCATTATTAATTTAACATGTTTGAAAATATTATTTAGTTTCAAACACATTGCCCACTCTATTTCAATACCACCTGTAACCCAGCAAGCAAAACTAATAAATAAAAATGAATACAATCATTAAATAGTTTAATAAATATTTAATCATTAAAATGCATTATTAATTAAAATAGAATTAACATAAATAATACGACGTTTTAAAAATAAAATACTACCCACCCAATACCCTAATAAAACCCAACAACCCAAAGAAACAATAAAATTTAATCATTTTTATAATTCGTTGTCTATTATTCACTATGGGACTTTAACCAAAGATAAAACTAAATACTATGTGAAAACAATATTAAATAGTACAATATTTTAGTAATCAATATATTTGAAACTTAAATATAATTTGACATCACAATATTTTAACTTAAATACTAAGAACCATCGAAGTTCTGCAGTTGGTATTCAGGATCTGCAACATCAGGAGCAGCAATGTATTAACGGTATTTTTTGAGTCCCAAAGGGATTCACAACATGTTTTTTTGCAACCTATTCTGAATCACAAAGAGGAAAGGGCATAAAAGGGGCACATCCATCCTCTTTGTAATTAGAATGCCATGTATTAATGGATAACATACTTGTGGCCAACAATTGTGAAACAGCTTTTACTTTGCAAATGGTGCTCAATGATCTTGGTGGACGCAGGCTGTGGTCCAGAGGATCACTCCATGATACCCTGATGTCAGTCCCTGAATGGGAACAATTTATTTTAAAGGTAGATAGGCAGACAAACTGGTATGCACAGATAGATGCTAAACCAAAAGTCCAATTGCAGACCACCTAAGAAGCCCACAGCTAGTGTCCTCTGTCACTTCCAGGAATGGGAGGATTCATTTTTTTGCAATTTTCATATCACTGGAGTCGGTCCTGAACATTCAGATCAAATGATGTACAATACATAGTTATGTATTAATCAGAACACCAAGTTATGTCAGTGCTCAATGTGTGTTGCTGAATGCAGGTGACGAGCACTATGACTCTTGTTTTGGAACTTATTTTTCATCATCAAACTTTGACCCACAGCAAAACCATAAAATACAGAAACGAACAAAGAACAAGGAAGACAGAGATTGAAAACAGTAACAACAGCAGAAAGCAGGGATGAAAAAATAGGAAAAATAAAATAAAGAGAGAGGTAATTAGGGTGGTGGAATAACGAGACACATGGTGATTTCCAGGCTAAATAGCCTTAGCATTTGGTAACCCTGGTATCCAGCAGCACCTAGGGGAAACTTCAAACTTCTATACTATTTCAACCTTAAAAGTACGGTTGGCTCTCAATTTTTTAAGAAACGAACAGAGAACAAAACAGAGGATGTGCCCCAGTCAGTATAATAACTGTCCTGTGGGACTAAGCTTCAGAAAAAAAAAAATATAGCCATAAAGTCAAGGCCTAAAAGGCAATTTGCAAAATTACAGACTTCATGAAGAATGAAAGCAAAGAAGAGACAAAGCCAATTCCAGAGGGAGTCTAAATGATAATTTGTGAGGCTTAAAATACAAAGGTTAGAAAGCATCCAGTTCATAGTAAAACATTAACCTGGATGCCTGTTTCTTGCATTCTGGCCAATAGAATAAAAAGGTTGGTGTGAAGAATGTTTCAGACAGGCCTTTTGGAAACAAAGGCCCACTAGTCAAATGTCAGTTTTGACCCTATCCCCCTTCCTGTACAAAACTGAATATGAATAGGATTCAACATTCTGCGACACTTAACAATCAGTTGAAATTACTTAATCGCCACTCTTTCCTGCACCATTACTGGTGTGGGGCATATTCTGCATTGTCTGGTAGATTCTGAGTTCCAAACTGTCAAGTGATGGTGTTTTAAAAAGCACAGCCACAACATCAGTATTTAGTTCAAAGGGGGCTTTAACTTTAAAAAACATGACAGACCTTCCCAAACTCCTGAGAATGTCATGGCCCTACGGACTTCTACTTTTTTCCTTGCAAACAGAAAATCAGTGTTAATTAGTAAAAGAATAAGTGCCAAGGCCCTAGTCAAAAGGACACTGTAGTCTGCACTATCCATTGTCCCTGCCATAGCAACCAGTGACAAAATCAACATAAGTACTAACCATCACATTCTTATAGCTGGACCTGCCCCCAATGGTGGGGACCGCTGGATACCCATCTAGTCGCACCCTGCACAGGATTGTGCCTGGAGGGGGGTGATCGACTGAGGCCTACAACTCTTGCTAGTGAGTAGGCTATTTCCACCCTCTCCCCCACCAGACCTGCAGAACGTGCTACTTCACCCATTGGGGTATTGGGGGTTGAAGGCCTCTGCAACTGGAACCGACCCTCCTGCCACTCAGAGAGTGTCCTGACATGGGTGATCAAAACCCCAATGTGCAGCCTGGCCCGGCACCCCTGAGGAATGCCCCAGAGGGGCTTCCATGGGGCTCATTACACTGCTGCCTGGGGACCGAAAGAGGAGAAGATCAGGAGCGGGAATCCCCTACCCCATTTGAATACTGACAGAAGGGTCACAGCACACTACGAGCCCTATCAATCCTACCGACTGGCAACAACCCTGAGCGAATAGACCTGAACCAGTACAGCCTCTGTTGAAAGTGCTCGGCTCCCGGAGACTCCACTGCAAGTCACTACTGGGAGCACTCGGACACCCCCACTGTGCTGTGTTTGGAGCAGTGGAGGTAAGATCCTGGAGGTTCGGGCAGCATCCCTTCCCAAGACAACAGTGCTCCTGAGGAGAGGCTCACTGGTCACTGATGCCCATGGAGTAAGCCCAGTGGGCAAAGTCCCTTGGAAGCATGACCTATGAGGGCCTCCATAGGCTCATCAAGAAGTCCGTATGGGATTGTTCCCACTGCCACGTACTGAATCGCACAATGGCCCTTCCTTACAAGACATACTGCAGGCTATCACAGCCTCAAGGGAAGCCCTTGAAACTAAGATCGATACTGGGAAGCTGACCCTAGTATTCTAAAGGATGATCATGTGCGATTGGCAGACCTTGATAGAGTGCTCCGTAACGAACCTCCACCCAGATGTCACTAACTTACAGGAGAGACTTACCCTCATGGAGACTAAGGCCCGAATGCTAGAAATTAGAGCCAAAGACAGAGAGAGCAGGTCAAGGAGGACCAATATTCGGGTTATCGGCCTACCCGAACACTCCGAGGAGCAGGATATAGTAATATTCCTGGAGTGCTGGCTGCAAGATGAGGCTTCTCCCCCTTTTTGCCCTAGAACAGGCATGCAGAGTACAGACTCAACCACCCCCACCAGGAGTGCCGCTTTGACCTGTGGTGGTACGCCTTCTTTTTTACAGAGACCGGGACCATATCCTAGCCCAAGCCAGGAAAAGGAATGACCTTTGAATAGGCAAACATAAAATTATAATTTTCCCAGATTTCACAAAGGGAATTTAAAAACAGCAACCCTCATTCATTGATGCCAAACGTCAACTGCGCCAGATGGGAGTGCAGTACTCCATGCTATGTCTGGCTCACCTGTGGGTGATTGCACCGGAGGGAATCCTCTACTTCCATGCACCACAGGAGGTGTGGGACTGGATCGAGGCAAACCCACAGGCGGTCACCATGGAAAGTGCGAGGTCCAAGAAAGAGACTACATCGTAAGAGAGAGCGGCATGCAGGAACCCCGACCAAGGCAGAGGTCCAGTGGGCGCAACAACGTGCAATCGAAGAAGCAGAGACATTAAATAGCGGGGGCAGGGAGCTCCCGTGCCGGGAGCGATGGTGGAATCCTGGTCATCGGAACCTTTGAGCAATGATAGTGACAGTGGTTCTGAACTCTCTGCCGAAGAATGCCTGGCAGTAACACCACGCATTGCAGACAATCTGTTTTGTATTGATGTACTGGTTCCAAGGGATTGTTTAACTGTTGAAAGGTGATGTGATGGTTTTGGCTGGGTACCCAGCCCATTTAGGCTGGGGGGGGTTCTTTTGCACCGATCCTTAGCACTATTGAGGACCTACAAAGGATGTAGCATTGAACCAAGTGTCCTTCATCTGAGGACTTGGGTGGGGGGGACCCAGATGGGGGAGCGTGGCTCATTGGTCACGACCCTCCCTGAAAGCAAGTTAGGTGGAATTCTCTGCAACCAAAGGTTGGCCCCTATGTTGGTCACCTGTTTGGATGGGGGCTTGGTCCTACTTGTCCTGGGGAGGGGGAGTTCTGGGATTTGGTATTGCTGTTGTTGTTTATAATGGATGTTTGGGATTGGTCTGTTTCCCGCGGTGCAGCCCCCAGTTGGTTGGGGAGGGTCTATTCATTCACAGCCATACACTGAAGATAGCCATGGGTCTACTACACTATAGCATAGCTATATTATGACAACTGCCACAGGCTATAAAATCTTAAGTTGGAATATTAGGGGAATGCACATGATGCACAAGCGCCACAAAGTATTTTCATACTTAAGCAGAAGGGGAGTGCACATAGTGCTATTTCAGGAAACTCATATTATTGCTAATGGAGGGTAGACTCACAGCGCAGATGGAGGTATCCGGCTTACTACATCACATATTTGGCCTTTGCGAGGGGGACACTTATTTGGATATACCCAGGGGTCCCCTTCCAATGCATGCTCCAGATGATAGATCTGACGGGACCCTATGCAGTGGTGGCTGGACGGTTGGATGGCAGGGATATAGTCCTATGGGCCTAATGTTGAGCAAGCATCTTTCTTATGGGACCTTTCTCGGAGCGTGGCTCTGCACTTAATGGATCTGGTCATTCTGGGGGGTGATTATAATTGTATAGTGGATGTGTCCTTAGACCAATCACATCCCCTGATTCACCGGTACCCCGGGTGGCCCAGGCATTTGCAGCTTGGCAGGCAGAGTGGGACTATTGGATACATGGCGCTGCCATAGCCTGACAGTCCGCAACTATTCCTTCTTTTCCTCCCTCCATGACTTGCATGTGAGATTGGACACATTCCTTTGTACTTTAGCGATCCATGAATGGATGTCTCTACTGAGTACCTCACCCGAACAATCTCAGACCAGAGCTCTTTGCTATTAGGCTTGGAATGGGGAAGAGTGTGCCCTAGTATCCTGTCATGGAAGTTGTGCCTGAGGCCCTTGGGAACCCGGTCTACCACAAAGCTATAGGACTGAGCATAACATGCTACTTCAAGGACAATGCAGGGATGGCCACTACCTTGCAGGTCAAATGGGAGGCATTCAAAACAGTCCTTAAGGGATGCTGCGTTGCAGAATCAGTGGGGATCCGGAAGACTTTAGCACCTAAGATTCTCCATGCGGGGGCAGCCCTGCGTGACTGTGGGCAGTGTAGACATGGTCATCCTGAAATACAGCCCAAACTGTTGGAGGCTAAAGAGAAAGTGCTTGGGAACGTTGAGAGGTTACACTGCTTCCATTACAGAGAATACACGGTGCGGGCTCATGCAGCGGGGAACAGGGCAGGCAGTCTACTGTCATGGCTGGAGAACCCGGCAAAGCAGAGTTTGGTAATAGTGGAAATTGATACTGCAGCAGGTGACACAGTAAACCGCCAGGAGGACCTTAATCGAGAGTTAAGGAAATACTATACTAAGCTGTACAGTAGTATAGGAGGAACAGCCCCCACTGAGATAGAAGCTTTTTAGCCACACTAGATTTGCCCGGATCTCACCGAAGTGGTTAATGGCCTGGGTAATGATATCACCTTACCAGAAGTGCAAGCAGCTCTGAAATCCCTGGCTCAGGATAAGACCCCAGGGACAGACAGATTCCCGGTTGAATTTTACTCCACCTATGGTGAGAGTCCGGTCCCTAGACTAACTAAATTATACAAGGTGGCTCAGGATACTGAAGGACTCCCACACACCACCTGCGAAGACCTCATGGTGCCCCTCCTGAAACCGGGTAAGTCAGTAAAGGACAGACAAGCCTATCGCCCACTGTCCATAACGAATACTGACAACAAAATTAGTAAAATCTTAGCCTCCCGCCTACTCATGCAAATGACCACATTGTGACGAGGTGGGGTTTATACCAGGTTGCAACATGGCTCATAATTTACATAGGCTCCTTACGATCCTGGAGGTCACTGCAACTGGAGACACAAATGCTATGGTCTTTGCCATTGACATTGAGAAGACTTTGATAGCCTTGATGGCCTTTCCTCTTTAAGGTGTTGTAACGCTTTGGATTGGGCCAGGAGTTTATCTCCTGGATGAGGCTACTATACACAGAACCCTCAGCCAGAGTTATAACAGGGCATATAATCTCAGAAAGTTACAGAATCGAGAGGGGCACTGCTAGAAATGGGTCTCTAGTTGGCAGTCGGTTTGCACCCTGTCCAAGTAGGGACACTCACTCTAATCAGGATAAGGGAGATACCCGCTCAGATAACCCCTGCTCACCCCCTTGGTAGCTTGGCACGAGCAGTCAGGCTTATCTCAGAAGCAATGTGTAAAGCAGTGTTTTTCAACCACTGTTCCGCGGCACACTAGTGTGCCGCAAGATGTTGCCTGGTGTGCCGTGGGAAAAATTTAAACATTCGAAAGATTTAAAAAAATTTTAAAAAATGTCAAATTTTCGCCCACTAGGCGGGCGCCGGACTGTGTCCTGGGTATGGGGGGGGTGGGGTTTTTGACCCCACCCTTGGCCAGCAGGGGCGCCGATTGGCGCTCCTCAGGGGGACACCCTCCACTTTTCTGATGTCCGGGCTGTGATTGGTCCAGACTCCAGCCTGGACCTATCACAGTAGGACATTGTGAACGGGTCGTTACGACCACGTCCACGCCAGCGCCAACCAGCTTCTCGCCAGGAAAGCCCGACGAGTCAGTTCCGCGTTCCCATGTCTCCATGGGAACGCTCTGGGCGTCGATGACGCGTTTCCCTGTTTCCAGGGAAACGCTTGAGGACTTCCGGGGCAGCGAGGGTGAAAAGGGGCCGGAGCCGAAAGACGCGGAGAGGGAGAGCGCGACGAGGTCAGGACGAGACGAAGGAGTGAAGGAGGTCAAGTCAGGAAGAACTGGAGTCGAGGAGCGGGACGAGGAGGACGAGAGAGCGACGGTAACGAGAGACAAGGAGAAGGAGGTTTACCACGGAGAAGAGCCGGAGCAGAACAGCCGAGGAGCCAGCCACGACCCAGGAGGGTCGTGGCTTGCAAAGGTACGGTCCCTCCTGGGGACCCGGGAACCTAGAGGGAAAAGGGCACTGGGGAAGGAAATAGGGGAGCTGGGAGAGGAGAAAGGGTAGGGGCACAATAACAGCAACCGAGGACAGTCTTGTTTTCCTGTCCACTTGGGAGCACGATGCACTAAATTAGAGACCCCTCACCATTACCCGTTATTGCTTGCACCGGGTAACTCCACTATATACCTGTCACCCCACAACCCCTTCCCCTCTTCTACGGTAATAGAAACCCCAGAGATACCCCGTCACTTACCTTGGTATTATTTCTGGTTTTCTTGCCGGTAATACTGGAGCCACCAGAGCCCACCAGAGCCTCCAACCTAAGGAATAATCAGGAGAAGACGAAGTTAACAAAAGAACCGAACCACCCCAGCCCGCAAGACAAACCTTATAATATTCTATATTCGCACAGATTTAAATAAATATGCCTGTACCATCACCTGTGCCATGCCTGTACCATCACCTGTGCCATGCCTATTCCATCACTTGTGCCATGCCTGTACCATCACCTTTGCCATGCCTGTACCATCACCTGTGCCATGCCTGTACCATCACCTGTGCCATGCCTGTACCATCACTTGTGCCATGCCTGTTCCATCACTTGTGCCATGCCTATACCATCAAATGTGCCATGCCTATTCCATCACCTGTGCCATGCCTATACCATCTGTGCCATGCCTATACCATCACCTGTGCCATACCTGTACCATCTGTGCCATGCCTATACCATCACCTGTGCCATGCCTGTACCATCACCTGTGCAATGCCTATTACTATAAAGGGGCTTCCACTCTAATAGGCCCCCGGCACATGCCCGTGGGTCACATGATCCATTCTGGGAGCAAGATGTAGAAATTAAATCTTTGTCTCCTCAACCTGGGAACAAGTTGCCTTACAAATAGGGGGGGCTTCATTTTGAAAGGTACCCTCGCAGTGTTAAAAGGGATGTGGCCTGGGTATGATTCAGAAGGAGGGGGTATGCTGCCACCCCATGCTCTCTGCGCAGCCTCCCCCTCGGAAGGCACCTTGTCCCCAACACCACGCATTCATTCATATAATATTGTGAGACAATTTAAGATGAAAAAAAAAAAAAAATCAAAATAGCAATAACACTTTACAAACCATTGTGATTTTTTCTGACTATTACTATGATTTTTATTATACAGTAGTTTGGAAAGTTTATTATTCAGTACTTATTATTCATCGAATAAAAGTAAGGGCTCGCCTCTTGCACACGGGCGTTCCGATCAGATCCGCCTGTCAGATCTGATTGGATGCCCTATTCAGCGCAATGGAGCAGCGGATGTCAGCGTCAGCGGTGACATGTCTGCTGACACCCGCTGCCATCCGCATCTGATCCTGTCCGTGAAATCCGGACGGATGGAAACCCTATTTTCCATCCGTCCTGGGTGGGGATCAGATCGGATGGGATCGGATGAGAGCGGACAGGCGGTCCGCTCTCATCCGATTCCCCATAGAGAGCAGCGGGGCTCTGACATCTCCCTCTCCGCACACAGTGCGGAGACGGAGCTGTCATCCGCCGGCTCAGCGGGGATCAGCGGATCGATCCACGCTGAGCAGAGAACGGTCCGCAACGTTTTTGTTTGCCATTAAAGAAAAAAATATTAAACCATGCTTGAATGTCGGAACTGGTTACTAACATTTTTGAATCCCACCACTGATGTTAAGGACTATAAATAGCTCCGGTGTCACTGTTACACTAACAGGAGGAGGACAGGAGGAGACATCGCAGTAGATCCCCGATGAGCAGAAGAGCGCCAATGGATCTGGATTTGGAGGAAACATGAGCAGAAGAGCAGAAGAGCGCTGACTGATGGATCTGGATGGAGACATGCGCAGAAGAGTGCTGAGTGTGACGGACAGCGGCTATCTGGAGGAGACAAGCGCAGTAAGTACTGAGTGACAGTGAGATACTGCAGTGATGGACAAGTTTTTGAAAAGGAAAGAACTGGACTCTGAACAAAATTTGGAGCCAGATGAGAGCCCAAATATGAGTGGGGATCAAAAGAAAGCAAAGATGGTTAGCTCAAGCAAATTCTCTGGCACAAGGCAATATAGCAAAAGCTATATTTCATTTGGATTTACTTTCACTGGAGATGCAAACAAACCAAATCCACTGTGCGTGGTGTGTGGTGAAAAGCTAGCTAACAGTGCTATGGTCCCAAGCAAACTTAAACGCCATCTCCAAACGAAACACCCTTCGCTTCAAAACAAGAATGCAGACTATTTTGTTCGCCTGCGTGAAAACACGGAGAAACAGGCAACTTTCATGAGAAAAACCACAAAGGTAAATGAAAGAGCTCTTAAAGCTAGCTATCAAGTTGCTGAACTTATAGCCAAGTCAAAAAAGTCACACACTGTGGCAGAGACATTAATACTTCCCGCCTGCAAAGCTATTGTAGAGGAGATGCTCGGACCTGAAGCAGCTAAGGAAATAGCCAAAGTCCCTCTCTCAGACAACACAATTTCCAGACGTATTAATGACATGTCTGCAGACATCGAAAGTGTGGTTTTGGAAAAGATCCGTATCAGTGAGAAATTTGCATTGCAACTTGACGAGTCTACTGATATCAGTGGACATGCTCAACTCTTGGCCAATGTGCGTTTTGTTGATGGTGATGCAATTAGAGAAAACTTCTTTTTTTGCAAGGCATTGCCAGAAAAAACAACAGGAGAAGAAATTTTTCGGGTCACATCAGAATACCTTGAACAAGGATGACTTAAGTGGGAAAACTGCACAAGTGTCTGCACCGATGGAGCTGCAGCCATGGTCGGGCGCACCAAAGGCTTTGTAAGCAGAGTGAAGGAAAGAAATCCAGATGTGATTGTTACGCATTGTTTTTTACACCGTGAGGCCCTCGTAGCCAAGACTTTACCAGCAGACCTAGTTCATGTGTTGGATGATGTTGTGCGCATGGTAAACTTTGTAAAGTCACGACCCGTGAAAACTCGCATATTTGCAGCTTTGTGTGAGGAGATGGGAGCGAAGCATAAAACCTTGCTGTTTCATCCGGAGGTCCGGTGGTTGTCGCGTGGCAAGGTCTTGGTTCGTGTGTATGAGCTCCGGGATGAACTTAAAATGTTTCTGACAAATGAGAGGTCAGATTACGCAAAGCTGCTTGCAAGTGATGAGTGGTGTGCAAGGCCGGCATACCTGGCAGATATATTTCATCATCTGAATGAACTGAACACACGAATGCAAGGCCGAAATGAAAACCTGCTTACAAGTACAGATAAAATAAATGGATTCCGTTCAAAGGTGCAACTCTGGCATCAACACGTGGAAAATTGCAATCTTGAAATGTTCACACTCACCAAGCAATGGCAAGGTGTTCACACTGCTGCACTGTGTGAGATAATAGTTAAACATTTAAAAACTCTCGAGGAGAAGTTGTCATTTTATTTCTCTTCTGTCTCCACTGAATGCCTTGACTGGGTTAGGGACCCTTATAGCTCAGCATCAGTTGGTGGAAAGGACATGACTTTACAGGAGCAGGAGGAACTAACTGAACTGAGACAAAATCGTGGTTTCAAGCTAAGATTTGCTGATCTACCTTTGGACAGTTTTTGGTTGGATACTGCCAAGGAGTTCCCCCTTCTGGCAAACAAAGCTATTTTGACATTGCTCCCATTTTCCACTACATATCTGTGTGAGATGAGCTTTTCAAGCATGATTGCTATAAAAACTAAATACAGAGAGAGACTGAGAGCTGTTGACGAAGAGCTACGTGTGTGTCTTTCTTCGATTCCAGCCAGAATATCAGCTTTGTGTTCAGCCAAACAGGCCCAGGTTGCGCACTGAATAAAGTATTTTATAATTTTTCATATTTCTGTTTACTTACTATTTCATAATAAAGTAATTATAAAATACTTTCTTTGTGTTTATTTGATTCCTATTCAAGAGAATTACTTTATATATAGTCAATATAGGCACAGAGTTAAATTTTTTGACATTTTCTAATGGTGGTGTGCCTTGTGATTTTTTTCATGAAACAAGTGTGCCTTTGCCCAAAAAAGGTTGAAAAACACTGGTGTAAAGCATTTGCACATAACACACAGTAATAAGTGAAAACACGACAAAGGGACACCACACTAGTTTTAGAAACATAGCTAATATTTATCTATATAAAACAAGACAAAATATGATAAAAATCCAACATACAGAAATAAAAATATGAATTTTGCAAGATTTACTCAAAAATACAGTTCCTTGAAGTCGATAGCTCCCTCTGGGGCTATCACGGTGTCGTGATCAACAAAACCAACAGTTCATTCTGGCCGCGCCTTCGCTAGCCAGCTACGGTGTCGAGAAGACAAACAGTACCTTGGATTTGCCGCGCATTGTGATCCTCGCGGCGTCGCTGGCATTGTGGTGTCGGTTACGGAGTCGGTGCGGGAGTCGTCGGGCTCTTGCAGTCACACGCGTGCGGATCAAACTCCGGGCTGATGAAGTCAGGAGCGCTGGCGTGGATGGTGTCGGGGCTGTGGTGCGAAGTGGGACGATGCGACGTGTGGTTTCAAAGGTCACGGTGCAGGCAGCGGCTCAGTGATGCCATCCAGTGGCGTTGGTGAGACCATGGCTGCGGTGTGAAGCGGGCGGTGTGACGTGCGGTGTCACCAGGTCAAGGTGTAGGCAGCGGCGTTACTGAAGCGTTGTCGTCAGTAGGCCCAAACCAGCGGTGCGGGACGGGACGGTGCATGCAGGATGCATGGTGACGACATTGGAGTCGATGATGCTGGCATCAGTGGACCGGGGCTGCGGTGTGGGACGGGACGGTGCTTTGTGTACCCCACGAGCGGTGTCCACAGGCCACGGTGCAGGCAGCGGCGCCGGTGTCAGCAGGAGAGGCGGCGTCAGGGAATGCTCAGGCTGCGGTGTCAGCAGGCAATGCCGGAGAGCAGGGCCCACAGGTCACGTGCGAGCAGCGGCTCGGTAAAGTCATCCGATGACGGCATCGGTGAGACCAGGGTCATGGTGCGAAGTGGGGCAATGCGACTCAGTGTGGCGTCAGCAGGTCACAGTGCAGGCCAGCGGTGTCGTTAGCGTCGTCGCTGTGGTTTCTAATCTTGAGCAGCACAAAACACACAGTTCCCAGTGCTGCAGGTCGAGGAAACTGAAGTCTTTGGTGTCCCTGAGACTTCTAACAGGAGGCAAGCTCTACTCCAAGCCCTTGGAGAACTTTCTCAAGCAGGACACATAGCAAAGTTCACTCTTTGCACTCTTTTCAGGCAGAAGCAGCAACTGCAGGCCAGCACAGCAAAGCGGCACAGCAAAGGGACAGTACTCCTCCTCCAGCTCTTCAGCTCTTCTCCTTGGCAGAGGCTCCTCTTGATTCTAAAAGCCTGGGGTTTTGGGTCTTCTTCTTATACCCTGTTCTGTCTTTGAAGTCGGCAAACTTCAAAGCAAAGTCTCAAGTGTTTGAAAGATCCTTCCTTGTCCAGGCTATGCGCCAGACACAACCCAAGGGGTCAGAGACTGCATTGTGTGAGGGCAGGCACAGTCCTTTCAGGTGTGAACGACCACTCCTCCCTCCCCACTAGCTCAGATGGCTCATCAGGATATGCAGGCTACACCCCTGTCCCCTTTTATGTCACTGTCTATAGAAGAGGTGTGAACAGCTCAACTGTCAAACTGATCCAGATGGGGAATCCACAAACAGGCAGAGCCACAGAATGGTTTGAGTAAGAAAATGCTCACTTTCTAAAAGTGGCATTTTCAAACAGACAATTTAAAAAACAACTTCAATAAAAGATGTATTTTTACATTGTGAGTTGAGAGACCCTAAACTCCACTTTTATATGCTCTCAAGGGGAATCTGCGCTGTAATAATATTTAAAGGCAGCCCCCAGGATAACCTATTAAAGAGATAGGCCTTGCACAGTGAAAACCGAATTTAGAAGTATTTCACTGTTAGGACATATATAACACACTAGTGTATGTCCTACCTTAAACATACATTGCACCCTGCCCCTGGGGCTACCTAAGGCCTACCTTAGGGGTGCCTGACATGTAGTAAAAGTGAAAGTTTAGGCCTGCAAGTGGGTACACTTTTCAAGTCAAATTGACAGTTTAAAACTGAATAAACAGACACTGCAGTGACAGGTCTGAGCCATGGTTACAGGGCTACTAATGTGGGTGGCACAACCAGTGCTGCGGGCCCACTAGTAGCATTTGATTTACAGGCCCTGAGCACCTCTAGTGCACTTTACTAGGGACTTACCAGTAAATCAAATATGCCAATCATGGATAAACCAATCAACAGTACAATTTCTATAGGGAGCACTTGCACTTTAGCACTGATTAGCAGTGGCAAAGTGTGCAGAGACAATAAACCAGAAACAACAGACCTGAAAAAATAGGAGGAAGAGGGCAAAAAGTTTGGGGATAACCCTGCAAAAAGGGCCATTTCCAATAGGCACCTGTCAGGGTTACCCCCTATCACACCTATTGTTCACCCTGGCAATGGAGCTCCTAGCATGCATGGTCAGGACTGGTGAAGTCTTCTGCAGCATTGTGATGCATGATCAGACGCAATCTATAGCACTATATGTGGTTGAGCTTCTGCTTTTCTTACAGGATGTCAGGGCTGATCTGGATGGGGCCAGGGCCTTGCTGGACCTATTTGGCAACCTCTCTGGTCTTTGAGTTAAGTGGAATAAGTCACGTATATTCACAGTGCGACTCATCAGACAGCCTTCAGAAGGCTTGGGGCCACTACACTGGAAGCCCCCATGCCTACCTTGTTTAGGGGTCCACATCTACCACAAAATGGAGGACCTCCTGGAAGGAAATGTGGGTAGAGCAATACAGGCCCTGAGGGATACTACAGAGTTTTGGCGGGCATTACCCTTATCAGTAGCAGGAAGGGTGGCCTTGCTAAAGATGATTGCTGTCCCCTGCCTGCTTTATTTCTTCAGAATGCTGTCGGTGTGGATACCCGAGCTTACTTCAGAGACACAGGGGGTCATTACAACCTCGGCGGTCTTTTAACAAGACCGCAGAGGGACCGCCGTGCGGAAGACCGCCAGTAGTGGTGGTTTGCCGCTCAGCGTATTATGACCGTTGGCTGCCCTCTGTCGTTTTTCCGACGGAGAGCCGCCAACAGCCATACTTGCGGGCGGTGGGGAAGTGGAGGTTGCTCCACCTCCACCGCCACGCCAACAGAACACCGCCCAGCTAATCACGTCCTGTGATTCCTGCGCGGCGGTGTTCTGTTGGCGGTGTGGTGTCGGCGGAGCTGCCCCCATGGCTCCCATCCCCTCCCGGCGGATCGACAGAACAGGTAAGTCGATTGTCCGTTAGGGGAGGGGGGTGGGTGGTGTTGTGTGTTGTGTGGGTGCATGGGGGTGTGCGTCTGTGTATGTAGGGGGTGTGTGAGTGCGTGTATGCTTGCGGGTGTGTTGCGTGTTTTGGGAATGAGTGCGTGTATGTCTGTAGGTATATCTGTGTGGATGTGTGCGTGAATGTGTGAATGTGGGTGTACGTGTCTGACTGTGTGTGTGGATGTTGGCATGTATGTCAGCAATTTTTTTGTAAGAAACTTTATTGGGTTTTCAACATATCAATTACATACACTTCCATCAGGACCTTTAGTATGATAAACATCAGTTGGTCATGCATAGTAATTTATGAAAAACAACAGGACCCACAGGACGTTGTGAGGCATGCGCTTCCTGAGTTTATTTATAGTGAAGTCCGGTGCACCTTGTATTCGAGTAATAATCCCCTATTCGCTCATGTTATCAATCATACACCAACTCACACAACCCTAACTACCCAGCTCGCACCCACTTCTGGTGTGTGTCCCTGTCTGACTCATGAATAATCACCAACGCCCAATTTTATGTAAGAGAACTGTTTATGGTGTTTCTTTCAGCCATAGTGTCTCATAGAGGATCACAGCTATGGAATGCCTAAAGGCCTCGTAGTCTATTTTGGTGAGTACCTGTTGAAAGAGCACGTAGACAGCATTTGAATTAGGTCTCCACAAGTGTCACAGATTCCGGGTGCTGTGGCTGATCCACTAAGGCTTCCCAAGCCCTGGCTGCTTCCCTGGTATCCCACCCTCTCCTGGCATGCCGGAGTCGTATAGTACCCTCGCAGGATGCTCACCCAGTAAGCTTCTTCTGCAATGTTGCTATTTTTGGCCCATGAGGGTTTTTCCTGTTACTGGCCACCTCCCTTTTCACCAAGACAGATGCCGGTTCCAGAAATTTGCTAGTTACCCTAGTTTTGGCTATGTGTAGAACTTGTGTAACAGGCAAGTGATAGGTATAATTGTATTTTGTAAGTTTGCGCTGCTTTTGCGTCAAAAAATGACGCAAATGCTGCACAAAAAAAGTATAAATATGGGCCTACGTATCAGATGTGCTGCAGCATTCTGTACTCTCTGTAGTTTAAGGAGCCTGCTCCTAGAGGCACCTAAACAGAGAACATTACAGTAGTCCAACCTTGAGGTAATAAGTGCCTGGACAACTGTTACCTTAGCCTTGCAGAGTAAGAGGTCGAGAATTTTCTTCTTTAGGGTGCTGAAACAGGTACCGGCTAGCACTGATTTCTGTTTGTCAAAGTGTCATGGAGAGTCGAACCAGATTCCAAGATTCTTTACTGCTGGTTTAAGGGTTAGTACCAATCCCATACTGTCCGGCCACCACGCTGAGGACCAGATCGAAAGTTGTTTCCCAACCACAACCAGCTCGGTTTTCCCAGCATTCAGCTTGAGGCAGCTTTGTTCTATCCAGCGAACAAGGCTGTTCAGGCAAGACCTGAAACAGTCTGCAGAGGAATTCTGGTTCTGGGACAGATTGATAATTGGTTGGATGTCGTCAGCATAAGACACTACTTTGACACCCCACATCTCAATCACTGCAGCTAAAGGGCACAAATAGAGATTGAAAAGTTTGGGACTCAGAATAGAGCCCTGAGGTACACCTTGTTTTAGCAAGAAGGGTGGTGAGGTGTAGATTTTCTGCATCACACAAAAAAGTGTGACTTGAGAGGTATGAAGCTATCCACTTCAGTGTCACTCCACTGATGCCCACTGACCACAGTGGTTCCAACAAGATAAAATGAGACATCATGTCGAACACCACACTGAGATCTAACATAATCAGTGCGGCTGTGTCACCTTCGTCAGTGGGGCACCTAAGTTGCTCAGAGGCCATCAACAGAACGTGCTCTGTACGATGATGACGGAGGAAAGCCAACTGGCTCCCGTGCAGTGCATTTTTATCCTCAATAAACCAAATCAACTGCTGGTTGGCACACTTCTCCTCTGCCTTAGCAGCGAAAGGTAAGAGTGAAATGGGTCTCAGATTTTCTGCTTTATTAGGATCTAATGATGGCTTTTTCAAAAGAGGACCACAATTTCATGCTTCCAATCAGAGGTGACTTGACCCAGCTTCAGAGACAGGTTCCCCAACCCCAGGAGGACTGGGGCAATCACCCCCATGCCAAGCTCTAATATCCTGTGTGGTGCTTGGTGTAGAGGGGATCCAGATTTAATTTTATCACCATTCGAAATTCATTCGCAGATGGTAACTGGAAGCTGGTCAAGCCATCCTCTTATTCTCTGGAAAGGAACCATGAATTATGACAAGTGGCCTCTCTGAACTCTAGTGGAAAGACTGAATAGATCTTGTCTATCTTATCTGCCAAAATGGAGCAGTTTCATTACATCTTTCTACTGCGGATGGCGGTGAGAGAGCGTAGTATAAATATCATATATTATAGACGTGAAACACTTACATTTGGCAAAGCAATATTAATAAATAATAATTAAAATGCATTAATAAACGTGAAGATTTACTCATTTATGAACACTAATGTTGAATAATAATAATAATAATAATAATAAGATATATGCATTATTACAATCAAAACTGTATTCATTAAAACGTGTATGTCTTAAGTTAGCATGAGTTGCGAACTAGCCGTGTAACTCTCATTTAAAGCTTATTTTTCCTGCTTTTTCTGTGTGCGGACTCGCAAATGACTATGACCCAGCTATTGTTCTTTCTGTATTAATTTGAAACATGAAGAAATCTTCCCATCCGCATGCTAGCAGTTTTTAGTATAAAAGATATGTGCTTCGAAACAGTAATGGACACTCTCAAGGACAATGAGACGAGGGGAAAAGAACTCCTGACCCGAGACGTGTGCCAAGATGGTGAAGTAACCCCGACGTACCACCTACGAAAAATGCTGATTATGAAGACCAATTGAAAGACAATTCAATATCAAGAAATAACAAATGCATTACTTAATGAATAATTTGATTGGTTACCAATGATGGGGTGTAGTTAATAACCAATAGAATTTTAGGGGAATGTATTATGGAAAAAGGGATAAAAACTCATGACACAAGAGACGAAGTTCAGTTAGGAAGGGATGACATCAATTGCATCCAGAAACTCTGTCACTCTATTTGGTGATTTGAGACTTAGAGAAAATTATCATAGCCCATAACCCGCCCTATTATACTTTCCTCCATATGAGGAGAGTGTCCCTTGATTCCATTTAGATAGATTGACGGTGAACCATCTGATGTCCTGAAGACGAAGACTGATCTTGTATGCTGACTTAACTCGAGGAGGGTAATTATTAATGCTAACAGAATCTATATGCCTTTCTTTCTAGGTACCAACTGCTGTATGTTTAATTAGGTATCTTAGTTAGATGTTTTCCAAATTGATGTTCTAAATTGTTTTGCATGAAGCCCAACATGCTAATGCTAATCTGAGGTTAGATGAGGTATTCATTTGACGGACGGAACTGACGTGACTGACATGTAGCTATGCTGAACTGATATTCTGTTGTTTATCATGCACTATGGTCTATTCTCTTCTAACATATCTATTCTATGATTCTGATCATCGCATTGTTGAAAGTTCATCATGATTGCCACTTTGTGATTATGCTTTTATGCTTCTTGGTTTTAAGAATAATACGTTTATTATTAGATTGTAATCAATAGGGAATAAAATTCACAAATTCTTCTTTCGAGGTGTGGTTATTTGAGTCAGAAAACAAATGAATGCGTCGAAGATTCTTTAATGGTTTTTGTGAAATATATGTTGATGGTTGGTAATTTCGTCTTACGGAGACTCACCACTGGGTCAAAAGGTTCATCGACCTAAAACGAGTCCTGATGTGTATAATTTAACATAGACGGACGCGTTAGCAGTTCTGGTTTGGCCCTTGGGGGCCCTAGGACGGAGTTTTCATTTTTAATTTTGTTTTCTGTGATAATGAAATTTGGCAAAACGATGAGTGGCTAGGTTCACCATGGGCTTTCCTGGGATCTCGAAGCCTGCCTAAGATGAGTTGGGAATGTTCTCGGCGCCATAGTATGTGTGGTTAGGGTCTTTGCGCTTGCTCAAAGCGTATGCCTCTTGCAGGAGATTGTGAAGAGTGTGTGTATTTAGGCCAAAATAAGTGTCGTTTAGCAGGAGTGGGCGTACTCCACAGTATGAGAGTAGGGAAGTCGGCGTACTTCATGTGAATACAGCGCTTATTGTTCAAAATTATCCACGTGGTTGTTTTAGGTACAGGCCTGTTGAGGTCTAAGACTCCGGAGTAGGATGAAAAATATG
This sequence comes from Pleurodeles waltl, assembly GCF_031143425.1. Classification (NCBI taxonomy): domain Eukaryota; kingdom Metazoa; phylum Chordata; class Amphibia; order Caudata; family Salamandridae; genus Pleurodeles; species Pleurodeles waltl. The sequence continues at coordinate 387,301,095 of NC_090448.1, forward strand.
GTTTATGTTGTAATCTGTGCGATTTAATAGGTCAATCGGGTGTGGTTGACAAGTCAAGTTTGAGTCACAACGTATGTGTGAAACCTTCAATGGAGATTTGACAAGTTCTAAAGTGCACTAGAAGGAGTCATTGACAAGTCGAGAGTAGGATTTGCGGGTTGAATTCTGCTTGCGTATGAGGGAACTGAGAAGGAGAGAGTAGCGGCCGAGGCTTCAAGTGAAATCTCTGTAAAGTTCTGAAGCAAATGTGTTACCCTTCCTGTAGTAAATTGGCAGATTTGTATTGTCATTTAAGGTGTCTGCAATAAATCGCATTAGTTTGTATGAGTTATAAGAAGTTAGTGAGGTGTGGACAAGCCGCAAGACTTTGTCAGCTGCAGTGTGTATGAGTGTGACGTCAGTGGTGCCGCACTGGGATAGGTCAGATGTTGAGAGGGGTCGCGCACGGATTGGCTGCCGTTCGTGAGAGGCAATAGGGTGAGCAAAGGGCAGGTGAAGAGTGTCCTGGGAACTAAGCCGTTTCCTGATTAAATCTAAATTAAAATGAATTTTGTTAAGGCATTCAAAAGCGCTTTGAGGGGAGATGTGTACATCGTTGCAACAGATGGTGAATCTACACCGCCCGAGGGTACTCCAGCTTATACAGTTATGGAGGAAAAAGGTGTTGCACCTTGTTTGTGGTTAAAACAATGGCGCAAGTTGACAGAAAAAGAAGGGTGTCTAGCGTTTCCGGAACATGGGACGTTCAATCAAAAGGTATTAGAAAACTTAAGGTGGATGTTAAGTACACAGAAACCACCTCCGAGACCGGCACAATACGAGGCTCTAGCGATCTGGGATCTGATGGCTCTTAAACATAGGCAGGAAAGGTTTCACAGGAGATTGACAAGAGCAGAGAAATCGTATGCAGAAGTAAGATGGGATAGCGAGAATAAGATGTGGAGACGGGGAATCGTAGATTGGTTAAAGCTGTTTCCAGCGATGACACAGGGAAAGAAAGCTTCTTGCAAAACTAACAAAGACTCAGACAAAGTTAAAGAACAAAAAAGGACCTGGGAAGAAGAGGATGATTCAGAGGATGAGGAGTTTATGGATAGGTTACTGCATGACCGACCACCACCTTATGCGGTGAGTGACAATGTTCCGAGCACTAGCTTGGATCCTGGGAACCAGACACAGGAGAAGGGAGTTACTGATACGGTACAGACTAGCGATACAGCTTTGATACAGAATGGTGACAGTGTACCTACTGCACTGGACGTACCGATACAGTTACAACCTCCACCACAGATAAAAAGAATTTATCCCGATGTTCCAGTACTCGAGACTACTACGAACTTGGTGGTGCCACCAGACCCGATATATACAAAACCAAGATTGGTTCAGATCGAGTCAACCCCACAGTTAGTGTCACAACCACCACAACTTATACCGGGGTATAACCCAGTAGCGGGTCCTTTGAAAGAACCTGCACCGGGATTATTAGAGCAGACCTATGGTGTTGAAGCTCCTAGAAGCCTGGGATCAGGTCAGACACCTGCCGCAATATCACTACCTATCACTGTTGGTCCCCCAGTACCGTTATATGCCCAAGAGAGAACAAGGACATGTGAACAGGGAGTCATGACCCATGAGGCCATAAGAGGAGGGTCTATTAGAACTCCACAAATAATGGCCCAGGGAGGTCAGGTTTCTGAGCGATCAAGACCCTTAATGGACCTCAGTCCAATAAGGGCACCTCTTGAGGCAATGCAGCAAGCAGGTTTGGGAGTCTTGACTCCTCAAACCATGAGTACAAATACCTCATATACTCCAATGATACATACAGGGAACATTTCACTGCAGGGTTTTACAGTACAACAGTTAAATGAGTGGTTAGAGAAAACTTGCACATCACAAAAGGCTACAGCAACTACAGTAACCGAAGTCAATCCTGAAAAAGAAAAACAAGATGAATACCTGAATCTGGTACGGCTAGGTGCAGAAGCTGCTGAGTTGGTGGAAGGAACAATGGGGGTGAACAGGTTAGAATCTTACACTGAGGCAGAACTGAGATACTTATGCCCTAAGATTACCAAAGAAGTGGGAAAAATACACCAGAGATTAACGAATCTGGCAGACAAATACAACATCGATATTGGGAACACGAAACATTTGAAACGAAGCTACAGATTAGACTTCGACACAAAAGATTTTGAACACATGAGATCCGCAGGCATGAAGACACACCTGAAAGAATTGCTGCAGAGTGCGCAAATCGGGGGAGCATTAGAGAAATGGGAAAACCGATGGGCAAAGAAAAAAGACAAAGGGAAGAGGGATAGCCCAGGGTCTATTGAAACAGCGACCACACCCAATCTGGATTCAGTAAAAATCCTGCCCATGAGAGAAACAGCTGGTGGTGTTTTAGTCCATGTGCCATGGTCCAGGGGAGATATTTTGTCCTTTACAAACGATTACCCGAGGTTGAGAGAAAAAACGATCAAGTGGTATCAGCAGACAGATAGATTTGTGAAGCTCGCAAAATGTCTTTGGGAGGACTTGAATACTTTATTTGAGATTATTGTTCCACCAGATTTGTGGCTTGAGTGCAAAAGAGGGGTGGATCTGCCCACAAAGGAACCGGCAAGGGATAAGGCGACAGGAGCACCTTCTGAAGAGGTGATGAAATATTATCATAAAGTGATTGAGTTTTTGAAACAAAAGGTGTCACCGAAGGTGACCGATTGGCAGAAAATCGACCGGTCTTCGCAAGAGGTTAAGGAGTCAATACATGCCTATTATGAGAGATTGTTAAAAGCATTTAAACATTACAGTGGTACTGAAACGATCGAGCCGAAGGACATGAATCATCTTGTGTTCAGATTTGTTGAAGGGCTGAGACCAGAGGTTGGTCAGATGATTAAGAACCATTTGATTTGTTGGCAAGCTAAACCGATTGACGAGGTGTTGCAGTATGCAAAATACTGTAGTGATGAAATTGAGTTAAAACAGAAAAAGCTGAAAGAAAAGGTGATGGTGATGCAGATAAGAGCTGCACAGGCTGGAATTCAGGGAAATGGTGTTCAGCAAATGATGCATCAGCAACCGCAAATGAACGGTGGGTTTCAGGTACAGCCGAGAGGTAGAGGTCGAGGCTTTGTGAATCGTAATTTAGACATGAATAATGTTGCCATTCAAAATGATGGGCAAGTAGTGAAGAGGATGTCACCATGTCACGCGTGCGGGGGCATGGGACATTGGAAGCGGGATTGTCCAAATATGGTGCATGATGGTACAGTTCAGCAGAGCATGAATGTTGGGGCACAACAGAATCCACGAGGTCCAAGAATGAGACAACAAAATCAGAATTATCAAAATAATTTGACGCAGATGTCAGGGGTACAACCCATGCAGCAAATGCAGACGCCACGGTTCCAAACTGTGTCAGTACAACCAATGCAACAGCAGATTCCTATGGTGCCTAGACAGCAAATGCAGCTACCTCTAGCCCCGATGGGTCAGCAACAGGTGATGCTTCCTCAGCAGGTCACAGGTCAGGTGTCGAGACAAAACAACACTGTACAGCAATTCCCATTGCGAGGTGAAAATGAGACGAATGACGAATGGTCAGATGACAGTTCAGACAGTGAAGAGTGTAGGCTCGCAGCCTCATTAGAAGTAGATCAGAGAGGCCCATATGTAGAAGGAAAAGTAATGGGCTATAAGGTTTCATTTGTGGTTGACACTGGAGCTACACGCTCTACAGTCCGCAGTGTGGAAGTACCAAGGTTACCTTTATCAGGACGCACAATACGAGTGGTTGGTGTGGCTAATCAGTATTTGACAAATCCAATTACCGATCCAGTACAGGTTGAAATTGGAAATTTCCAAGGCCTGCATAGGTTTGTCGTATGCGACTCAAGTCCAGTATCCCTGCTGGGAAGGGACTTACTATGTAAAACTAAATGTTCAATTACCTGTTCCAACGATGGAATAGAAGTTCAGACAAACAGTGATGATGAAGGTGATGAGGACCAGCTCATAGGAGGAGGGGAGACGAGCGAAGATTACCCTCTAATTACCTTATTCCCAGTGTTCACACTAATCGACTTACCTGCTGACCTACAAGAGTCCGTAACAGAGAGAGTGTGGGATTTGACAGGAAAGGAGGTTGGATTAATTAAAGGAGTTAAACCAGTCAAGGTGCAGATAAAACCAAATGCAGTATTCCCACAAGTACCACAATATCACATGACTGAAGACGTACTCATCGAAGTGACACAGATTATAGCAGATTTTCTCAGGCAAGGAGTTTTGAAAGAAGTTTTGAGCAGTCCATGTAACTCACCTATTATGGGTTTGAAAAAGCCCTGTGGGAAGATTCGGATTGTGCAGGATTTGAGAAAAATAAATGAAATTGTGATAAAATGCTGCCCTGTGGTTCCTAACCCAGCGGTAATAATGTTCCAAGTTCCTTGCGATGCTGAATGGTTTACCGTAGTAGACCTATCACAAGCATTTTTCTCAATACCACTGCATGAGGAAAGCCAATTTTTGTTCAGTTTCAAATTCCTAGATAAGGTGTACAGTTGGTGCAGAATCCCTCAAGGGTTTTCTGAATCGCCATCTATCTTTAATCAGATCTTAAAGAAGAATTTGGAACCTCTTGTACTACCTTTTAATTCAACTCTTGTGCAGTACATTGATGACTTGTTGATTGCATCCAAAACCAGAGACAGTTGCAAATATGATATCATTGCATTATTGAACCATTTGGGAAGAAACGGGCATAATGTGTCACCTAAGAAGCTGCAGTACTGTCAGAAAGAAGTAAAATATTTGGGGCATCTAATTGAGAAAGGATCCCGAAGAATATCAAAGGAGAGAATAACAGCTGTCATACAAATGAATCCCCCAACAACAAAAAGAGATGTCAGGATGTTTTTGGGAATGGTGGGTTATTGCCGCCAATGGATACCCAATTTCTCAATCATTGCAAAACCCTTAATAAAACTGACAGGAAAAGATGTCAAAGATGAGCCATATACAATCACTTTGACAAAAGAAGAACTTGAGTCATTCTTTGAGCTGAAAGAATGCATGTGCAGGGCCCCAGTATTAGGGATGCCTGATTATGAAAAACCTTTTCTGTTGTTTTGTCATGAACGTGATGCTTGTTCTTTGTCTGTTTTAACACAGGTCCACGGAGATGCAAACCGCCCTGTAGCATATTTTTCAGCTACTTTGGACCCTGTCGCAGCAGCCCTACCGGGTTGTTTGCGAGCAGTTGCAGCAGTTGGTCAAAGCCTTTCCCAATGTGAGGGCATAGTCATGGGATACCCTTTGACAGTTTTGGTTCCACATTCTGTTGAAATCTTGTTGACAAGAACGAAAACACAGCACATGACAAATGCACGACTTACCAAATATGAGACGATTATTTTGGGATCACCAAATGTTACACTGAAAAGATGCACAGTACTGAACCCGGCAACTCTGCTTCCCAATGAAAATACAGAAATCAAAGAGGGGGAAGAATTTGAGCATGATTGTCTCGAGGTGACTGACCTCTGTACCAAACCTCGCCCAGACATACAGGACACCCAATTAAAAGAAAATGATTGCATTATGTTCGTGGATGGGTCCTGTTTAAGAGACTCAACTGGAACATTAAGAGCTGGCTATGCAGTGTGTACAATGTCTGGCATAGTCGAAGCCTCCTGGCTTGAAAAGGTATTTTCAGCACAAGTGGCAGAATTAATAGCTCTTACAAAGGCCTGCCATGCTGCTGTAAATTTGAAAGTTACAATTTATACTGACAGTAGGTATGGATTTGGAATTGTACATGATTTTGGTCAGATCTGGTCACAAAGGGGTTTCATGACCTCTTCCGGATCACCTGTGAAAAATGGAGAACAGATAAGAGATTTGTTACATGCAATTCAGTTACCTCTTGAAGTTGCCGTGGTAAAGTGCAGTGCTCACACCAGATCACAAGACTTTGTGTCAATGGGGAATGATTATGCAGATCAGGTAGCAAGATTTTGTGCATTAAATTGTATATCATTCAAAGAACAGTGGGAATTGCTACCTCAGCCTGAAAATGACACAACTTTGAATCTAGCATTACAAGTGGTTGATACTTTAGATGAGTTAAAGACACTACAAAACCGTGCTAACAAAGAAAAAAAACGCTCCTGGCAGAAAATGCAATGTACACAAAGAGCAGATGATATATGGGTCTCAGATGATGGAAAATTGGTCTTACCTAATAGTCTACTGTCACAATTTGCCCGAATATATCATGGGCAAGCACATTTAGGAAGAGACGCCATGATCAGATCTTTTAAAGTTGATTGGTTTAATCCAAAATTCAGACATGCCGCAGAAATTACTTGTCACAGGTGCATTATCTGTCAACAGATGAATGCTGGAAAAGGAACAGTGGTAAATTTGAGCCACATTGGAAGAGCTGGAGGCACATTTAATAGAATACAAATGGATTTCATTGAAATGCCTGTTTGTGGAGGATTGAAGTACGTGTTGGTGATTGTGTGTGTTTTCAGTCATTGGATTGAGGCATACCCTACACGTAGAAATGACAGTCTCACAGTTGCAAAACTATTACTGAGGGAATTAATACCACGATTCGGGTTCCCGGTTTCTATAGAATCAGATAGGGGAAGACACTTCGACAATGAGGTGATAAAGCTTCTGTGTGCAGCACTCAACATCGAGCAGAAGTTACACTGTAGCTATCGCCCTGAAGCATCAGGACTAGTTGAACAGATGAATGGTACCTTAAAATCAAGAATAGCGAAAATGTGTGCAGCAACAAACATGAAGTGGCCAGATGCATTACCTCTAGTACTGATGTCCATGAGAAACACACCAGATAAGAAAACAGGATTGTCCCCCCATGAAATCCTCATGGGTAGAGCAATGAGGCTACCAGCGGTACCTGCAAATGCACTAGTGAATATTACAGATGATATGGTGTTGGATTACTGCAAAAATTTAGCTGACGTGATACGCTCTTTCTCTCACCAGGTAGAAGCTAACACGGTACCACCAATCGGCGAACCAGGACACTCTCTGCAAGCTGGAGATTGGGTGGTTGTCAAGAAACACGTAAGAAAATCGTGTCTTGAGCCGCGTTGGAAAGGGCCATATCAAGTGATATTGACAACCACTACTGCTGTGAAGTGTGCCGGGGTTCCCAACTGGATACATGCCAGCCACACAAAGAAGGTAACGTGTCCTGTTGAAGAGGAACTTGAAAATTCCGGTACAGCAACTTCGAGAGAAGAAGTCTCAGAATCAGAGATCAGTCAAGAAAGATCTGAGACTACAGGAGAGCCCGCTGAGAACAGCCGCGTCCCTCACACTATCAGAGAGTTCGAGAGAGGTGACGGAGTGCCAATCTTAGTGGAGGCAGCAGGAGAACAAAGACAAGGAGAGGTTCTCCCAGAAGCAGACGAATACAATTCAGAACCAGAATACAGTATTGAACAAGAAGGAGAGAGAGACGGAATAGTGACAAATCCAAATCAAAATGAATCAGACTCTTCTGATCGAATTCCAAGCCTATCGAGAGAAAACACCATATCACAAGAGGAGGGTGCTGTCCAACGTCCTGAAGGAAATCACCGAAACAAGACACATAGAGGTGATACATGGCCAGAAAAGTCGCCTTTTAGAATAAGAAAATTAACGAACGAGACAATAATAGAAGAAAGCGATACCTCACAGGTGGATGATCTGAGTGAAGGGGAACAGCAAGGTGAACGAAGATTAAAAAGAAAGAGAATAGCAAACCGAAGGTACACAGGTCCTGAATGGGCATATGCTACAACCTCTGAATGGCAACAAGAATTCTTGGCATTCTGTTTTGATCGAGAAGTACCTGGCCAATACTACGGTACCTGAAGGAAAACAACAGGAAAACTCTGCAGAAAATATATCAAAAGAAAAGAGACTTTATAAACCTACCGGAAAGAGACAATTAAACCTGGATTTGACTTATAAGAAACCTGATTACGACAAGCTGCTAACCTGAATTGACAAAAAGGGTCCTGGAGTGAGAGAAGACGCTGTAAATACGCAGAAAGAGTTTGCCATCTTAAGTTGATTGTTGATCTGCTATTCTGATTCTATACAAACATGGCTTATAGCAACAAAGGAAGTAAAGTGTGTGGTTGGTTAGGACTTATGATAGGTGTTGTATGCGCAATAATGATTGTGGGAGTGATTGTGGGAATGCCGTGGAGAGAGAGTGAAATTATTAATGCAACTTCAAAACCTGAGACTACCACTACAACTAATAAATTATCACCGTGGGAGAAATTCGAACAAGATACTAAACATCTTCATGAGGGAACTAATACGAAGAGGGAACTTTCTACTAATGTCTTCTATCGCTTATTAAATGAGTATGTGGAAACTATGGATACGAGAGATTGTTATGTGTGTACTAAAATTCCTTCATCTGTGCAGGAGGGGGTTACTTATCATAGTCTCCCTCTTACTTATGGAATTAGCTGCAGCCTGTTACTAACGAGATTCTATAATCAAGAGCATGTACAATACTTCTATTCGAATCTGGATGTTGTGTTTTCTTTTGTGCCTGTCATTGAATTCCTAAATAAGCTAGCTAAAGAGCATGATATAAAATTAGTCAGAGGATTCTTTGAGCCAACACTAACATTTGGAACTGCTTATGCACACCTCAACAATTTAACATGCTTACTGTCTTCTGTAGAGAAAAGCTTTTTAGATCACACAGATGATAGACGCAAAGCACTAAAAGAGAAATTAGAAAAAGGTTTAGAAAAACGTACTTATGCAAATGATTATGGTTTCACTGCCATTAAAACACAAGGCAAGTTAGCTATAGATGCATTACACCTAGGTAGGCTATGTATATACAGACCAATATCTGATCAAGACAATTTGTTTGTGGGTACGAGTGAATGTAGGCATGTGTTTTTGTTTCAGAGTAAATGGACCTTCATGTTAAATGGACAAGACCCAGCGATTCCTGGAATCTATTACATCTGTGGGTTAAATGCATATTATCGTCTCCCAAAGGGATGGTATGGGACATGTTATTTGGGAATAGCTTTCCCAAAGATATACCAGATTGATGACTTAAAACAGATACCTAAATCTTCTGAAATACAACATTCTAGACAAAAACGAGAATCAGTGGCTGCTGTCATTGGTGACATATTTGGAGCAATAATCCCATCAGTTGGGGTTATCTTAAATTCTATGAAAATTCAAAAGTTGTCTACTATTGTGGATAACATGCTGACAAACTTTACAGGAGCAATATTATTAATGGATACTGAACTCGCTGCAGAAAGAGCTATGACTCTTCAAAATCGGCTTGCTTTAGACATTCTTTTAGCAAAGAATGGAGGTGTGTGCAAAATGCTTAATGAGCGTCACTGCTGTTCCTATATACCCGATAATAGTAAGGAAATTAGAAACATGCTTACTAACCTGACTAGAGATAGTACAGATTTGAAGGAACTGAAAGAACCTGGAGTTTGGGAAAAGTTTGGAAAAGGAATTGCCCGGGTAGGAAACTGGTTTACCAATATTTGGAATGGTGTTCTCGCAAAAATTATGTTCGGCCTACTAATTGTTTTAATTTGTCTATTAGGATTATGGGGAGCATGCAAAATTAACGACAAAATTAGAAGAAACTTGTCAAAAAGAGTCAAACAGAATGAAGAAAGTGAAAGAGAAAAAATGTTCAATGAAATATGGGAAAGTTCACATAAAGGGCAAGATGTTGAAATGCGCATTATGCGCAAGGTGAAAAACTGAAAATCAAGAATTGTGTGATGACGTGCATCATCAGAGGAGGGACTGAGAGAGCGTAGTATAAATATCATATATTATAGACGTGAAACACTTACATTTGGCAAAGCAATATTAATAAATAATCATTAAAATGCATTAATAAACGTGAAGATTTACTCATTTATGAACACTAATGTTGAATAATAATAATAATAATAATAAGATATATGCATTATTACAATCAAAACTGTATTCATTAAAACGTGTATGTCTTAGGTTAGCATGAGTTGCGAACTAGCCGTGTAACTCTCATTTAAAGCTTATTTTTCCTTCTTTTTCTGTGTGCGGACTCGCAAATGACTATGACCCAGCTATTGTTCTTTCTGTATTAATTTGAAACATGAAGAAATCTTCCCATCCGCATGCTAGCAGTTTTTAGTATAAAAGATATGTGCTTCGAAACAGTAATGGACACTCTCAAGGACGATGAGACGAGGGGAAAAGAACACCTGACCCGAGACGTGTGCCAAGATGGTGAAGTAACCCTGACGTACCACCTACGAAAAATGCTGATTATGAAGACCAATTGAAAGACAATTCAATATCAAGAAATAACAAATGCATTACTTAATGAATAATTTGATTGGTTACCAATGATGGGGTGTAGTTAATAACCAATAGAATTTTAGGGGAATGTATTATGGAAAAAGGGATAAAAACTCATGACACAAGAGACGAAGTTCAGTTAGGAAGGGATGACATCAATTGCATCCAGAAACTCTGTCACTCTATTTGGTGATTTGAGACTTAGACAAAATTATCATAGCCCATAACCCGCCCTATTATACTTTCCTCCATATGAGGAGAGTGTCCCTTGATTCCATTTAGATAGATTGACGGTGAACCATCTGATGTCCTGAAGACGAAGACTGATCTTGTATGCTGACTTAACTCGAGGAGGGTAATTATTAATGCTAACAGAATCTATATGCCTTTCTTTCTAGGTACCAACTGCTGTATGTTTAATTAGGTATCTTAGTTAGATGTTTTCCAAATTGATGTTCTAAATTGTTTTGCATGAAGCCCAACATGCTAATGCTAATCTGAGGTTAGATGAGGTATTCATTTGACGGACGGAACTGACGTGACTGACATGTAGCTATGCTGAACTGATATTCTGTTGTTTATCATGCACTATGGTCTATTCTCTTCTAACATATCTATTCTATGATTCTGATCATCGCATTGTTGAAAGTTCATCATGATTGCCACTTTGTGATTATGCTTTTATGCTTCTTGGTTTTAAGAATAATACGTTTATTATTAGATTGTAATCAATAGGGAATAAAATTCACAAATTCTTCTTTCGAGGTGTGGTTATTTGAGTCAGAAAACAAATGAATGCGTCAAAGATTCTTTAATGGTTTTTGTGAAATATATGTTGATGGTTGGTAATTTCGTCTTACGGAGACTCACCACTGGGTCAAAAGGTTCATCAACCTAAAACGAGTCCTGATGTGTATAATTTAACATAGACGGACGCGTTGGCAGCGGTATAGCGGCCGTGCGATCTAGGGATATCAAAGATTTACCAATGGAGAAGATCTCCCATGCCGAATGGTGTGCTGAATCAATTTCCTCCACTTAGATTTGTCTGTGACTGGTCCTAATTTGCTTATGATAATCTTTTAGAGCTAGTCAATAAGTTTCTCTCTCTACGGCATTGTAATTTGTGCACCATTGACACTCTCATTTTTTGTACTGCTAAGTACAGAACCACTCAGACGAGGAGGAGGAGCGGGCTAGATGTTGTCTCTGCACGGAGGCTAAGCCTGTAGCCTCAATGCAATCACCAGCAGGAGGGACATATTCCCTTAATGCTGATGTAAAGATTTCAGGGGTGACTTTAATCCATTTCTGCGTCAAATGTTTAAGGCTCGAGATGGCCTGATATTTGCAATGAGGTTCCTTGACCTGAAAAAGTATCACGTAACAGGGATGGCTCCTTCGCAATGGCAAAGAAGCGTCGCCCACCTGTCTAAGCCAGGAGCTGAAAGATAAAATGATATTTAATTATCGTTTTATCTTTCAGCTGCTGACTCAGCCAGCAGCATGTTCAGGGAGGGGCGGGCTGGGCCACGGGAGGTGGGAGGGGTATTATGAGGAGAGAGTGCACCTACGTGTCTGCATGTGTGTTTGGCCGGTTGTCTCAGACTGGCTAAACATACATGTGCCTAGGTTTCTCCAGTCCAGCTATGTAGAACAGCCAGGCTGGAGAAACTGCATAGACCCCAGGGCTGTGTCTGAGCTTTCAGGCTAGGTTTAGCATGAAAGCTGTGCCAGGATTGCTAGGGAGCATGTGCCTGAGTCCCAGTGAATGCTGGGACACAAGAAGAAGAGGAGCGAGGCAGCAGGAGACGGCTGCAACAGGAAGAGGTAAGCTTTTTTTATTTTATTATTTTATTGTATCCCTCTCTGTCCCTGCCCCTGCCCCTGCCCTTGAGATTTGCAGCACCCGCCGCTATCACGTAATTATCTTACCAAAGTACAGGAAGTGGAGCGGAAACAGTGATAATAGAAGTGTTTGAAAAAATCGGGTTAAGAATATGGCCCGGTATACGTGTGGAAGATAAAATCAATTGCTTCATCTAACATACTGCAAAATCTTCAGCTAGGATTGTCGCAAAGTGGCAGGAGGAATCCTCAAAATGTAGGTTGAGGTCCCCCCAAGATGACAGGTTTGTCTCTCGACATTTTGGGGTCCGGTGGGGGGGTCCCAGAGGAGGGCAGACGTTGGGAGGGAATCAGGGAGGGGGCAAGCAGGTGGGCACCCCCCACACCACCAATACGATGGCCGCACTGAAACAAGTACTTGAAGCGCCCCCCTCCTTCTAGCCACGAACCCCACTCAGTCAAATGTCTGCTTTCACCCCACCTAAGCCAGGGTGGTCACAGGGTCATGCAAAGTATCCAAATGCCTTTTTTAATATACTATTTAGAACTTAGTTGATAAACTCTAGTTTTAGGAACTGGATAGTTTTTTGGGGGCTTTCAACAGCATATGCAATAGGTTTAGCATTCTTCCCATTGTGCCTACAGCATGTAAGAATTCTGGGGATCCAGAAACACCTCTCCTGCTTAGCTCATGAATAAAGGCCACTGCTGGTTAAATTATGAATGAAAGCCATCACAGGTTAGTTTATGCACAACGGCCAGCACTGGTTAGCTTGTGCATAAAGATCAGTACGTTGGATGATAAATTAGGACCAGTGCGGGTTAGCCCATGAATAAAGATCATTGCTGTTTAGATAAGAAATTAAGGCTAGTACAATTTAGCTCATGAGGAAAGGTGAATGGTGGTTAGATTTTGTAGTAAGGCTAGTACACGTTAGCTTGTGATTAAAGGCCAGTGCTGATTAACGTAGGAATAAATGCCTGTACTAGTTTGTTTATGCGTAGCATTGGTTAGTTTGTGCATTAAGATCAGTGCTGGTTAGATTATAAATTAAGACTAGTACAGTTTAGAGGGTGAATAAATGCCAGTTCTGGTTATTGTATACATAAACACTGCCATTGATTAACGCCTGCATAAAGAGAAGCGGTGGTTGGCGCTGGTTGAATTAAAAATTAAGACTAGTATAGGTTAACTAGTGAATAAAGGCTAGAGCTAGTTAGTTTATGCATAAACCCCAGCATTGGTTTGCTTGTGCGTAAGGCCATTGCTGGTTAGATTATGAATTAAGACAAGTACAAGTTATCTCAGGAATAAAGATCAATGCGGGTTATCATATGAATAAAGGCCAGTTATTGGTTAGTCTATGCCAAGGATACTCAAAGTAGGGCCTGTGGGCCTCCTGCGGCCCCTCTGACCTTTACATGAGGCCCCTGGGGCAACAGGAGCACTGGGCAGCTTTTTGCTCAACTCAACAAAAATATTAAATACACACACAATCATTTATTTCAAACTTAATTCGTGTTAAATAAAGGAAGTAACTAGGGACTCCTGCACTTAACTTTAGAAACGCCTTCATTTTTAAAGACATCTTGCAGCATAAGTGTAAAACTAAGACAGTCTCTTCAAAATTAATTAAGTGTATTTAGTTAACATGCAGAACCTTTTTGCCTTAGTACAATGTATTCTATCAGTGCACTGAGATGTATTCATTGTAAAGTGATAGTTTTCAAACATAAATTTGGAAACATTAATTATCTCCCTTAGCCTGAGAACACCACCAATAGTAAATTAAACAGGCAAGTCACTTGGTATGTGCACTTTATGGGTGGCCTGCGTTCCTATCATCCATAAACAACATTTTAGTTTATTAAATCAAACATAGAAGCAGGTTTTTTGCAGCGCACACCATGAATCATGTATTTTGAGGTCATCTTAAATGTGATAATGCAAGGAGGGAAAGTGACACTAAACAATTGCCTAGGATCACAAAATTTGGAAAAGTGGGTAAGCCGGGATTAATTCTAGGTTTTCTGGTTTCCCACTGTTTATTTCACCCTCTAGATGTATATCCTTTGCTTCCCCTACACCTACCTTGCCACCAATCCTCCTAGTCACCCCACCCGACCGCCACTGCCCTGGCATCAATGCGGCCCCCAGGCACGGCACAGACCAAACTTTTTGGCCCCTGGGAAATTTCTTGCGAGTACCCATGGTCTATGCATAAAGGCGAGTACTGGTTGCCTTGTACTTAAGCCAGTGTCAATTAGATCATAAAGTAGGGCCAGACTAGTTTAGCACAAGACTCAGTGCCAGAACTAACTGGCTATTAAATAAAGGCCAGTTTTGATTAACCCATGACTCAAGGTCAGTGCGTGTTAGTTTATGATTAAAGGCTGGTTACGATTAGCTTAGGAATTAAAGCCAGTAATGATTACCTTATGAATAAATAACATTGCTTGTTAACCTCATGAATAAAGACAATTAGAACAACTGTTCCATAAGATATGAGACCCATTACCACGTAGTTTGTGAATAAAAGAGAGTCCCAGCTTGTGAAAATTAGTGAATGAGAATTTTTCAGCTGCTTCGGCGTTGTCCGACTACATTGTTGACTGCATGTTTTAACTATGTTCGTGCGCTGTCCCCTCCATTTATGCTAAATTACATGGAGTAGTAGCGTTTGGCTCCTTTAACTTTATTTAACTCATTCACTGCCTGATGACCACCAATTACCTTCCTAGTGTGCCTGGCACTGGCATGCTTCTGTGTTTCTGCTCGCCGAGCAGTAAGGGGCCTCTGTTCTTCCCATGCCCACCCTGTGACAGCACCCAGAAGGTGTCATGCATCTATGCATCTTCAGCAGACTCTAGAGCACAGATGCTGACATTGATCAACTGGTGCCAAACGTGAACTACTTTCTGGATGCAGAGCACAGTGGCTCACCTACACAGGGATATTCCTGTATCTGAACACTGTTGGGTGGCTGTGGCAGAGGCCTGTAGGCGAATGTGCTGGGCCTGGTACTCACCTGTATATAGTTTTCTTTAAAATGTATTTTTTTAAGTTAATATATTTTTACAGTTAATATAATGTTAAATATGATAAAGTATGGTGTTTGCCTGAACGCCATACTGGCTATTGGCTTTGTCAGAGCTTGTTATGTATTGGCAACTGCTGGCAGTGTTGCAGTTTCCACAGGCAGTCGTGATTACTATTGTTTCAACCTGTCGGTAACACAGCAGAGCAGGGTTTGCCAATGCCCTTTCTCCTGCCCTGTTGTGTTCATCCAGGGCCGGTTTTAGGACGGTGCGAGCGGTGCAGCACACCGGGTGCTGACCTGGATTGGGGGGCGCTGACCTCAGTGGGGCGCTCTGTTTAGCAAAGACTTATGAAACTTGCCATTTAAAAGCACCTGCAGAAAAGTTCCTTGTGTGTCCAGCCTTCAGGAAACAATTAAAATGTCAAGATACCTCTTGTGATTAACCTTCCTGCTAGAGAGAGAGATGGGAGTTTTTTCTATCGGCAGCTTATTTGCCTGCTGCAAAGAACAGCACTGTGACCCATAAGGGCACTGTGGGCTGTTTCCATGGTCTCTGACCATGGAAAAATGCCCACAGGTCCCCTAACGCCTGCCCATACTCAGGTGTTAAATAATGGCGCTAAGCAGGGTTAGCGCTTTTAAGTCCCTCCTCTTCCCTTGCGTGAATTCAGCACAGGAGGATAAATATGGCGCTAGGGCCATAGCGTGGGATTTTGCCCAGGAACAATTACCTTGCATCTCATTGACGCAAGGTAGTTTTCCACAAGCAAAATCCGACGCAAACTCATTCACTTTGGTGCTAGACATGTCTTGCGCCAAAGTATAAATATGGTGTTAGGTTTGCGCTGAATTAGCTTTAAAAAATGAAGCTAATTCGGTGCAAACCGAGTATAAATATGGGCCTATATTTTATGTGGATAGCTGAGTGGATTAGTAAAACCAGCCTTTACAATCCATTTAAAACAAATAAATGTATGTGAAGAGGGGCCGTGGAGAGATGAGGGGCACATTTGTAGGGTAGTAGTGAAGGAATCCGAGGAGGTGAACATGGGGTGGGGGCGCCAAAAAAGATGGTCACACAAGGCACCACCAGCGCTAAAGCCGGCCCAGTGTTCATCCTTACGGATGGCACAGTACTGTCAGTGGTTATCTACTGAAATATTAATACTTCAATTTCCTTACAAGGCCTGTGTAGCTGAAACAATATAAGCTAGCAATTATTTAAGAATATATAAGAACAAATTACATTAGAAGCAAATTTCATCTATTTACCGAATTTGTTAATACGATCTTGACATAAATCAGAATGTATCAGTGAGGAGGCAGTCTTGCAAGCGGAGAATTGGTCTGCGCTCTTCGTTTATGGGCTTGTTCAACTGACATTCATATTTTGCCACTGCCCACTTCAACCGTTGGCTAGTTTGCACTGTGAGCTATGGTATTTTGCTTGATCAGCAATGCATATCCGTCTGAAAATACATTTATTTCAGAAGATATTCCCCCGTACCACTGACGGTGGGCAGATATGTTAGTTTGCCAATGCTTTTTAGTTCCATCTTTTATCTGTTTTCAATTCCTCGTTAGGGGTAGTACCCCCTATATAAATGAATATAATTGACATTGTTATATTTTAATCATCCATGTGTGTTTAAACTACATCTTCAAGTTGCAGTATTTCCAAGCCACCAGTATCCTTTCTTTGCAGTTATAAGAATCATATGTTCTTGTCATGTGCATTAAAATTACAAAGGATTTCAATACCTGCTCTGAATAAATGTGCCTGCAAGAGAGCACCAACGATGGTCTACTAAAATTGTACATTTGGGCGGGTGGTTTGTTGTCTTAGTGTGTATCCGGTTATGCGAAAGTTAGAGAAGATGGTGGCATTTTGGAAGGGTCTGTGCCATTCGAAGAAACACTAACAGAGTACCTTATGGACACTAGATCTAAAAAAAAAAAATCATAGCAAATATATTTCACTATGGATCTGTTGAATATTCAGTCTGTGCAGGATTGCAGAGCAGCGAATTAAATATAAATAAGCCATAGAAGTCTATATCGTTCTACATTATGAAAAGCAGAAGAGGCCAGGGAAGAGGATCTCGGCTTCGTGATATAATATGCCATCTTTTTCACATCTGACTCGGCCTTCCCTCACATCCATAGCTAAAGATGCGTCATAGCTGAAGTCGTGTGTGAGGCTGAGCCTCAGCAGTGAATGAACACATTGAGGCAAATCTCTTCTTCACGTTAGGAGCTGTAGGCGGCTGTTTTGACTTCCAGTGAGCATTAATGGACACCAGACGGGTTTATTTCATGATAAAATGACCCGATGTTTCAGCTTCAATTCAGTCACTACAAGCACTAAGCAGCAGCAGTTGGCGAACCAACCGCGAGCCACCAGCTGATTGCATTAAAAGCGAGCAAACCAACGTAGAAAAATGCGACGGCTAAGTGACTTGCGCGCCCCCTGCTGGCATATAAATAATCCGCAAGCTAGAACTTCAATGTGTTCCTGCTAGCTAGGCCAAATAGGTTTTTAATCTTCCGGTGCCCTTAAGCAGAGTGCCTTCATAGTAGGTTATTCTAAAGCTGTAGTACGGTGCATAGAAACGATTGAAACCCGGATATTAAGCAGCATATAAACACATATTGGCAAAGTCAATAGGATTGACGCGCACACTCGAGAGCTAACCAAAAACAAGCATTAATAAAACCACTTTGGCAAAGCTGTAGAAATGGATATATATTTTTTACTGTTTGATTGCAAGCACCTGTGTGAGTTGAAGTGAGTAAGAGTGAGTTACCGGGGGACTAAGTGACAATAAATGAGGGTGAGTGATTGTAAGTGAAACTGAGAATTAAAGAGTGAGTGCAAATCAGTGACGGTGTGACTGAGAATGACTGTGAGTGAGAATGTCAGTTAGTGAACGTAAGTGAGCATTAGTGAGAAAATGTGTGTGTATATGTGAATATTCTACTGCCCTTGGTATACCGGAGCAGTTTCTTGCCATACAGAGACACCGTGGAAAAATACTGCCTTACCGGGGTAATTCTTGGCATAAGGGACATCCATGGCAAAATAATGGGGATTGCATATTACAGGTAAATCTTGGCCTAAGGAGCATCCATGGTTAACTAGTGACATACTAGAAGTAATTATTGGCACAAGGAGCACCCATGGCAAAATACTGTTGCTGATACCCATGGTAAATTGCATACATATTGAAATAAAGGGCATGAGGGGCAAAATGCTGGCATTACTATTTTTGAGGTGATTCTTGCCATAATGGGCAGACATGACAAAATACTGTCACTGGCATATAGTAGGAAATTATTGGCTTATGGGGCATCCATGGCAAAATACTGGCACTAGCACACTAGAGGTAATTCTTGACATATGGGACACCTGTGGTAAAATGTAGGCACTGACGTACTGGAGGTAATGCTTGGCAACAATTAAAACAACCATGGGATGTGGGGGCTGAACAGTAACTATCACAAAATCTTGGCCCTGACACACTACAGGTACATTTTGACATTTGGTGCCCATCGTTTATAGATGACATCAATGGCAAAATTATGACAAGGCATATTGTATGTAATTCTTGACATAAGGGGAACCCTGTGGCCAATGGGGGGAAACCATGACAAATTGCTGGCTTTGGCACAGATGACATATTGAGGAAGACCCCCTGCACATTTTGACAATAACGGAGACAATGTCTGGGGAGCACCGGGTTATACTGGCTTTATACACAATGAAAGTATTTGATTATTGAAAGAGTGCCCTGCCACATGCAATGGCTTTGAAGCAAAGTTTTGTGAAAATTGTGCTTTAAAACTCACTAGTTGACCGCACTTTCTTCAAAATTACCTCAAGGACCCAGAAGAAGCTGGACTGACTTGCTTTGTCTGCTTCCTGGACTTTGGAACAAGTATGCGGTCTCACTTTCTTCCAAGATCACCTGCCGCCACTATAATTTACAAAAGGTGAGTAAGTGGTTTACGTTTTTTAGTGTGAATGTAGTGCTCCTTGAAGAGATGTGTCTTCATTTTCTCTCTGAACGGCAAGAGGGTAGAGTATTTTGGCCTCCTTCTGTCTTTGCATACTCCACAAACCATTCATCTTCTTCCCTCTTCCACTAGGAACACTGTGCCTCAAGTTACCATTCATGAGCTCCCCACCTCCCTGTCTCATTGACTTCAAGTAGTCCATAATGCTCCTGCTCGAGTTACCCTGGAATTGCATCCTCATTCCTCCATCTCTACACATTTTAAAGTGCTCCATTGGCTGCTGTTGCCAAGAGTTCCATCTTTAAACCTCTCTGTCTTTCTCATCGGGTCCCACATGCATGGGTGTACCCCAACCCCCCATTCCTTCACATTGAGGGCTTACCCCAGCCAGCTCTTCTACAATGGAGCTTCTTCGTGGACAACATATGCAGATCGCAATGCCGTAGTTGCTGGAAGCTTGAGTGTGGGGGTGCAGCAGCAACCCAGAATAACAGTGCAGGAGGTCAGAAGGTGAATGAGCAATAAAGATGCCTTTACCTTTTGTTTTTATCTTGTCATATTTGCTATGCCTTCAAAGACAAAGGCCAAATGTCAGGCTAAGTCTTCTGACAATTTGCTGCTTACTCGTTTAATATGGAGATTGGCGCTTATCATTGTTTCTCTGATTGCAAAGTTAAAAGTTATTATAATGTGAACTATCTGCCAATCTTGCTGGAGAACAGGGCGTGTGAAAGGGAAAGCTGTAAGATGTCAGATTTTCCTAACACACAAAATTTAAATACTTGAAAATGAAGTGTAGCATGTTTCAAAATATATTAGCAGTTAGGAAATTACAAATGAAGCACCTTTTATTTATAATTCAGAAGTGTGATGGAAATTGATTTGAATTGGATCAAAACAAATCAACATTCTTTACCTGGTGATATGCAAATAATAAATGTGTGATGAAATCCAATTTCCACACATGATTTGTGTGTTATGTAGTTTTATCATTAAAACTGCATGTCAATGAGAATGTTGTGGCCTTTTTAATGGAGCATGTGCTGTTTGTAAATGACAGTGCGCTATCAAACCTTGCATTATTAATAGATGTGCGACAGTGAGCTCCAAAATGCACGCTTGGCTACATACTACACCCTTCCGGTTCCTGCTAAGCGTGCACATGGTTTATATGCTATGCATGTGCTTTGTGTGACACTAGGACTTCGGCAATGTAACTTGTAGTCCTACAGTATAACGAGGAAAATAAAATCAGAAGAATGCAAATGTATGAAATAGTCATGTCTGACATTTGGAAGCCTGCCAGCTCTAGCTTCATTGTATCACATAAAACTGCACCCACCCAATGTGTTTTCACAAGGTCTCACAATGCACTGCTACTCTTACCTACTCCATGTTTTGACATCCCAGGACTAAGGGCCAGATGTAGGTAGAAAACATTTTGCGAGGTGCAAATTGCGAGTCCCAGCGACTCGCAATTTGCCCCTCGCAAAATGTTATGCAGAAAGGTGTCTCAGACACCTTCTGCAACTCGCTATGGGGTCGCAAAGACCCACCTCATAAATATTTATGAGGTGGGTCGCAGTTTGCGACCCCATAGCGAGTCTAGGCACTCACGGGGATGGTGGCCTGCTGGAGACAGCAGACCACCATGTCCGTGACTGCTTTTCAATAAAGTAGTTTTTTTTTTTTTCTCTTTGCAGCCCGTTTTTCTTAAAGGAAAACGAGCTGCAAATAGAAAAAATACCGAAACCTTTTAGTTTCGGTTTTTTTCAGAGTAGGCAGTGGTCCATAGGACCACTGCCTGCTCTGAAAAAATATTATTGTGGGCATTCACAAAGGGGAAGGGGTCCCATGGGGACCCCTTCCCATTTGCGAATGGGTTACCATCCATTTCAAGTGGATGGTAACTGCGAGTCACAAATCAACTCTACATCGCGGTGCGACTCGCTAATAGGAAGGGAACACCCCTTCCTATTTGCGAGTCTGAAACACATTTTGCGAGTCAGTACCGACTCGCAATATGTGTTTCTGCATCGCGTGAGGGCATTTGAGCCTCGCAAACGGCGTTTTTCGCCGTTTGCGAGGCGCTAATGCCTTCCTACATCTGGCCCTAAGACTTTTAAGGGACACTCAGTCTGAATCTCAACCCTCGCTTGCACCAGAATTGCTAAATTGCTGTCCTGCGACTTAAACGGACACAGAACTCTTATAATACATCCCTACCCTTACCAGCATCATGCTTTGACGCCCAATGGCTAATACTTTCCAGAACTCTCACAATTCATCTCTATCCTTACTTGCACCTGATATTGCTAACTCAGCACAAGTAGTTCCACAGAGCTTTCACAATGCATGAGTTGCACCATGCACTGGAAAACCCAAGATTATGATGTGCATCCATCTCTCTCAATGAACCTCTCCTCTTACTTGCACCAGGCATTGCTCTCCCAGCGGGATTCCCACAGAGCACTTTCAATGCACCTCTATCCCGACCTGCACAATGCACAGCTATTCCAGTAATACTTCCACAAAGATCTTACAGAACATCTCTACCCTCAGTTGCCCCCTGAATTGCTATCCCGGTCAGATTTCCATAGAACTCTTGCAATACATCTCTACCCTGGTTTTACCTTACACTGCTGTCACTCTACTAGGACGTCCAAAGAGCTCTTACCGACTAACACCTCAGCTGATCACGCCACACCACAGAAACATACACATAGGTGGAACATGTAGGTGTTACATCATTCACTGTAAACGAACCACAATTATAAAATTCCACAGTGTCTGATAGGAAATATCCAAGATCATTTGGAATTTGGAAAGGAGATACAACTTGGCTCTTCCCAAATCAATTATGCAGGGTCCCATGGGCCAAGGAAGATATCCAGTCACCCACACTTGTAGAGTATGAACATCGATGAGTGGACATTACACCAACCCGAGAACTAGAACATTTCCCCATCAAGAATCATAGGCAAGACCACATGATAAACTCTCGAACTGCTTCCTTCTATTCCAAAAATTAATACGGGTAATCAATTAAAGCCATGTAAGATGCATAATTTACCTACTCATCATGCACAACACCAAAACATTAGCAACAATAGCCACACTTACAACCCACACTCTCCCAACCAGAGAAAACAATAATAGAAGGATCAAATGTTCATTCCCTCAGCCCATTTCACTCTAATACACCCGAAATTACAGAGGAAAAAGACAAGATAACAGCCCCTCTCTGGTCAAAGTTCACAACACCGGACCACGTCCCACATTCTTTTGCATGAGAAAGTGGTACCAACTGTCAACTGACTTCCAGAACTGTAATAACTGCTGTTGTCTTTGTACTCCTGTCACAAGATATCAAAGCTCACAAGTTCGCAGATATGGCATGGAACTGATTTTTTGTATTTTATTTCACAGATTTGTGTGGACAGGTTACAACAAGCACTCTTATCAGGCAACGTTCTGATTTTGCAAAGACACCATCCATTGCACAGGATTAACAATTCCAGCACGCAGAAGCAATGTGGTCATCTCATTTGTTTTGCGCCACAGATGGGTGCCCAGCTTTTTCCCCCTTTTTTGCAGAGCCAATCTTGCCACATATAGTTGCACGCTGACCATAACCCTCTTATATATTTTAAAATAAAATTATATACTTCAGTTTTTAGGCCTTGTATTAGCCAATACCTTTTGATTTTACATGTGTAACATATTTACCAGGGCTTTCAGCCAGCTGTCTTCATCCACTGGCTTCTCAGTGTGTCAATCACATTTGTATTCTTCTCACCGCATCACATAGCATGGGCCACAGTAGAAGCCCACTTCAGCCACCACCTCATCTCTCTGAGTGACAGCATTCTGTTCCTGCACAATAATCATTCTGTTGGACTTGGCACCTTTTTGCAGGGTTATCCCCAAACTTTTGCCTTTTGCCTCCTGTTTTTCTGACCCTTTTTTGTTGGCTTTAGGACTCTGGGCTCTTTACCACTGCTAACCAGTGCTAAGGCGCATATGTGCTCTGTCTAAATTGTATTGGTGATTGCTTTATTTATGATTGGCATATCTGATTTACTAATAAGTCCCTAATATAGTGCACCAGGTGTGCCCAGGGCCTGTAAATCAAATGCTACTAGTGGGCCTGCAGCACTGATTGTGCCACCTACACAAGCAGCCCTGCAAATATGTCTCAGGCCTGCCATTGCATAGTCTGTGTGTGCAGTTGTAAACTGCCCTTTTGACCTAGCAAGGGCACCCACTTGCCAGGCCCAAACCTTCCCTTTTACTACATGTAAGTCACTCCTGCAGTAGGCCCAAGTAGGCCCAAGGCAGCCCTATGAGCAGGGTACAGTGTATTTAAAAAGTAGGACATGTACTGGTGTGTTTTAACATGTCCTGGAAGTGAAATACTGCTAAATTAATTTTTCACTATTGCAAGGCCTATTTCTCCTATAGGATAACATGGGGATTGCCTTGAAATACATTTTAAGTGTATTTTCCCAATTGGAGCAGATAGAGATACGGAGTTTAGGGTCTATGAACTCACAATTTAAAAAAACATCTTTTGCTGAAGTTAGTTTTTTAATTGTGAGTTTGAAATGACACTTTTAGAAAGTGGGAATTTTATTGCTTAACCATTCTGTGCCTCTGTCTGCTGAATACACGTCTGAGTCAAGATGGCAGTTGGGCTGTTTGTGTATTCACTCTAGACAGTCAGACAAAGGGAGCTGACATGTGTCTTGCATATCTTGTTGGCCCATCACCAGGCTGATGGGTCTTCCTGAGCTAGAGTGGTGGGAGGAGCTGACACTTGCACCTGAATAGGACTGTGCCTGTCCTTACACAAAGCAGTCTCCAGCCCCCTAAAGTGTGTCTGGGGCAAGGGCAGGGAAAGGCAGTGGGTTGTGCACTACAAAGACTTCTTTTTGAAGTTTGCCTACTACATAGTTAGAATCCTTGTGGACTGAGGGAATTCTGACAGGAAAAAGAGCTAGATGCAGTAGAAGAGACTGCCACTCTGCCGGTTGCTTTGTTGTGCTGGCCTGCAGCTTGCTGCGTCTGTCCTGAGAGTGAAAGGACTGGTCTTGGCTTTCGACATCCTGCTTCCAAAGGTTCTCCAAGGGCTTGGACTGAGCTTGCCTCCTGTTAAGTCTCAGGGACATTAAATACTTCATCCGTCAGTGCCTGGGCTCTTCTGCTGAAAGTCCTGACTTGCCAAGTGGTGTCAAGTCCATTCTCTGGGCCCTTGGAAGTGCAAGCTGGTAATCTGAATGAGAAAATCCACGCATCAATGTGCTGCACTGGAATAATTGACACAGCGTGGCTGAAGAATCAATGCAACGTCGGTCCCATGGTTGAAGAATCAGTGCAGCACCTGTATCTCCGCGGCCTCATCAACACAGTGCACTGGGATTTTCCACACATCCTCCCTGGATGCCAATTTTTCATTGACCCAACACCGCAGTAGGGAACTGAGGCTGTGTGTCCAGAAATCGATGTATCACCTTTCCTGCAAGGAAAGAATCAATGCACCACCTCCACTGCCAGTAAGGAACCAACGTATTGTCTCTCCTCTGAGGAAATAATTGATATATCACCCCCCTGCTCGCTCAGTAAGGAACTGACACATTGCTTTGATTTTCTGGCACCTCACTCCATTGTGGCCCACATCGTCTTTGTTTTTAACGCATCCCAGGTACTTTGTGCTAAAGAGATATATCCATTGATTCCTATTAATTAAGACTTGCTTAAACTTTTAAAACGTGGCATCTTGACTTGTGTATGTTGCATTTTTGTCATTTTGATCTTGTTTTACTCAGATAAATATTCGCTATTTTTCTAAAACGGTGTGGAGTCCTTTTGTAGTGTTTCCACTGTGTGTGTGTGTCTGTGTACCAATACTTTACACATTGCCTCTGAGATAAGACTGGCTGCTTAGCTGACTGGCTCCATTACCCTGACTAGAGTGTGGATCACTACTTGGACAGGGAGTCAGGGGTGGTTTCCTTTCATGGGCCTCGGGGCTCCGCCCCTTAATTATTTCCATCAAGATTAAAATTGCTTTGTTTATATATTTTTTAATGTGACTATACAAATAAACAACTAAAGCTATAAACACATATGCGCTACCTGATGTAAGACACTCTCCGTGTTCCCTGTGAACACTGTTTGGACTTTGTTATGCACGGATGCACACATACAGCAATCTCCCTTGTTAATGCATTTGCTGGGCTGGAGTTCACACAGCCCTGAGGCCTGTGATGTCACCAGCCAGGCAAAGCTATAGCCTCGTGTGCTGAGCTCCACCCCTTGAAGACAGAGTTGTGACATTTGTCCTGGGCACTTCGGCTTGAAGCCCTGCACCGCCACAGGCTTCACGCTAATCAAGCACTGCAGTTTCAGCCACCCCACCCTATCACAACTCGTCACAGGGTGGGGAGTGGTCAATAAGCCTCGCTGGTGCCACCCCACCCTGTGAGGAATTATGAAAGGTTGGGCTTTGAGGGTGCAGGCAGAAGCTGAGCTTTAGAGCGTGCGTAGTGTACCAGCGTAGGTTTTGATGTTACTCTGTGCAGGCTCCAGGCCCGAGCTTTCCTCTGTGCTTTGAGGGCACTGCTATATACTGACTGGATTGAGCTAGAGAGTATGAACTTCATTCAAACAGGTCAGCTTAGTGCACCGTGCAGCGAGGTGTGACAGACAGGAGTTGATTTCTGTTAGAATGTGTAATTCGAGTGGCGCTGTCTCTGTTTACTCTTTCACAGCTGCTCTCTTTCTAGCCTGAAAGCTCGCTCGCAGTTCTGTCTTAAGAAAATTCACTTTTTTGAGCAGGCACAGGTTGTAGGCAATAAAAGGTGACAAATGTGAGCTCCGGAGGATAAATATCACTGGTATGTACATGCTGTATGCAAGAATGTGCATGTCAAATAAGTGATCTATTAAAATGCAAACTCACAGAAACCGGTGAGGTTTATGCAATTAAGCACATTCGAAATCATAAAATTTTGTACAGCTAGTGGTGTTTAACTCTCCGTTTTCTAGATGGAAGAAATCAGGATATTTGGATTTTTTCTGCCACAGAGCAACAATGACTTTTGGAAGAAAGAAGTTGGGCATATTAGCACAGAGGTGTGGTTTACCACCACTTTACACAAAGTATTGGTGTGTTGTTTCAAATATTGTCTTTTTCAGTCAGTTCTGTTTTTCTGGAGCGAAACATATTGTTTGAAAATCCAAAACACAAAGAACCGTTTTGGGTGCCTTGAAACAGCAGTGCTCATCCCAATTCTGAGGGCTCACTCACTGTATAACTCAATCTTTGATCGTCCACTCTGCACACGTCTTCAAATGAAACTGTGTGCATGCGCACATATTGCCAAGCAGAAAAAGCCAACAATTACTTTACATATGTGTTTATTTTTTTCTTTGCATTTCATATGTGCTATTTTTCCTAGTGATTGTGGTAGCTCTGTTTTGATGACTGGTCGCTGTGCTTTTATTGAAAGCTTTTTTTCTGGTAACCTGCAACCATTGTCTTAATGATGTTTCGAGCCATAAATCTAGTTGCAAAAAGTTCAGTAGCACCGCAAGCTGACAATTCCTTTCAGTGTTCACTGAATGAATACACAGTGCACAGTGCCAATACATTGTAAGGACGTGCAAATATTTTGTTTTCTACAGGATTCTATTTTTTTTTCATAAATCTGTTTATTAACTTTTTTTAACTTTACATTGTTTCGTATTTTGGCATTCGTTTCAGATTAACATGTTCTGATGTGCAGTGCTCACAATGTTAAGTAGTGTTTAGCACATTGGCAACACAGTTATGCGGCATATGTTACATCGTGATTTTGCAGTTGTTCAAGTGTTCATCACAATCGCAGCACTTATTGGTATAACATTGTTTCAGTCACAAATGTTCAGTTATTGCGCTTTTGTTAAGAAGGCAGATAGTATGAATTTTATATAGGTTAACCTTTGAATAAAAATAAAAAGAACAATATGCCGGGATCAGACACTGGTGTGATTATTTCTGACATGACTATTTCCATGTCGGGTTGGGAATCAGTTACAGCAGATCAGTTTGCTGGCGGAGGTGCGGGGTCAGTTATCTAGTCCGGTGCATGTGATTTTCCCACCCCTTAATGCCATAATGTGTCCAGCCAACTTCTGCATTCAGTCCCCTTATTGTTTTCTACAGGATTCTATAATATTATGCAACTGTATTTGCCGCTAAGTAATCTAAATATTATGCTCCATTGTCTTAGACTCGTTCCTTTGGTAGCTGTCAGAAATGGTACTAGCTTGCGTTCTGAAAATTCACTGCTCACTGGTATTAGGCTAGAGCTATTTATGGTGAACACCTTCTCCATAGGTGACAGAAGAAAACATCACAAGATGTGCATGCCTTGAAACTTAATTGTGTTTCTATATGCGCATACAGAAGCTTGGCAGGTTTGCTAGACAATGTTTAAATACCCATGGAAAGTAAACAAATGATATCCCTTCATTGATGTGCAGTCAGAAAAGAAAATATTTCATATATTGCCTTATGCTGAATCAATATTACAGCAGGAAAGTGTGTTAATTAAGCAATAATTATCTTTCTTTTCAAGCTTCACTGCAATGCGTCATATTCAAAGGGAGATGACTCTTTAATCGTAAGAGAAACTTGTCATATATTTTAATCTCTACTAGAAACAAGTCACAATAAACAAGTGTAAACGTCTTTGTTATATGCTCATACTCAAGGTTGCTCTTTCTGGAAAGGTTTTTTCTTGTCCACTGGAATGTGTTCAGTTTTTTCTAAGCCAAGGTGTAATATCCGAGTGCCCATTTCCCCTGTTGAACATGCTCGTCATCTTTCTAATCTGAGAGCTCTGCTGGACGACCAATTTCACGTTATGCACCCATTATAAAACATGCACAAGTGTTTATTTGTAGCTTCGTGGTCTGACAGCACACTTCAAACGATTAAGACCTAACCACATACTGCCTAAAACAACACTGGCTGCACTTTAAACTAATGCTAGGATAAATATTTTAGCATCAGTTTAAAAAATACATTTCTCACTCAGTACCTTCAGTCTAACAAAATCCATGCTAATAATTAGCATGCTATTAAAATGGATACCCGTAAGTTACCATAGCTTTATAGCCCACTACCAAAGGCTACACCAGTTGAAGGTCGCTACATCAGTCATAGTCCAGAGCCACAGGTTTTTAGTCATTTTATTAAAGATGTTGTGCTGGAAAGTACATAATTTTACTCCATTGTTGCAAATTTTTATTTGGGGGAAGAACATATTCCTTTACACCACTGAATTACTCTCGGGACATTTGTGCTCGCCTCCTGCTCTCACACAGTCAAATGCATGGTTTCATTTTACGACCATGACTCAACGAATCATAACAGCAGTCTTTACGCCCTACCTGTTTCAAAGGTTACCAGCCACCACTGGTGCAAACCACTGCCAACCAGAGACCCCATTTCTAAAACACTTCCATACAGTAAGTCATCCCCTTGTAGTTTTTTTAAAACTTTATTTTCATTTTCAAACAGCCAAACAGAGATTATTGACAAGCAAAGGCCGGGCAAGGTACAGAGCTAATAGACATGTCAAATGTGGACATCTGAAGAGGCATGCAACTACCCAAAAATCAAACAGGATAGGTAGAAGCAGTATCGAGTTACCGCTCAGCTTCCAAACCAACAGTCTTTAATTATCAACAGGAGTGTAACCACTTATCCCAATATCCACCAAGGAGTCCCTGGAGTTTCTTTTAGTAGGCCCATACCAGCTATTTTTTACCACAAGCATATTATTTCTTTGGTGTACTCATATCTGATAGCATCATCATGGGGTCGCCTCTTTCCCCTAACCTAAGAGATAGTTTCCACACAAGTCCAGGAAACTATTAGGGTTCCTTGAACAGAAAATTCAAAAAAGGTGCAGTGAAGGTGAAAAAATTGTCTAAAAATACCACTATCACTCAGCTACAATCCGACTTTACTATGTCTGAGATAGGGTATACATAAAAACAAATGTGATGTGCTAGGAACAAATTATGGGCCAGATGTAGGAAGGAAGCAATTTGCGAGTTGCAAATTGCGAGTCCTTCCGACTCGCAATTTGCAACTCGCAAATTGCTATGCAGTACGGTGTCTCAGACACCGACTGCAACTCGCTATGGGGTCGCAATGACCCACCTCATGAATATTCATGAGGTGGGTCGCAAATTGCGGCCCCATAGCGAGTATAGGCACTCGCTAACATGGAGGCCTGCTGTAGTCAGCAGGCCTCCATGTTAGCGACCTGCTTTTCAATAAAGCAGTTTTTTTTTTTTAAATGTAGCCCGTTTTCCCTAAGGGAAAACAAGCTGCATTTCAAAAAATCCGAAACCTTTTGTTTAGTTTTTTTCAGGGCAGGGAGTGGTCCCTTGGACCACTCCCTGCCCTGAAAAAATATTTTGGGGTCCATTCACAAAGGGGAAGGGGTCCCATGGGGACCCCTTCCTGTTTGCGAATGGGTTACCATCCACTTCAAGTGGATGGTAACTGCGACTCCATTTGCGACCGCATAAGCGGTCACAAATGGAATTGCATACCATTGCGAATCGCAAATAGGAAGGGAACACCCCTTCCTATTTGCGATTCGGAAATGCATTTTGCGAGTCGGTAACGACTCGCAAAATGCATTTCTGCATAGGAAACACGCATTTGCGAGTCGCAAACGGCAAATTTTGCCGTTTGCGACTCGCAAAGTGCTTCCTACATCTGGCCCTATGTGTCCTTCACATATATCAGTTCTCACCACCGAGCGGCAATAGGTCCACTGTTTATTCGTGATAGTGACAATCAAGTCTCTCTGCCACTCAAATCTGACTTTGGAGCTCCCCACTCGACGCACCTCTTGTGCTAGCGCATAAAGTTTCACTACCATGCGCTGTGGCGTGGTCATCTGGAAATAAATATCTCAGAGGTAACAACTCCAGGGGTTCCAGCAAGTCCTCACCCAGGAGCTCACTCATCATGTGGCATGCCCTATAGTGGTGGAATTGGGCTAATATCATAGGCTCGCCATCTCGCACCCGTATTTGTTCCCAGCTGCATATTGCTTCGTTTTGGAAGAAATCTCCCATTGTCTGCAGCCCTAAGAACAACCATAACCATTGGAAAGGCACATGTTGGCAGCCAACGCCATGACTACTGGCTTTGCCAGTGCTTGTTATTTACTTGCATCACTTAAAGAACAAGTGAGGACTTCAGATCACCTTTAAATGCATTATAAGTGTTCTTGCTGAGCAGCCTTTGTTGTGCCAACTTCGCCTCCTGCTTTAATTGAATCTCTAAAGAACTCCTGCTTATAGTTTTGGGAGTCTGGCTCTGAATTAATTTGGCCCATGGCCAGTGTGGAGGATGCAGCAAGTCGGAACACTCTGGCGCTATGCACTGGAACGGAAAGAAACAAATTAGATGTCTTTTGCATGGCTTAGTAGATTCTCTAGACAACAACATTACTCTTGAGAGACCAGGTGGCCAAAAAAATGTAGAACACAGCATCAGTGCGGTGTGTCGGAGTCTAAACTGTAGATACAAGGCGCGCTTGTAGCTCATTGAAACCCTCAAAAGTTAACCTCCCTGTAAGCAGATTGTTAACGTTTATAAAACATATTAACAAGTGCTGAACTGAAGTACTAAGTGCAAATTTACACAGCACGTCTGGTTATCCCTTTAATGCGTATACAGCAGTTACTGTAATTTGTAAGAACCATGAGGGAAGCAAATTAATTGTTAGGTCTCGCTTACAGACAGCTGAGTGTCAGATACCTCATGTTACCAATACAGATACACATACAGTAGAGAAAAGGGGGCCTTTAATTAGCCCACTTCAGCCATCACCATTTTTTAAGTTACCTTTGGCTGTGTGGACAGTCCTTAAAGCCATGGCTAGGGACGTAGCTACCACTGGTGCAGCCGGGACAGTGGACCCGGGGCCCAAAGGTGAGAACGGGCCCAGCCTGCCCTGCTCCAGATCCACTTATTTTGGAGGTTGTCTTTTCAGACTTTTTTTAAACACACATGCTGCCTAGGGCCTGGCTTTGTCTTTACTCTTTGGAAAGGACAACAATTTGGGGGTACGGATTCAGTAGAAGATAAGGGACAATGGAGGCGAGGAAAGGGATAAAACTTGAGAGGATGGGAAATGAAAAGACAAGGGGTTGTTGAGAAAATGATAAAATGGGAAGAAGGAGTTCAGGATCAGCGAGCAATAGAAAGGAGGTCAGGACAAGCAAAAGCTGCAAGGGAAGAAGAGGAAAAGAAAGGGCCAGAAAGAATGAAATCAGGAGAGAAGGAAGGAAGGATGTATGGGCGAGCAAGACACAGAAGAGGAGGAAGAGAGAGCGAAGAGAGGAAGGGGAGAGTGATGAGAGTGTGAAAGGGAGGAAGGAAATGAAGGGGGTGGATGTTTGCTTCAAAAGACAAGTAGAATGGGGAACTTAGACACACATGAGCACGGGTGCAGGTATCAACAGTGCAGCAGGTGCAGTGACAGTGAGACCCAGTGGGGGTGATTGCCTACTGCTCCCCAATTATATCTTTATTTTCATACCTACCGTATGCGCCCATTTCCTTG
This sequence comes from Pleurodeles waltl, assembly GCF_031143425.1. Lineage (NCBI taxonomy): Eukaryota > Metazoa > Chordata > Amphibia > Caudata > Salamandridae > Pleurodeles > Pleurodeles waltl. Next base: position 387,333,049 of record NC_090448.1, read on the forward strand.
CTTGCATTAGGGCCTATGGCACCCAGGCTATGCCACTGATCATAGCATTTCATGGAAGTTAGATGGGGCTTTAAAAAGTCATTAGAGGTAACCTATCCACGATTCAACCACTCCTTAGCTGATTCAGTGCCCCATCTTCACCCACCAAACTCGACCACATCCCCTCCAATGCACACACATGCGCACACACACGCACACACACGCACACATATAATACGAAGTTTACCTAGTAGGTAGTTAAAAACGCTTTTTGTCTTGGCTTTATCTTTGGCACCGTTTGATGAATTTTCATGACATTTTCCAAAAAAGAGTGACTTGTTCGGTCTTGTTGTGCTTGGAAAGTTTTGGGTGGTTGGTCAAGCAGGGGTCAAGAAAAGGTGGGGGGTCAAAAAAAGTGTGTTTCCCATGTTAACTCCCATAGAGGATTTAGACACGACTACAGCCCAAACTGCTGGACGGAATTACACCAAATCTGGCAGTAAGGTAGCTCCTGGTCCAGAAAGCACGCTTTTTTTTATTTGGTGTAAATCTGTTCAGTAGTTTGTGAGATATTAAAGGAAATCCAAATTTGTATATCAAGGTGCGTGAATAATTGATGAATTCTCCCAATCTCGTGCAGAGCTCTGATTAGCTGGCAACACTTCAACCACAAAGTTGGCAGCCATTTCGGCATTCGGCTCAGCCAAGTCCTATATAAAAAGATTAAAAATAATTAAAAGGAGGCAGAGTATAAATACCCTAAGCCCCTAACCTTGGTCCTGAGGTCCTCCTGCTACCCCACCAAGGCAAAAACGCATTTCTTTTTTATAATTTTGCTGCAAATTCACAGTAAATTCATGAATCTGTGCTGAAAATAATTAAAAAAAAGCAGAGGCTCCCGTGCTTGTTTTCTACAAAGCCCCCGGGTGGGCCAGGTCCTGGAGGCATGCTTATGTATACAAAAAAGGAGGGGGTGCACTGGGCCCCACTCCTAGGTCTTTTTTTAGCCCCAGGGACCACCACCTCCCCAGAACTTTACAAAAAACAATGGAGGGGGGCTGGCCAGAGCCTCGGAGACCACCATCTTCCCGGGTCTTTAAGTTAAAGGACTGGGGCCTTCCAGACTACCCTCCTGGTGCTTTTATATGCCCCAGGAACCACCACCTCCCCAGGGCCCGCAATTATGTATTTATTGGTTCTGCGGGGCCAAATATATATTAGAAAATGGGATGGGGGCTGTGGGGCCCCCCTCCTGGGCCATATACACCCTGGGGACCACCACCTGCCCGGGGATGGCCCATGCTATTTAAAGGGGTGCAGCACGGCCCCCTGCTGGAGCCATTAATGGCCCTGGGTACCACCAGTCCCCAGGGCCATCTCCTGGTATCACCTGAGGGTCCCACCCTTGGGATATAGCTGTTTGTTTTGGCTTGACAGGAGCACCCAGGCACTAGTGGCTGGAGTCTCCTTGGCTGAATGTAGTCAGAGGGCATGCGCCCCCTCCCACTTTAAAGAATGTATTTGGCCCCAGGGAGGTGGTTGTCCCCGGGGGCCCGCATGGCCCCCCACAAAATTTTGTAAGTTAGCCCTGGGGAAGTGGTGGTCACTGGGGCATATGTAAGCCCTACGAGGGGGAGTCCGTGAGACACTCCTCCTCTGTTTTACATAAAGCCCTGGGGAGGTGGCAGTCCCTGAGGCTGTTGGAGCACAATGGAGGGGGATCTTGCATCCCCCTTCTTAATATCAGTAAAAGTTCAGGAAGGTGGTGGTCCCTGGGGCTCATGTACTCCCCTCCTCTATTTTTTTTTATATATGTGCAGGCCCCTGGGACCTGGCCCACCCAGGGGTTTATTGACCAACAACCACATTCACGCTCACGTTAGCTGCTGCCTCAAATGTTTTGGGGTGATCCTTCAAGCGGGGGCCGAGAAAAAGAGGGGCCACAAAACGTGTTTTCCTCATTCATTTTTTAACAGTGATAGCACCGAAACCACTGGACTGAATTATACAAGATTTTGCAGTAAGGTAGCTCTTGGTCCAGAGAGAGGCCTTTTTTGGTATTTTGTGTAAATTCATTCAGTAGTTTTAGAGAAAATAAAGGAAATCTAAATTTGTATGTATAGGGATGCGGATCCGACGTACGCATGACTGAAGGTGGTACTGTGATCGGGTGGCCGCAACCTGTGGAGAAAGTTGCGGCCCCCATTTTACGAACACGTGCACGGCCCTAGAGCATGGAAATAGGGGCTGTAAATAGTAAAGGGGTGCAGGGTAGAGGTACTCTGACCCCATGAGGTTTACGAGTGAGTGTCAGTGGGACCCCTTATGAGTTTCAAATGGTACAAAACTTCCATGATCGTGGAGTCGTGACTCCGTCGTGTCCCCCTAGATGGCCCCCCATGTAATGTCGCGATAGAGTTGCGAACCCTGGCACAAAAACAAAAAATACGCATTCACACATACTCATGCACTCACTGACAGACCCACAGAGACACTTACACACTCACAGACCCAGACAGACACTCATACACCCACTGACAGACCCACTGACACTATCATGCATCCACTCACAGACCCACTCACACCCTTATACACTCACTGACAGACCCACTGAGACCCTCACTCACCCACTCACAGTCCCACTAAGACACTCATGCACCCACTCACAGACCCACTCAGACTCTCATGCACTCACTCACTCACAGACTCACTCAGAGCAACATGCACCCACTCATAGACCCACTCAGACACTCATGCAGCCACTCACAGACCCACTCAGATCTCCATGTAAGCACTGACAGACCCACTCACACCCTCATGCATCCACTCACAGACCCTCACGCACCCAGTCACAGACCCACTCAGACCCCCATGTACGTACTCACAGACCCACTCACACTCTCATGCACCCACTCACAGACTCACTCATGCACCTAGTCACAGACCCTCTCAGATCCACATGGACACACTCACAGACCCACTGACACCCTTATGCACCCACTCACAGACCCACTCATACACTAATGCACCCACTAACAGACCGACTCAGATCCTCGCACACACAGTTACAGAGCCACTCATATCCCCATGTACATACCCACAGACCCACATGCAACCTCATGCCCCCACTCAGACCCTCACACACCTACTCACAGACCCACTCATACACCTATGCACCAGCTCACAGACCCACTCAGACCCTTATGAACCCACTCACAGACCCACTCAGACTCTCATGCATCCATTCAAATACCCACTCAGACCCTCATGTTTGCACTCACAGACCCATTCACACTCTCATGCATCCACTCACAGACCCACTCAGACCCTCACGCACCCAGTCACAGACTCACTCAGACCCCCATATATGTAATGATAGACCCACTAACACCCTCATGCACCAACTCACAGACCCACTCATACACTTATGCACCCACTCACAGACCCACTCAATCCCATATGCAGCCACTCACAGACCCACTCACACGCTCATGCACTCACTCACAGACCCACTCATTCTCATGAACCCACTTACAGAACCACATGCACCCACTCACACTCTCATGCAGCCACTCACAGACCCTCACACACCATCACAGACCCACTCAGATCCTCATGTACATACTCACAGACCCACTCACACTCTCATGCAGCCACTCACAGACCCACTCAGACCCTCACGCACCAACTCACAGACCCACTGATACACTCAAGCACCCACTCACAATCCCACTCAGACCTTCATACACTGACTCACATACCCCCTCAGACCCTCATGTATGCACTCACAGACCCACTCACACTCTCGTGCATTCACTCACACACCTACTCAGACCCTAACACACGCACTCTCAAACCCACTCAGACCCTTATGTATGCACTTACAGACTCACTCATACCGTCATGCACCCGTTCACAGACCAACTCAGACGCTTATGCACTCACACCCTCACTCACTTAGTGACATACCTACTCAGACACTTATATACGTACTCACAGACCCACTCACACCCTCATGCATCAACTCACAGACCCACTCAGATTGTCACGTATGCAGTCATACACCCACTCAGACACTTATGTACGCACTTACAGGCTCGCTCACACCCTTATGCACCAACTTACAGACCCACTCAGACCCTCATGCACCCACTCACAGAACCACTCATACACCCACTCACAGACTCACTCAGACACTCACGCACCCACTCAGAGACCCTGTCAGACCCTGTTGCAGTCACTAAAAGTTCTACTGAGACCCTCATGAATTCACTCACAGACCCAGTCCGACTATTACCTATCCACTCAGAGACTCAGTGATAGTCTCTCTCATTCACTCAGCAAAGCACTCAGAATGTGACATACCCATTTTAAGATCCACTCAAACACACATGCATCCATTTAGAAACCTTATTAGACTTCCAATTAGTTATTTAGAAATGTTTGCAACATAGAGAGAGTGAACGAAATACATATGAAGAATATGTTGCTGTTGTGCATTATATATGAACCCTTGTTTTGCAAATACGTGATTGAGTCGCAACTCTAATCAATTTTTTTAAACTGAGAATGTTTTTGAAATTTAAAGACTGTTTGGGATATAGGCCCTCATTCCGACCCTGGCGGTCCAAGACCGCCAGGGCCGCGGGCAATGGAAGCACCGCCAACAGGCTGGCGGTGCTTCATTGCCCATTCTGACCGCGGCGGTAAAGCTGCGGTCAGAAAAGGGGATCCGGCGGTTTCCCGCCGGATTTCCCCTGGCTGGGCTGAACCTCCAGCGCCGCCATGGGGATTCCGACCCCCTTCCCGCCAGCCTGTTTCTGGCGGTTTTTACCGCCAGGAACAGGATGGCGGGAACGGGTGTCGTGGGGCCCCTGGGGGCCCCTGCAATGCCCATGCCACTGGCATGGGCATTGCAGGGGCCCCCTAACAGGGCCCCAGCATGATTTTCACTGTCTGCATAGCAGACAGTGAAAATCGCGACGGGTGCTACTGCACCCGTCGCACACCTGCAACACCGCCGGCTCCATTCGGAGCCGGCTTCTGTGTTGCAGGCCCTTTCCCGCTGGGCCGGCGAGTGCTCCCTTGGCGGGCGCCCGCCGGCCCAGCGGGAAAGCTCCCTTGGCGGGCGCCCGCCGGCCCAGCGGGAAAGTCAGAATGGCCCGCAGTCTTTTGACCGCGGGGTAGCCATTTGGCGGTTCCCGCCAGGCGGGCGGCGACCGCCGCCCGCCCGGGTCAGAATGACCCTCTTAGTGTGGCCCTGAAAAGAGCCTGTGTGTTTATTATGTGTATATCTTTAGTACAGATAAGAGCAGATGCAGTGTCAAGCTGCTGAGAAACACTCTGTTACCTTCATCTGTAAAGTGTATACCATATCTTCTACATCTGCCATCCATGTGAAACTGCAGGTTGTTATTGTACATAGAGCCCATGTTATGGTCTCTTAGGAATGCTGAAACAGTTTTATTAACATGTTTCCTGGCTTTGTCAATCCGTGGACAGAACAGATTTGACTACTTCCCATTCTGCTTTTGGCATATGTAAGAGAACACAAAGATAGTGTGAGAGAAAGGTGCATTAATTGAACAAAGGTATCCTTCATTAGTATTTCCAATCCTACCCTAGTCAGTGTGCCCAGGTCATTACCACCACAGTGCACAATCATGAGGTGGGGTGGTTGGCAGCCTCTGATGTTTTCAAACAATGGAAGCAATTCCTGCCACTTTAACCCTCCCTGGCCAACCCAAATAATATCCACATTGGGCAAACCCAGGTCCCTATCAATACCACTCCTTCTAGCATACTCACTAGCCCACAAAACATAGCTGTGACCTGCAATCCACACTCTGAACATTTTGAATGGAAGGAGTAGTTGCACACAGGAGAAGGCTGCAGCTGAATGAGGAAGTTAAAAAAAAGTGAGGTGCTTATATTGAGGGAGCACCTGATTAAAAAAAACATATTTCATTTAATGTTCTAAATACAGTGGTACACAAAAGTAGGTTGTGACTAAAAATATTTACTTACTTAGTGTGTGGTTGGTTATTATTTTTCCTAACCCCTTATTGGATATGCTTAGATTCTGTAGTAATAAATCATACCTGCTAAAGCACACATGAAAGCTAGTCTGCTGCTAACCAACAATGGTGCGAACTTTTGAACTACTGGTACAGTAGAGTATTCTGGAGGAGGTTTCTATGGCAGCTGTGAGAAAGACTGTGGGGGAAAGGTAGCTTTTAAAGGAGACATATATTTTGTTACTAAATATGCATTTTGTAGGACAAGGAATTGAAAAAATGAGTTTGCCCAAATTGCCATCATCACTGAATTTAGAATGTACATTAAATCCTACAAAAAATTAATGATAAATATATTTTCAAATCCCCGGCTCAAGTCACAGCTCCGTTGCGAAGCTACACGGGGGACCACGGTGAAGGACGCAAAGGAGTCGCTCCTCTAACACCACACAGTAGCTAATTGGGCTACTTACTAAAAGCACAAGAAAGGGTTAGAGTCACTAACCATTCATGTGTGGTATATCATAAATAAAATATGAAACACAGTTTGTGATTTGCTAACTTGCATGGTATCACTGAGAACAAAGGTGAACAAGTTGCCATTACTGGTTACCTGGAGCAAGAATAATGTACCATTCTTATGCTGAGATTTCATTATTATATGCAAAAAAGCAGCAAAAGTGATATTGTGATAGTATTGTACCTGACAACAGCAGCTATTAACAGGTCTGTGACTGAAAGTGTTAGTTTCAAAGCAAGTTCTGTTTGTAAATAAGGGGGATACACGTTTTTATGATATAGACAAAACTATATTAAGTGAGGTAGAGAGGTCTGTAAAGTTTCATTCAGATACCTACAAATGTATTAAATAGTTTTGGAAATTTATAACAGTATCAGTATATAAATGATTTAAACATAAAAGGTCTCATTCACGAGGCCCATGGTACACTGTGGTGCAAGAAGTGTCTTATTGTGCTGCCATGTGCCACCTGGAAGGGGGAGAAATGTATCGTACCTGTAAGATATGTTGCTTTTCTGTTCTCTCACCTTCCACTGTGAAAAAATCATGTGAGATGCATAGTAAGAAATCATTGAAGAAACCAGATAGGTTCAACAGGAGGCAGCAACCGTTCAAAGAAATTAGAGCTCGGAATGTTATGTGCCAGTGTCGTTCAGAATCTTCGTAAAAATATGAAAAAATACAAAAGGAGAAAGGAAGTACTGAAACAAAAACAATGTGTTGAGGCTATAGTAGATGAAGCACTAGTCTTAAAGAGAAATCTTTTTATTTTAATTCTGAGAAGAATGAGAGCACTAGATAAAATAGTGTTTTGTATGAAGAGATGCAGCCAAAGAAAAAGAGTGATTAATAAAAGTCATTTTTGTAAAATATTTAGAGGAGAATGGAAGCATACCTCCAGTATGGAGCTTTTCTTGAACGAAGAAGGGTATTCACAAGAGAACACATTAGTGCATGCAATAGATTTAACTGGTTGATGTTATTAGATGAAGGATGGGAGTCCCTTGAATGAAAAGAGATTGTTCCTACAAACGTGGAAGAGGTGGTAGGAGAAGAGGTTCAGGAAGGCACAGACAGTCTCTTGTATATAAATAGAATTCTAGCGGTATTTGTACTATTCAGCAGCAATCAATTAATCTTGTACAGAGTTTTCATGCAGAAATTTGAAACAGAAAAATTCCATTTTGCAAGGATTAGATCCATACAAAGTTAGAAAGCATACCAATTTACAAGGACATTCATTAGCATGTTTATCCAAGAAAGTGTACCGTTCATCACTTTAGGATGTTGGCAGTTCACCATTCAAAAATACGAAGTTTAGTCAGGAGACTTTCCTTTGTGAAGAGTCCGACATAATCTTTAGGAGAGATGAATAGAGTACTTTTGCATGGTACCGTACAAGAGGTAGAAAAAGTTTGTGAGGATGTGCAGTTTCGGTTCTTTGGACCTGAAGACGAATCTAGGGAGAATGAGGAATTCGCAGGTACAGGTATTGAGGAAAACATTACAGGTATTGCTACTGACAAATGTGAATACGAGAATATAAAGGTTAATAAAACTTGTTCTGAAAGAGCAAACTATGTTTGCATTTGCTGTAGATGCACTCACTATAAAAGTCAAACACAAAATGTTGATATCGTTTTCAAAACTGAAGGGGAAAACAGAGAAAAGTGGCAAGAATTAGCTGCTTATTTATTTGTAGGAGTCTTTTGACTTGTCCATTCAACAAGTTTTATGCAAGTACTGCTATGATAAGTTAAAGGATAAGAAAACACCAGCTACAGCAGCGTGTAACAGGTTAGAACTTGTGACTACTCCAGAACAATTACAAGACTTGAATGTATATAAATGTATCCTTATATAATCTGTACATCTTTTTCAAGTGATTATATGATTGGAACCAAAGACAGGTAAATTGGATCCTACAGAGTTATTGAAAGGCCTTAAAGGAAGAGTAGTGTATTTGTCATTAGACTTTAAAAAAAATATTGAAACTGTAGGAACAGACAAAGACAATGAAGAACCACTTATCATCCCGGTAAATGGTAAGCCGACTAAGAATAATCAACTTGGCAAGAGTCAGTTGATGTTAATAAAGTAAAACGTGCAACATTATATCTAGTACCAAATAATGTTTATTATAAAAATGTTGATGCGGAACCTAATGTATCCAATGCTGATGACAAGAGTTTGCCAGGAGGTGGACAAACGGAAACAGTAGATCCATCTTGAGCACATGTATGAGCACTACAGCATACATCCATTACATTCCAATGATGTCATTGGTGATGCTACTGACCTTTACCAAATGAAGAAAGGTAAAGGGGCTCCTATGAGTGAGTGGGAAAGAAAGTTTAGAGGCTCACTGTTTTTCCTACTTGTTTCCCACTGGAGTAGGAGGTTGGTATGATGACCAGCCCATACAGATACCAGCAGCTGCATATCAATCAACACAACTATATTCAGAGAATCCTAGATTCAGACAGTGTATCCCATACATATTTCACCTTCTGCTTGAGAGTGACTTGTCTGGACTGCCATATGCAATGAATCACATTCTAAAAACAAGAGTTAATCTTCAAAATATGTCTGTAAGAGTTTTTTTTAATAAAGTTCAAGAAAAGGATGAAACCTTAGAATATAACTTAATTAATTTAATGGCGTGTCAATGTGGCACCTACAAATATCGATTCCCTCGTCAAGGAGAACTGAAATGTATGCTGAGAACCCTAGGACCACCTACCTGGTTTTTGACATTGAGTTGTGCAGAGTATACGTGGGATCACCTTATTCAACTCTCGAGAGAAGCAAACTCCAATCTAAAATATATCAATTTGAAGACAGTTGGAGAACTGTCCTCATTAGATCCTGCTACGCTGTGCTTGCTTTTATCTGCAACAAAAGCAATCCTCTTCTTGGAGAAGTATGTGATTTCTTTTGGCGGAAAGAGTACCAGGCAAGAGGTTCTCCTCACATTCATGCTACTATGGATAAAAGATGCACCCAAATTTGGAACAAAAAGTGATGAATCTGCGTTGTCTTTTATAGAACAGTATGTCACATGTACTATACCAAAACAGACTGGTGAAAAAGGTTTCAGAGAACATGTTTTGCGTTTTCAAACACATAGATTTGGGAAGTACTGTTTTCGTACATGCAGGTCCAAAGAAAAATGTAATACAAGATGTCGATTTGGATTTCCAAGACCTGTCATTTCAAAAGGAAGGGTAAACTTGAGTACCTGGCAGAGTTTGAACCAGAAAGTACAGACACTGTAAAATCACATATTTTGAATATATACCATCCAAGAAGAAGTCCACATCCAGAAGACAAGTGCCCATATGAAATTCTTCAAAACTACAGATATAGAAGTAGTGTAAATGAACACATAGAAAAGGGAAAATATGCAGTTTATAGATGTGATGGATGCTTAGTGAAACATGAAAATCAAAATGTATTTAACCATCAAAAACTTAGCTGTCAAACTCCTGACAAAAGAGAATTTTCCTATTTAGCACTTTTTCATCTGTTCAAACCGTGGCGTACTGAATTGGAATTACTTGAAGATTATGACTGCTATGAATGCTGTTTTAGTGCTGTCAAAAATAGTATTCAGTATTCCATGTTCAAAAACTACTTAACAATGTTAAATGATGAGATACAACAGGAAGAAATGATTGCTGCCGAAGTAGCTAAGGATAGTCCTCACAGCTGCAAAAGTTTAGCACTTTCAAGTCAGGATCCTCCTGGACAATCTACTATTGAAAATGAAGCTGCAACAGCTATGAATGAAATGGAAATTGCAATGGAACACCAAGATAGAAATCTGTAGATCTGGAACAGTTATTTGGACAATGCAACAACAAACAGACATTTATTTTGAAGTAAAAGACACAATAGAACATGGATTTCTTCATGAGAAGAAAGAATGCAATTGCACATCATTCAATCCAATATTATTATATATAAGTGGTCAAGCTGGTATTGGAAAAAGCATTTTAATTAAAGTTATCTCTACTTACCCACAGAACACTACAGATTCAAAGTTATCATGTGTAGTAACGGCAGCTACTGGATTAGCTGTATACAATATCAAGGGAATAACATTACATAGACTGCTTATGCTACCAGTAGAACATGATAATAAACTGGAATACCAGAAGTTATCTGTGAAGCTTCTCATGAGGTAGTAAGAGGTTTGATGAAATTTAAGCTTTTGATTATTGATGAGGTAAGCATGGTTTCAAATCTAATACTTGCCTCTGTTCACTGTGAATGCAAGAGATTTAAAAAAACTGAACACGAGGTGTTGTTTGGAGGAAAGCATACAATTGTTTTTGGAAACCTACTACAACCAACTCCTATAAAAGGACAGCCTGTTTTCAAAGCTCTTTCACATGAGAAGACTCAAAACTCATTAGGAAGTATTGGCAATGTCAACATTTGGCAATGTTTTCAATACAAGGAACTTGTGAAAAATATGCAACAAGCTTCTGACATGGAGCATGGAAACATTCTAAAGGACATTAGAGTGGGAGTTCCTATACAGGACAGAAAACTGATGTTGGAAAGTTGACTTATTAAGAAACTGTTTCCTCTAAGAAGACAGGAGCAGAGCTAATGTATAACGTTTGTAAAGAGGGGAAACACTTAGTATTTTTGATGCCTACACTTCAAGAGTGTGCTGCATTTAATGAAGAATTACTAAAACTAGAGAATAAAGCTATTTTGGAGATTACTGCTATTGACAAAATTAACATCAAAGATTAACTATACAACTCAGAAAACAATTGCAAGATATATTGAACTCGAGAAGTGTTTACGTGTCTGCAAAAACTGTAGAATAATTTTAAGATATAATTTAAATGTTGAAGAAGGATTGGTAAATGGTTCTATGGGTAACATTGTTGATTTTATTAACTTTCCTAACCATGATGAGGTTGAACTCCTAGCTATACAGTTTGATCAGGTTGATGATGTGAAGTCAATTGGATGATGTGTTGTACACTTTTTGATTGTGAAAGATTTGTATGTGCGACAAAAACAGGTTCCAGTTTGTCTTGCGCATGCCGTAACAGTCCACAAGTCTCAAGGTTTGAGTGTTGATGCTGCCTTTATTAATATCGGAAGTACAGTTTTCAAAGAAGGAATGTCATATGTAGCATTGTCACGAGTTTGAACATTAGCTGGTTTATTTCTGATTGATTTTGATGAGAAGTTTAGTGCAGATGTAAATTGTGTGAGAGAGTACAGGTTAAGAAGTGCATGTGTTCCTCACTGAGGACAGGATCCTGTTTATGAAAAACAGGTATTATGTCCTTAGTGGAAACTGACATAACAATCAAAAAGGTTTTTAGAAAAGACAAAAAGCAAGCTAAAGAAGGTGTGAAGAAACAAAACTGGAAAAGGATGGAGCTTTTGTATGGTACCAGTTGGATAACACTAGTGGTGTTACCTGCTGTGCTAATGTCGCTCTCAATGTTTTCTTCCATCTACCACGTGTTGTAAATGCAATCCAGGAAAAACCACAGAACACATTGTGCACAGCATTATTTAATTGCCTTCAACACTTATCTCGTAACAGAACTGTAATACAGTGTGCTTCAGCAGTTCGAGAACTAGTAGACAAATATAGTGGATCTATTGTATTTACTCTAAATGCTCAACAAAATGCACAGGAATTTATTATGGTGATCCTTGGAATTTTAGAAGAAGAAAATATAACTATTGATGATATATTTGGTCTCAGTTATACATGGAACCATGAGTGTGGAGAAATCCAGTCTGAACGATTTCTGTACTTGACTCTGCCAGATTGTAAAAAACTACTAAAAATAAAGTGACCAAAATATGACCTGTCTAACATGTAAATCAAATGTATTGTCTACATTACTTATACATAGAAGTGGTACATATATTGCAACGATGTGGAGCAGATTGATCAAAATTTTAAACTGAGATTACAAATTGTAAAGGAAGACAAATATCTATTTCGCCGGCTTTGGCTATTATCTTAAACAGAGGTCTCAACATTACATCTGGACATTATACTGTATATTTCAAGGTAGACAAAGGTGGGCAGAATGCAGTGATTACAATCTGCAATTCAAACAAAAACTACCATTCAGACTTCCTAATTCCTATTTATTATGTCTTCAACCAAAGTTCAAAGATGGATCAGTGGAATTATATTGGAAGCCGACTTCTTTCTATGTGGATCATTACTACATAAGACATAATTCAACCTAAAAATGGTGATGGCTTCAAAAAGATTGAAAAACTGTGATGGGCATGAATATATAGAAATACTTTTCACCCAAAAAAACAGTATACAGCCTCCGCTGAACGTCAATCTTCACTGCTTAAGATATCACCAAGAGTGATGTTGAGAAAAAGCTATAGAAAAATGAACTGTGGATGAATATGTTCAAACTATTTCTATGAAAAAATACCTATACAGTCTTCCGCGTACATGGATAATTACTCTTTAAGACAATATTCAGCCTGTTGGGACTCATGTCTACAAAAGAAAATTACAATTCTTAATAGTGAATAACATCAAGTTATAATTTTGTACCAGGTAAAATTAATAAGCCATATGTTTTTAGGAGTGATACTTTTTTTAGTATAGTAATTGCAGTTTAACTAAATTTGTTTTAGAAATTATAGTGTGCAAACCACAGTTATTTAGAGTGAAATACTGTGAAGTTACTAGTATTATGCACAGTATTGTTAAGCTTAAATAACATGCTATGTGCTTATGTTTTTTTTCCAAGTCTATATGACTGCCCCCCCCACTCTCACCCCGTTCAGTGATGAGCAGCCATACACACTTATTTATAGTGACAAAGTATAGACAGCTGAGAACAGTGGACAAGGGAACATAATATGTCTATATAATATGGATAATAGGCATATAAAAAACAAACATTGGTTGTATTTTGTTATTAATAATACATTTTTATATTACACATTAATAACTTTCAATAGATATCATAATTAAAGCAAAGTTTAATTAATATTTGTCTTCTTTCTCTAGAAATACAGATCAAATGACATATTTTTTGGCAGTATTGCAGGTAAGTAATTAAATGTTGCTTCATTAATACATAATCCATACATATTCAAATGCAGGCAGTTACTTACCCTTACAGGCACTTATGCACCCATTCAATCATCCATTCAGCCCCTCATGCACACACTGACTCACCTATACAGCCACTAATGCATCCATTCACTCATCCATACAGCCACTTACGCACCCACTCATTCACCCATACAGCTACTCATGCATCATATGACTCATCCATAAGGCAACTTATGCACCCAGTTACTCACTCATACACCCACCTATGCACCCAGTCACTCACCCATACAACTACTCAGGTGCCCATTCACTCACCCACACAGACAGTCATGCATCCATTCACTCACCCATACACCGAGTCATGCACCCAATCACTCACTCATTCACCCCTGATGCACCCATTCACTCACCCATACAGCAACTTATACACCCACTCACTCACCCATAGAAAGACTTACACATCCAGTCACTCATGTATACAGGCACTCATGCACCCAGTCAGTCATTCATATAGTCACTTATGCACATGATTCACTCATCCATATAGCTACTCATCCACCCACTCACACACCCATACAGCCACTCACACATCCAGTCACTCACCCATAAAACCACTCATGCAACAACTCACTCACACATACACTCATTTTCACACCCAGTAATTCACCTATACTACCACTCTCACACCAAGTCACTCAGCCACTTACACACCACTCAGTCACCTATACACTCACTAACACACCCAATCTCCTATACAGTCACTCTTGCACCCGGTCACTCACCCACACAGTTAATCATATACCCATTCACTCACCCGTAGAGACACTCATGCACTCATTCACTCACACATAGAGACACTCACGTACACATTCACTCAGACAAGCACCCACTAATGCACCCAGTCACTCATCCATACAGTCAATAAGGCCTGCAGTGACTCGCCTATACAGCTACTTATGCATCCATCCACTCATCTAGACAGCAACTTATCCACCCAGTGACTAACTTATACACGCATGTATGCACCCAGTCACCACCCATACAGTTAGTGAGGATCCCATTCACTCACCCACACATACACTCACACACCCATTCATTTGTTCAGCCAGTCACTTATGCAACCATTTACTCACCCATTCAACCCTGATATACCCATTTACTCACTCATAGAGCCACGTTTGCACCTACTCACTTATCCATTGAAAGTCTTTCACATCCAGTCACTGATGTATACATGCACTCATGCATCCACTAACTCACCCATACAGCCACTCATTCACTCACCTATACAGCCACTCATGCACCCAGTCACAAATCAACACAGCAAGTCATACACCCATTCACTCACCCATACACTCACCTATGAACCCACGAATTCACCCATACAGGCACAACTGTGCCCACTCACGTGTCCATACAACAACTCGGACATCCATTCACTCACTCATACAGCCACTTATGCACCCATCCACTTACTCTTACATGCACTCATGCATGCAGTCACTCGCCCATACAGTCATTCACCCATACACCAATCCATGCAGTTCTTCACTCGCCCATACACCAATCCATGCAGCCATTCACTCACTCATACAGTTACTCATGCCCCTATTCACTCAGCCATACAGGCACTCACACACTGAGTCACTCACCCATACACCAACTCATGCAGCCATTCTCTCAGTCTAACACCCATTCACTCATCCATACAGCCACTCACACACCCACTCATCCATACAGTCACTCATGAACCCAGTCACTCACCCATACAGCCAGTCACACACCCACTCACTCACCCATACACCAACTCATGCAGCCATTTACTAACCCATACAGCTACTCACACACCCATTGACTCACGAATACAGCTACTCAAAAACACAATCACTTATCCATACACCAACTCATGCAGCCATTCACTCAGCCACAGAACCACTCACACAACTATTCACTAACCCGTACAGCCAGTTACGCACCCAGTCACTCACCCACACAGTCACTCATGTGCCTAGTCACTCACCCATACAGGGACTTCTGCGCCAAGTCACTCACTAATGCACCCATTCGTGTATACAGTCACACCTGCACCATATCACTCACCCTTACAGTCTCTCTTGCAGCTTTTCACTCACTGAAAAAAACGCTCACACACACACACTCCTTCAAACAGTTAGACATGCACCTACTTAACCAACCATACATTCACCCATGCACTCACTAACTTATGCAAATGGCAAACAAACATATAACATATAATTATTATTTTTTTGACCAGAAGTTGTTCTGGGTTGGAGATCCTGGCTTCCAGCAGTGGTAAGGGTGAGATCTCGTTCTCTTTGTGCCCTACGAAGCCTAGCACTGTGCATGCTCTCATGGTGCTTTAATATGAAAGATGTTCCACAAGAGTACTCACACTCGGAGCCCCAATTTCTTGCACCGACTGCAAGTAACTTTTCACGGATTCACCTTCGGTCCATACAATGCTTTCCCTCTTCTTCATTTGGAGGTTCTTATCTTCAAAATGGCTGCTAGGCAAGATTGTTTGGTGGAGAAGCAGCTGCCAATTTGTTCTTACTCCAAAAAAACAGAGAACACCAAAAAAAATAACCAAATTTGGTCTGAACCAACACAGGTCCGCAGTAGTTTTAAGAAACCCAAAGGATGCTGAAAAACAGGTGGGGCCTTTTTTATACAAGTAACTGAAGTGTGTTCCTCCAATCAAATTGCTTTTTTGCAGTCAAGACGTGATAGCGTACAAACCGTGTCTCCATCACGGCTCTGGAAATAATATAAAAACATGAATTTAAAGATACCTATATATATTTATAATAATAGTTTTTCTAATATAATAGTAAATTTATAACTTCAAATATGTTTTAAAGCTCTAGTTATATAGTAAATCAAACTGTTACAAATACGGTAGATTTGTGTCTTCATCGCGATGCCGGAAATACCGCACGGCACGGTTCGCATTTCCATCACGACTCAACAAAAAGTATGAAAACCACCTGTAAAAGAACTTTTCTATACAAATTGTATTTTCTAGCACTCTATAAATGAATCCCTTAATGTGATGTATTCTTATGAAATGCATTTATATATATTTTTTAACAATATTGAAAATATGATAAAGACGTGACTCAAGCGCAAATATTCACGATGGGGACGTGACTCCAGAAACCTAATGAAGCATACATGTACATATTTTACGTCCTATACAAATGTTTTTTTAAAAAAAGTAAAAAATTACAAAAGCCTACAAATAATAGTTTTAAACTACTGAAATAAAAAAAATACAAATTAACTTAAAAAACAACTGCTACAGAGAGATTATATTTTAGAAAATAAAAGTAAAAAGAAAATAGCCATCTAAAAGAAAATGACATTACATGAACATCGCATTTTTTTACTACAATTAAAAAAGCATACATAATCACTGAAAAAAAATAAAGTTCCAGGCACATTGTAGTCAGTAAGTAGATTTTAAAAAAACATTAAAATTCACTGAAAAAAACAAAGTTTACAGGGACGTTATAGTTGGGAAATGGAGTTAAAAAATACTTTAAAATGTACTTAATAATCCAAAGGTTATAGGGACGTTATAGTTAGGGACACATTTTATTATGAACAAAACCACAGAAATTCAACAGTTATAGTGACTTATGACCTCACATATTACTTCACGCATGACATTGCCAGTAACATCACTGATGACTTCACATATGATATCATTCACTGAGTATAAGTAGTTCTATAAATGTGTGACTGGGTGTGTCAGGATGCCTATTGGTGAGTATGTGATTGAGTGCATTACTGTATGGAGATTGAGTGGATTCGTAAGTATCTGTTTTAGTGAATGAGTGAGTTAGTGTGTGGGTGCATTGAATGAGTTACTGGTGGTGTGAATGGCAGAAAAAGTATGTCGGTGTGTGAGTGCTTGCATGGATGAGTGGCAGAGTGTGTTTGTGACTGTGTTTGTTATAGAGTGGGTGACACAGACTGTATGGGTGTGTGAGTAGGTGTATAAGTATCTTGGTGCATAGGTCTGTTGATATCTGAGTGACCTTAAGGCACACTGAGTGACTCAGTGACTAGGCATATCAGTGATAGAGTGGGTGTGTGAGTGGGTGCATGGGTGAGTGTATGAGTGCCTGCATGGGTGAGTGAGTGGGTGTGTGAGTGGTTATATAAGTGAGTGAGTGTGTGTGTTAGTGACAGTATTGGTGAGTGATTGAGTGTATAAGTGACTGTGTGAGTGAGTGGGTGGGTGAGTGGATGTTCGGGTGAGTGACTGAGTTTGTTAGTTGTTGTATGGAAGACTGATTTTGAGTGTATAAATCTGTTTCAGTGATTAAGTAGATGTGTCTTGAACGGCATTGGTTGAGGGTGTGGATCTCTGACTAATTTAATCGGTGAGTGACTGGATATGTTAGTGGCTGTAGTGGATTGTTATAGGTTTATGTGAGTGTTTGTCACATATATAAGTTTGTGTGTGAGTGGCTATGGGGAGTGAGTGGGTGTGTGAGTAGCTAAGTAAATGAGTGGAAACATGACCCAATGGAAAATGGGCGAGTGAGTTCTTGTATTTGTGCTTGTGTAAGCAAGTGATTCGTATTGTGCAAGTAGTGTTGTGGATCAATGAATGAGACTGTGACTATTTCTGTGTGTGGATGCAGGATTGTTCGTATGTGGGTATGAGTGGGTGCGTTATTTTTTTGTGGATGATGTCATAAGCCATGTCATGAGTGATGTAATTTCAGATGTCATGAGTGATGTCACTGACGATGTCATGAGTGATGTAATATGTGAGGTCATAATCAGTGCTTTGCGGGGGTGTAAGTTATAGTTAGCTCAAGTAACTATCACTGTTGACTTTCTATGGTTTTGTACTAAATGAAATGTGACCCTAGCTATAACGTCCCTATAACCTTTGTTTTTTAAGTGAATATATATATATATATATATATACCATCTTGCATGCATGAGTGGTGGCCATCTTGTAATGCTGTTTCTTGTGTTGTTTTGCACAACAGCATCTCTGAAGCATTTAGAGGCAAACCTGAGGACAGCACCCTGGAGCAAAGCCGAGGCCTATTGACTATTTGCTAATGCTTGGCTTAGGAGCTGTGACTTCCTTCTTATCAGTCACCTTGCAGTCTCACCTATTATGCTGTTTCAACTGTTTGATTCCTTGCAAGTTCTAATATTTGATCAGTGAATACCACTAGTGTTTGTTGTGAATCACATTGGAAAACTTTAGTATCTATGATGGATTAGTCCCTCTGCATTGAGTGCTGGGAGTTGGCTGGCACTGATGGGAGCACACGTGAACTAACCGGGCTTTCAGTGTTGCAGCTATGAGGCACATGGAGGGGAACTTACCCCTCTTATAGCTAGGAGTGCACAGCTTGCCACAGAATGGATTAATTTGCATCAGTGTGTGGTGCTTCTGGGAATACTAGCTGGTGAAATGAGCCTCGGAGGAGAACAAGGACAATGAATGAAGTGACTGACATCCCGGGGTAGCAAATCCCCAAGTAGCTGACATGGTGTTCATGAAGAGCCAGGGTAAGAAATGTTTCTCAACTTATTGGTAGACCATACAAGAAAGTCAGTTGTAGCACCACGTTTCTTCGAGGTCAAGGTAAATAGACAGAAGTGTCAGCCCTCAGGCAAGGGGACATATATGATTGTTATGCACTATACAGCATACAAGCATATGAAAACATGACTGAAGGGCACAAAGACAAAGGTGTATGGAGGGATTGCCACTGATGTCCATTGTCTGAGTATGTGACTCAATGGTCAGCGCAACCCAAGTAGTAACCAAGTTCTTCATGATGTTATTGAGAACAGGGTCATTAATCATTTACCAAATGTTGAAGCATTACAACCTATACCATGGGCCCCCAACCTTTTCTTTACTAAGAGCTACTTATGTTCAATGAAAATGATTCAAAGCTACTAATATTATTAGAATTGTAAAACTAACCACACCAGATAAGTTTAGTTTTTTGTCTCAAATATACACATTTCAATTTTCGTATAGATATATTAATTCAACCAAACAAAAGCTTCTACTTTAGGTTGTGAGGTTGCACACAGGAGAGCTACCTATGGGTAGCTGGAGAGTTACTTGTATCTCATGAGATACTCATTGGAGAAGCCTGACCTATACATTTTGCACTGACCATGCTCAAGATCAAAACAGAAGACCTGATGAATGAGCCTGACTATCTTTTTCACAGACTGGATCAATTGAAAGCAAAATCACTGGGATTTCACACTGACATACCCTTGGCAATGAAAGCAGAAGAGTCCCTTTTCATATCCTCAAACAAGTAGTCCTGGAATTGGGAAGAGGATTGATTGAAAAAGTGGAATGTCCAACATGAAGAGTTGTCCCCAATGGTGGTGACAAACAATTCTAAGTAACATGGGGCAGTATGGTTGTACATAGATAGTAGAATGTCCATTAAAACCATAAATTGCCAACAGTATCTAACACCAACTACAGGAAGTTGGACTTCAATGTAGGTTTCGACCGACTGATGATGAATGAACAAAGCAGACGCATCATTACACTTGCGATTACCATGGGCCTGAGCAATTACAAGTGATCCAGTGTTGGGGTATTCTCTGCAGTGCTGGTGTCCCAAAATGCCAGAGGGAAACATTGATGGACGTTGCAGAGGTAATGAATCTGAGTGACTATATATCGAAGAATGCATCCACTGTGCAGAAAAAACATGCCTGGTTGAGAGATATGCTGAGCTACTCTGTATATGAAGGTGATGCTACTTTCTATAAGACCTCCTAGAATTCTTCCACTACATCCTTTCAGGTGAAGTCAGACCCCCAAGAAGTCAAAGACATTCGTAGAAGGAAATGACATGAAAATGTAACAGCCATTATGAGTTTTCTGGTATTTATAGCAGAGCCCTTTTGGTAATTGAGCCAGTGGAGCCAGTGGAGCCAGTTGTGGGGTCAGTGGCATCCCCATACATTTCAAGGAACCAAAGTTGCGTTACTTAGTGATTCCACAATGCAGTATTTCAGTCTTTTGATGCAAAGTGAACTGATAATGCATGCTAGTCCTTGTGGTTTGAGGGCTGCGTTGCTAATGGAGAAAGAATAGGACAGCTGGCACCCCACTGCATTTGCCAGTCTTGCACTGGCTATCACTGAGAGGCGATACTGACAAACTGAACAAGAGGTGAAGGCAAAAGAAATTTGGAAATGCCTACATTCCTATCTAAATCCAGCCCATCATAATTTAGGACAGCCAGGGACTGCAAACTGCTGTTTCCCTGGTTTGCAGGGAATGCTCCATATAAACTTCGCACATTGAAAACTGGGCATTAAAGTTGCAGGTGTCTAACTTTAATCTATACTACAGTCCAGGAGCTGAGAATAGTGCTGGCAACTACTTGAGGCATCCGCCGCCTTGCACAAAATGAGAGCAAGAGCAGTAGAAATCATGTACAACCTATTACATTTTGGGCATGCCAAAAAGCGGAGACATTTGCAGACATCGTCAGAGCCAAGGGAGGAAGTGATACCTATGTGCAAGTTCTCACAGAATAGAAATGCACCACCCCATGACAGAAAGTAAGCATTGATTTCTGCATGATCCCTGATATCTGGAAGTGCTAGGAGGTGACGCACAGGAAAATCATGCCTCACCAACCACAAACTGATACGCAAGTAAGATGATTTATGTGAGCAATCAAAAAGACAATGCAATTTTCAGAAGATTAACCTGAAATGAACCATATATAAATCCTTAAGTGTATATCTGAACCCTCCACATGCCACCATAAGATGCAATTGGGCTATACGCTATTCCAAAGGGCACCCAAGGATGCTATCCCAACTTCTAGCAAGTGGAAGATCATAGATATGAAGCTTAGGGAATATGAGTAGCAGAGGAGACATTCCAACAAGATAGCCCGTGAAACATGTGGCACCTGTCACTCACCATTTGGTCATGAGAATTGATTTGTTAATCGTTAAGGACAGTCTTCCTAAGGAAAAATTTAGTTTGACTTATGAAAAGGAACACGGCTGGTGGTTAACAGAAAAGGGACCATGATGTCCACTGAGAGAGGTGGCAAACGTGTCACCTGCAACACGTTCATGGTCAAGCATGTTTTTTATGTGTCAGAACTCAGACTGACCGTTCAGTGCCGATACAGGTTGCAAACTTGACACAAGCATTGCCACAGCAATTAGATTTTTGTTATATTTTTATTGCAATCATATACCCCAGAAATAAAAAGGAAATATTACCAGTTCCCGTGTTGCACTCTTATATAGCTCAGCTTATCCAATGTTTAAATCCTTTTGAGCATGCAAAAAATTGTGTTTTCTCTGTCCCAGCACACATCAAAAAAATTAAAAGCATATATTCCCAATCATGAAAACAGTTCCATGGTACACCAGCCTTTTTATCCCCTTATATGGTACGCAAAAACTTTGTACAAAAAATGATTGTGTTATACAAATTTTTTTTTTTTTTTTAATTACATCATTTTTATGGTTCAAATCTCTATTAAGTTGACACACAGAGAAAATATTGCCGTACCGAGAGCTCATACCGCCCACCAACCCTAGTATAAGAAGAGTAGATATGACAAAATCCAAACTCCTCCCTCCCCCCAGGGAACTACAGTGCTATAGAGTGAAATGAAAAAGATGCTCTCACAGATCATGACATGTCATCCAAGGAAATCCCTTTAGCTAGGGTCGGGTGAAGCCTCCGTCAGTCGAAGAAGGTGAAGATATCTGGTGCAGGTGAGTTTTCGGAATTCAGGGGATAGGAGGGCAATAAAGGGGTGCCAGAGATCAGGTTATGAGGAGCCTTGAGCGGAAAGACTCAGGGTCTGTCTTTCCATCCCTAGAATGTACCAAAGATGATGGAGCCAACCCTGGTGGGTGTGAACCTGTCCCGTACCCCAATGTTTCAAAATGTTCTGTAGCACTGCTCCCAAGGCCGGCCCAATCCGGAGTCCCCTACGGGATTTGAGTTTGAGTGTAAGAGCGCTGGGTAAGCCCAAGACAGTATCAGCAGGAAATCGAGAAAGCTGAGTGTTGAAATATGTTTCTACATTGTATAGCAGTGGTGTCCAGTAGGCTGCAAGGTGCGGACATTCCCATAGGAGATGCAACAAGGTGCCTGGGGAGCCGCAGCCATGCCAGCAGTCTGACGTACGTGTGGGGCTGCCCTGATGGAGACAGACCGGTGTTAGATACCAATACCTCACAATCTTGGTGGCAGTTTCAATAGAGGCTGTATTGTGAGCTGTGTGTCTCGCACAATAGTATATTTTCCCCATTCATCCGCGGTCAGTGAATCCCCAAGCTCTAGTTCCCAATGTCTGTGACTGGTCGATTTGGCCTGCAGGGTGGGTGGAGGAGGCAGTAGAGCTCAGTAATATGGCATATATCTCCGGTCTTAGTAAGCAACCACTTCTCGAAAACAGTGAGAGGCCGTTGTGCCATGGGGCGAACCGTGGGGTGCATAACCCAATGCCTAATTTGGAGATAGTGCAGTCTCTCAGTTTCCGGCATTGCGTAGTCAGATCGAAGTTTGTCAAAGGGGAGGGGTCCCTCCTCATCAAACAAGTGGCCTATGGACCGGCGTCCACCTTGTCACCAGCGTTTGAAGGACGTTGGGTGTAGTCCTGGAGTGAAGTCTGCATTGCCCACTATTGGGGTCAGCAGGTAGGGGAACAAAGTTAAGCCCCTTTGTTCGCTCTCCCGATCCCAGATCTCTAAAGAGGCCCTGGTGAAGGAGGAAAGGCAGAGGCTGTGCAGGTGGGCTTCTTTATGCAAGAAAGGAACTTACCACAGAAGTTGCCGTGCCATTGCTATATCCATGAAGAGCCAGTGCTTTTTAGATTCCTTCTGAGACCATTCAAGTAGGATCTGGAGTTGTGCCGTCTGATGATACTTAAGAGATTCAGAATGCCTAAGCCACCCTTGCACGGAGGCCTAAACCTCAGCTCCCTCCTCATGCAGGAGCGGCCGCCAGCCCATGCGAAGGAGTTTAGGTCCTGTTGCATAGCTTGAGTAACACAAGAGGGTGGTGTAACAGGCAAGGCCTGGAATTAGAACAATATCTTAGGAAGAATTGTCATCTTGATAACAGCCACTCGGCCCAGCCAGGAGAGGTCAAACGACCTCCATCTGGTAAAGTCAGCTTTATTCAGATGGTGTATTGTCTTGTAGTTGAGAGATACTGTCGCCTTAGGGGTAGGAGCTAGCTATATCCCTAGGTAAGGGGATGAAAGTAGATGCACATTGTATAGGGTAAAGACGTGACAAGGCCATTTGTGTGTTTGTTGCAAGGGAGAGATTGAGAGCCTCGGATTTATGCACATTCACTCTGAACCCTGTGGCCTGTCCAAAAGACTCTAACTTGGCTAGGAAGGCCGGAAGTGAGACAAGAGGTTGCTCCACTGCCACCAAGACATCATCAGGGTACAGACTAATGGCATGTTCTCCGCGCCAAAGGGGATCCCCTTGATTCCCAAGCTGTTGCGAATTCTCTGAGCCAAAGGCTCCATATATGGCGCAAAAAGCAGGGGGGAGAGAGTGCACTCCTGGCGAGTACCTCTGCAAATAGGGGACGAGGCTGACATCTGCCCGTTCACCCTAACAGTAGCAATTGTGTAAGGATCCACAAGCAAAATTGTTTGCCAAGTCCAAAGTGTTTAGTAATAGCTGTGAGGTGTGGCCAGTGGACACGGTCAAATGCCTTCTCGTCGTCCACTGCCAAGAGCCTTCGCTCATGGTCCGAGGGATCTGCTTTGCCAAGCAAATGTAAGGTTCTTTTCATATTATTGCTGCATTGGCAATGGGGGACAAAGCCCGCCTGCTCTTGGGCAATGAGGGCTGGCAAAAGGGGGCCTAGGCGGGCCGCAAGTATACCAGTGAATAGTTTGATATCAACATTTAACAGATATATCAGTCTATACAAAGCACAGGGTGTTTATCTTTGCCTGGCTTCAGAATGACAGCGACTGAGGCCTCCAGCATAGATGGTAGGACTGAGGTCAGGTCCTTGATAGAGTTAAAAAGCCGGGTGAGAAAGAAGGGCAGAAGGTTTTATTAAAAAATCACTGGAAATCTGTCCGGGCCCCATGATTTAAGTAGTTTCTGCTTAGAGATGATAGAAACCACATCCTCAATATGAATTGGTTACTCTAGATCCGCTGCCTGCATCAATGGAGCTCCAGTTTGGGGGTGCGGGCTCCCCTGAGATTGAGGTCTGCTCCGCCCTCCATTAAGTCTTGCTTGGTGGAGAGATCCTTGTAAAAACCGTGAAGGCTGAGGCTATGTGGGCATCACTAGTTTATTTGGTGCCGCTGCGGCTAGGCTAGCATGAATGCTTTTAGCTTGTCTCTGTGCCCGATCCTATTGGTCAGGAGGCAGCCACATCGGATCCTGCCAACATAAAAGGAGTGACGAAGTCGAAGGGCGACATAATCAGCTCTGTCTAGATTGATGCCCGCCAGTTGTTTTCTAGCCGCCTGTAGCTGTCACTAGACCCGGGGAGCCCTGGTGCGTTTGTGGATGCACTCAAGTTCCAAGACTTGCCGGGATAAGTGTTCTCTTTTGCCCCTAAGTAGTTTATTGTCGGACGCAGATATTGTGATGAATTTGACTCTAACCACCACCTTCAGGGTCTCCCACAGCATGGATGTTGAGAACTCAAGAGTGTCATTTGATGCCAGAAAATCCACTAACGTTTTGTTGATTCGCATGATAACCTCTGGTCGGTACAGGAGAGTTTCCTGCAGCCACCAGGGCTGCGGCAAGGGTTGTAGTGGCGGAAGAGTCAGAGCAAGGGATACTACTGAATGATCTGATGAGACTGAGACTCTATCTCACAGGTCGCAACCAGGGATTGGAAGTCTGAGGTGCCTAAGAAGTAGTCTATGCATGTGTATGTTTTGTGTGCATGGGAGAAGAATGTGTAGTTACCAGTATGGAGATGTAGAGTGTGCCAGAGGTCTCTTAATCTCATTTCCTCTAGCCAGGGCTCTCCTTCTAGTGAGAGAGCTCCAGTGTGGCCCTGGCATTGGGCCGATCTGTCCAGTTCGTTGTTGAGAACTAGATTCAGGAGCAATAGATGAGCTTGTGTTGCCATGACGTCCCCCACTACCTGGCGTAGAAAGGGTTCCTGTCCCTCGTTGGGGGGTATAGAGTCCCTAGTGTAAAAATGTAATAGTCAAGGACAAAAAGTGAGCAAGCAACCTGCCCTTGATTTCTGCCTGTTTAGGGCCAATCTTGCCCCGAAAAGAGCTAGCCACCAAGATCACCACCCCTGCAGTTTTGGAGGAGCCAGAGGGAAAGAATTGATGCCAATCACTAGCCAATGGATGTGTCTCTTGTAGCAGACATATATTTGCCCCAGAGTGTTCAAGATAGGATAGTATGGCCAGGTGCTTAACAGGGTTGTTTAGACCCTTCACGTTGAGGGTAAGGATCTGTAGGTTATGTTGTATGAGGTTAGGGAATGGAGCTGAGTGCAGTCTCGCTAGAGTAGAATGGTCATGGCATCATGTAGTCTGCGGCATGAGGTATGGGAAAACCATTTACTGGGACATGATTGCAGTAACATGAGACTGCTATGTGTGAGTTCCCCCAACATGAACAAGAAATAATAAACAACAAAAATAAGAGTGGGTGTGGCATTGTCCAGTCTAGCCAGTGACTAGAGCATATTACACAAATGGAAAAAGATGTTGAGAGGTTTGGAGCAAACCGAAGACCTGCCCCTCTGCCTCCAGACAACCCCCACCTGTAGCAGTAGATTTGGAGGACCGCGGCCCCATTCACGGTGTAGCACTGCCTGGCCAATCTCTGGACAGAGTCTCTTATATCGCCTGCTGTTTTTTTCGCCATGGTCACTGGGTCGGGACGGAGGCCTGAGGACGAAGTCCCTGCGCTCGTCCATCTTTGGCACCTGTGGGCCCCACGTTTATGTTGGCTGGTCTGGGTGATTTAGGTGAAGCATCCTCAACTCCCAGGAGCTGATAAGCTTCTTTAAAGGAACAGATCTGGTAGAGTTTGCCTTGCCAACGAAAAATCAGTCTGAAGGGGTGACCCCGCAAATATGGGATTTCCTCTTTTCTCAGGTGGGTTGTGACAAGCCGGAATTCTCTGCATTTCTAGATCGTAGAAGGAGCTAGATCTTGATACAGCACGGGTTTGATTTGGTTACACTGTATTGGGTGTCTGTCTCTGGCTATCTGAAGGATGTGTTCCTTTAACTCATAATCATGAACACACACCAGAATATCCGCAGGAGGTGCAGTGTCTGGTCTCTTGGGGCCCACTCTCTGTGCTCTATCAAGCTTAATGTCCAGGTCAGTTGACTCCTCAAGAATTGATCTGAAAAGTTCTACAACAAATTGAGCTGTATCAGTTCCTTCAGCCCCAGATGGTTCGCCTTTGATAAGTATGTTGTTTCACCACAATCGATTTTCTAAATCTTTGGCATGGGCTTGCAGATCCAGGTGTTGATCCCGAAGTCAAATGATTTTTTGCTGCAACTGCTCAATCTCCTCATCACAACTCATTTTGTGATATTCCGAGGAGGAAACCCTGACCTCCCAGCTGTCATGATCAGGGTGAACTTCTTCAAGATCATCTGAGAGATCTTTCTTGAGGGTCTGAAGATCATCCCTGAGTGAAGCGAAAAGAGCCTTTAGGAAGGGCCAGGTGACTGGCGCGTCCGCCTCGACATGAGCAGCCGTGGTGCCTGAACCAGGGGGCAGTGTGGGTTCAGTGGTATGTGACCCCAGACGTATGGCGAGCATCTCCTTCAATGTGCGGTCCTTCTTGCCCCAATAGTCTGTTCGGCCTCAGTTAGGCCCTTAGATCCACGGAGTCTCGGGAAGGAGCTCCGCGCAGCCATCACAGCTGGGCCCAAGTGAGTCAACAGGCGGCGGGAGGTTCAGTGACTATGAGGTGGCAGGCCTTCCTGTTTGCAGGCTCTAGGCCCTAAGCCCGCTGCCCTCTGCTCGGCAGAATGGTGCTGGGAAAGGTCTCAAAGCACCACAGGGCTCACCAGACCAGGATAGAGTCCACGGGGCGCATACGGGGCCCCAGTCTGGTCACTGCATTGCCCTCATTACAGGCCCCTGCGGAAGTTTGTGCTAATCCAGGTTGTGGCTTTTAAGGCTCAGTTTAGGCCTCGTGTCTCCGTTCTCGCCCAGAGGGCTCAGGTGCGACCTGTCTGCCAGAGCACCGGGAAATGGGACCGCATGTCCTCCTCCATGTCCCCCAGATGGAACACAGCACTCGAGGTAGGCACTCCCGGCATACAGCTTAATTAGGTGGGGAGAATCTGCACCTGGGACAGAGAGAATGAAAAGCACGTCTCATTCTTCCGCCATCTTAGCCACGCCTCAATTACATATTTTAATGTGTATTCAGTATTATATATTTCATCATCTCTGTCATAAATAACAGCACTTCATTTGTTTTATGTTTCTCCAAACACACAACTTGGAGGCACTCATTTGCTGTATTTACATTATTTCAAAAAGACAATCTCATGGTCTCCACATGTCAATAACCCCAGTGCATTTCAGACCTGAATGGTCTTTTTTCAGGGCGATAGTTCTACAAGTGCACAAGACATCTATTTACCACATGGTTCAGAAAAGTAACATTAGGTTAAAGCAGAGAACTTAATAATGATAGACATTAAATGTAATCACAAATTAAATAGCTTCTATACATAGAGTTCCTGGTACTAATCCATTTTGAAACCATCCCAGCACAATTCTTCGTTAATTTCGAATGATGCCTAGTGAACATGTACACGAAAAGTAAAAAAAAAAATTGAAATACCGCTCAACAATCCAAAGACCAAACAAAGTATTGGTGAATTAAATTCTTGATGTTGACCAAGAACAGCAATGGATGTCAAGAACAGTATCACAGTATTAGCGAAAGTGTGCATCAACTGATGTCAGGAAAACATGGTTGCTAAAACCTGAAATACCTCTATCCCATAATTTCAAATATTAAAAAAATAATAATAATCACAGATAACAAACCAACTGTTGTGTAAAGACTAAACAGTCATATCTGTACCTGCATGCAAAGACTGAACGGCAACATAAATCCAACCTCCCTGTGTATATATTTTAAGAAGTAAGCTTATTACTTACCATTACTTACAATTGGTTAGTCTCCATGTCACTCTCATTCCTTGCTTCTCATTGCTCAGTGCCTCCTGCTTTCAATGTCTCTGTCTTCCATGGAACATGGGCCAGGTACACTTTCCTATCTGGTGCCATTGCCCTTACACTGGTCACACGCTTGCAGAGATACTTTTTTTTAAACTTTTAATCTAGTACTCCATAAGGTTGCACATGTTTGAAGGCCCCTTCTAACTCTCCCTGTCCCCTTCTTTCCCTCTCCAGTCCTTGTTGCTTGCTCCTTTCCCTCCAACCTCCTCCAGCAACCCTGACAAAGCCAATAGATCGTGCATAGGTGAAACCTATTGACTTTACCAAAGCTTGTTTGGGAAAACAGGAAGCTAAAGCTGTATCAAAGACCAGAAAAAACCTATTACCACTCTTCAGAAAAGTATCAAACGATCTTCTGTTCATCAATTCCACAGAGTAATATGATCCTGCATATTCTCTGTCTGATTCTTGACTGAGTTCTCTCGACGATGCCGTCTTGTGCCCCTGCGACCGCAAAGCAATCACAAAAAAAGAAACAGAAAAACACACCACTTAGTGAATTTCTGTTTAAATATTTATCTTTTGGCTTAACGCCCCCTAGTTCTCATCTGCATAAATTAGAGCATGATACTAGGCTTGGCTATTAAGCAGCAGTTATATGACGCCTTGCCAAGAGTCAATGCATAATACACTCACTGTTTACCTTGGCGTCATGCTTTGGAGTTGTTTAGCAATGCTGTCTTTGCCTCGAGGGACTTTAGCACAAAGCAGATATTTTCCATTTCAGTTTCTGACAGCTTTACCGTGTTCTTCACAGTGCAAAGTTGCTGCAGTTGACTGAAAAGCACACATTAAACTCTTTCAAACACAAGCGTCCTGAATCAAAAGGCACTGGTAAAATAAACATGTAGATTTTAAAATTAAAAATGGAAAGCTAGTTTTTTTTCACGGAAGCCCTGGTCGCTGATGGATTTAATATATTTTAAACAATTTACTTTAAGTGCCACAAGTAATTTCCCGCATCATTTTCTAAATGGGATGAGTGTCTGCCAGGCACTAAATGCGCAAGCGCCTGGCTGCCTGAGCTGACCTTTGCCAGCTAAAGATGTACAGCCCTTTTGGGGTAACCTCCTCAGCTGGGCAAAGCGTTTGGTGGCCTTCTACCTCATAATGAGGGGAGCGTCACTAGAAGCCTTGGGCCTGAGTGCTTCTGTTTTAAGCCCTGAAGTGCTAATTGCTGAGTGTAGATCAGTGATGCTCATCAAAGACTAGTGTTGGGTCAGTAGTTTCACTGACCGCATCCCACTCTCTAATGTGTAAGAGTCTGCTGCCTCCTCTCATTGGCTGACCAATAACAAGGCCAACCAATGAAAGGAGGCGTCCCTCCCACCCCTCAAGATCACTTCTGTGGTCCTGTAAGTTTGATATTTTTTTAATGTTTGGTGCACATATGTCTGTATCTATGTGTATGAATCTACGTGTATTTGTGAGTGTATGCTGTGACTGGGTGTGTGTTTGTGTGTGCACGTGTATATGCTTGCGAATGGTGGGTGAATATGTGCATGCATGGGTGTGAATGAGTATGAATGTGGGCATGTGAGGCCCTCCTGCCATTTCCCTGCTTGAATTACCAGCTGCCACTGGAACAGAATACTTCAGCTTTAGAACAATTTTCATATAATCATGCTTATTACAGGCAGGGACGTTAATTAAGGTTAACAGGGAATAGAAACTACTACTCCTGGCTTTCCTTTTGATAGTCTGGCATGCTCCTTGCTACCCTAGTCTCAGGTATCATGAATGTAGGTGAAGAAACACTAAAAACAAGTATTGTACTAAGGGTCCTGTAAAAAGCCTTTTTGCAATTGCAAAATCACAGAGTCTGAGACAGCAAAAGGGCAATTCTTTATGTAGAAAATCCCTTTAAGAAGTCGGAAAATTGTTTCCGACTTGAAAACGGGCTTTTGGAACCCTGACTGAATCGCAAATAGGAGGGTGCATAAAAACGGCATCCCCCTCTTAATAACGAGTCCAAGAAAACACCTCAAAGGAGGGTATATGACTCGCAAAGGGAAAGGAGCCCTTTTGAACCTCTTCCCATTAGTGAATTTTCAAAAAGTTTGAGAGAGACTTGGCAGTGGTCCACGGGACCACAGTCAACTCTCATTAAAACTTTTTTTTAAAGACAACTTAAATTTTTTTTTAATGCAGTCTTGTTTCCTTTAAAGAAAACGAGCTGCGTTTATAAAAAAATATTTTCATTATTTAAATATAATCAAGGACATGATGGCCATATGACCCTTTCACGCCACCATCCCTGTATTTGTGGCCAGTTGCAGGGGGCCCAAATTACGAACTTTCGAATTAATTTTTATTAGCCTGTTCTTTCTGGACCACCCCCCCCATCCCCCACCCCCGCAATTTGGTATTTTGTGAAGAACCCTATTTGTACATAGAATGGTTTGCAAAATCAGAACTGGTTCACAAAACGTTGGTGCACAAATTACAACCACTTTTTGTGCATCAATTCTTAGTACATGAGGCCCTCAAAGTTCTGTTTACTTTTTGTAGAGTGCACTCCTTGCTCTTTCCATGGAATTTAAGCATTAAATATGACCGTCAGCTGGTCCGTGAGCCTTGACGTGGTGTACCTTGCATGGCCCAATGGATCATGATGAGCAGTCACTCTACCCCTGCCCTGCTGCTTGATGTGTTACTGTGAGGTAAGCTGAGGCCAAACCACCACCAGTTCAAGAAGTTCTGGTGGAGTCATAGTGCTCGAAGCTCGATGGGTCTTGCCGCTTGTATTCGTCCTCGAGCCCAGACACAAAATCCATCACCAAACAAGTTTGTAGCCCACTGTGTGTGGTCTTGGTGACTATGTAGCGTGGGATGCAAGCCTCTTGGTCTTGGCTTTCCTCCAGTACTCTTGTGTCTTCTTTGTGGGAATCTTGGACCGCAGTTCGATCTTCTTTAGTGCAGCATGGCTTCCTGGTGTTTTAGTTCTGCAGTGGAACTTGTAGGAAATTAGCTCCTCTACACCTGTCCATTTCAGTTCATATTTCTCCTCCTACTGTCTTCTTCTTTGGAGATTCCTGGGCCTCACCTTTGCAATCTCTGATGTAACAGTAGACATCTTTGAGTCATTTTGCCTCAGCACACTTTCAGTGCCCCTCCTGATTAGCTGGTCAGATTCCTTCTTTGAACCAGGGTCTAGGCAGCCTCTCTTGGCAGTCTTACGTGAAGTCCTGGATTTCTGGCCTTCGACCTGGCAAGGGGTGTTGACGTGTTGGATACCCCAGCCCTGGAGCACTGAGAGTTTTTCAGTCGCCACTGCTGTTGAGACCTGTTATAATCTTTCTCGTAATCTGTGTCGAGGGTCCTGTGTGTTGCAGGCCTTGAGACAGCATAATGGAATGTTTAATACGTATAGCTCGGCGGTGTTCTCTCTGCTGCAGTTACTTGCTGACCTTGGGAGAGAGAGCACCGCGTCGGAGTTGTTCGTGAGTAAAGCTTCCTGTTTTGGTCTTTACTGTTGTATGGAGCGTCATTACTTCATTTTGGCGACGAGTTGGTCAGCAAGATCACTCACCTGATGACAACCCATCGTGGATGCTCAGGACTCACGCATAACAGAGTCGTAAATTCCAAGTCCTGATCGGAGCTGCTTCCGATTTCAATTCGACTATCCTGGTATCAAGAAAAGGGTAGTAGGATCACTCTACGCACAGATCCTAAGCCTTTGCTTAAGATTTTGTTGCCTGGTGGTACTGGCAAAGGTTCAACGAGATTAGCCAGATTGGCTTCACGTCTGCTGGAATATAATTATAAGATTGAGTATATTCCTGGCTGGAAGAATGCTTAAGCAGATTGCTTGTCACGTCTGGCACTTGATTGGCATATGGTGGATGAGTATGGTGTTTTGAAGAGTGAGCGCGAAGGTGCTGTTGCTTCTGTATGTGAAGTTACGCATTGGAGTGGCGGAATTGTCAATGAGCAAGAGTGGCATACAGCAATGGACGAGGACAATGTGTTGATGTGTGTAATTGATCTTATTAGGAAAGGTGGTAGAAGAGAAAGTACTCATCCTCCTTTGGTGCGGCCATATAGCAAAGTGCTGGATGAACTTTCAGCGGTGAATGGTAAAATGGTTCTACGTGGAGACAAGATAGTTCCATCCATGGGTGTCAGGAAAAAATTGTTTGATATAGCTCATGAAGGGCATCTGGGGCAGACTTTTACAAAAAAAAGGCTCAGAATGGAGTTTTGGTGGCCAGGCATGGACAGTGATGTTGTAGGCTGGGTAGAAAGGTGTAGTGAGTGTATTCAGAGTGAAAATCGCCTTAAAGTTAGGGCGCAAGTGCTGGGTGGTAGTATAAGCGATCCCGGAAGGCCATGGCACAGTGTGTGTTTGGACTTTATTGGACCTTTGTCAGGGGTCGGTAGAAGCAAAAGCTTTGCTCTTGTTTTGATTGATGTTCATTCAAAATGGTTGGTGGTCAAATTCATGGCTGAAGTTACCACCTTAGCTACCATTAGTGTATTGTGTGATATTTTCACAGAGGAAGGGTTTCCGAAGGTGTTAATCACAGACAATGGTACTCAGTTAACCTCCAGGGTAATGAGAGAATATTTGGATTTGTGTGGGATCAGACATGCGCGCATCGCTTTGTATAATCCTTGTGCGAATGGTATTGTGGAGCGTGCCAATCGTATGATTAAAGGAGGGATACAATTAGCTAAAGTTAACAATTTGGATGTAGGGAGTGCCATTTCTGAACTGATATGGGCATATCGCACCACTGAACATGTGAGTACTGGAAGGATTCCATTCGAGGTCATGAGGGGCAGGAAACCTGTGGGTAGAATTAAACCATCGTGGATGCAAGAGTTCATTTCTGGTTGTCAATGCTATCATGGCAAGTCCAATAGCACGTTTGATTGTTTAGACAAAGCTGAGCGAGTTGATCTCAGAATCAAATCAGGCGATTGGGTAAAGGTTAAATCAGGAAGAGTAAGGGGTGGTACTTCCAAATTCTTAGGGCCATTCAAGGTTCTTGAAGTGCATAAATGGCATGTTGTTCTCTCTAATGGCCAACGATGGAATAAGAGGAGGGTGGCTAAGTTTGCATTGAATTGGGGTGATGGTGAGTGTGAAGAAAGTTGTACAGGTTACATGTTGATGGAAGATGGTGAGGTTGTGAATGATCAGTTTGAAGGTCGGGTCTTGGATGCTGGTGGTGGTGATGGTGTTTTGACGCCTGAGAGTCGTGTTATGAACGAGAATATGAGGACTGCACACTCCAGTGGTGTTAGTTCAAGGTTGTTCAGTCTTAGGCCTACTAGGTCTAGGAGACCACCTGTTTTTCTTAAAGATTTTGTGTCTTGAGTTTTTTTCTTCTTTTCTTGGCTCTTTACATTTGTAACTGTAAAGGGTGTATTAGTTTCACTTCAGCTATGTTTATGTTTTTATATGTTTATGTTTTTATATGTTTTCTTTTCTTTGTAATATTAACGGGAAGAGATGTGTTATAATCTGTCTCGTAATCTGTCTCGAGGGTCCTGTGTGTTGCAGGCCTCGAGACAGCATTATGGAATGTTTAATACGTGTAGCTCGGCGGTGTTCTCTCTGCGGCAGTTACTTGCTGACCTTGGGAGAGAGAGCACCGCGTCAGAGTTGTTCGTGAATAAAGCTTCCTGTTTTGGTCTTTACTGTTGTATGGAGCGTCATTACTTCAAGACCCTGGATTCCTTGGAGAGAAATCTTGCCACACTGGCTGGAAGTCTCTGCCCCATCTTTATACCAAGTAGACAAACAGGAGTTTGTATGTCAGTAGTTCAGTTCTGAGATCGGTTCTGGGGAATTCTGCCCTTTTGCTTATTCCTGTAAGATGGGCCCCGCTATGGCCTCTGTCAGAAGGTGTAAGTAGGAAGATGGGGTAAAGCTGGGATTTACCTGGCAGAAGAAACCCAAAACAAGGGCACAAGGCAAGGGAGGTTACCCACTTAAATACCGTGACAAGGGGAGGCGAAACCCCTGGCTTTAAAGGGGCCCTCTGTCTCCTTTCCTTAATAATCATCCACCTCGCCTACTAGAAAGGATTCCTGCAATGTTCTGGGGGTAGCCCTGCAATTCCCAATTGATGCCTGATCTCTTCCTCCAACCATCCTTCTTAGGCTCCACTTGAATGTAGCAAATACAAAATGATTTCCAGTGTTGCTACAGCTACCTGTGCCATACATACTGTATACACATCCTCTACTCTGCACAGGCCACTGCACATCTTCAGCATTCATATCCCTCATGGAAGGGCGAAGAACCAGGTTGCACAGCACTAGCAGACTAATTTTAAAAAGGGGGAGAGAAGAGTAGGTGGCTCTCCATGGCAGCTAAAAAACTGCCTGCACTGTCAGTCCTCTAGAGCTCAGTGATCTCACAGTAGTCACCTCGGCAAATCGATGACGGACCTCTGCTCTGGGTGTCAATATGTGTCACAAAGATGCTTCCAGAGCACATGCATGATCATTGTGTGTCCTTAGGTATGGGCCAAAAACCTATAACTTAGAAGAGTTACCAGAAGCTAAAGTGACCCTGGCCTCACCAGAGAACATTGAGCATACACAAAACGCTAGCCGTATACACCCAGGACACCTATTCGGCTCTAATGATGCAATGGGAAATACATTTGGGCTTGCAGGGCAACTCCCACTGGCAGGACGCATGGATGGCATTGATAGAAATAGCAACCTTGGCCAGGTATAGGCTGATTCAATGTAAACATCTGCATCGTGGCTATTAAATCCAAGATAAATTATGGCACATGGAAAGGGATTCGTTCCCTATATGTTTGAGATTTCTGGCTAGAACTGCTGATTTCTTGCATTAAGTGTGGGTTTGCCAAACCTGCAGGGGTATTGGACCGAGATTGCGAGTTGCACTAATAAATATTACGGATGAGACCAACCTTAACAGAAACATGAAAATCTTGGTGGACCTGGGAATATTAATTGCAAAAAGGGATATTGGGCAGACCTGGAGAGCTGCAAGACCGCCCCCACCCCCCAGTCTGAAATGGAGCGGTCCAGTCCCTGAAAGGCAAGTCTATTAGCTCTGGGGATGCCACAGGTGCACACACCTATGGGGGGTTATAGGTGGAGCAGTACGACACTTCGAAAGCGGACTCTCGCCATTAAGTATGAATATAAATGTTATATGTATAGAAATGTAATACATACACCATGTAGGACCATGATGTAGCCCCATTAACATTAAATGTAGTTGTAATGCCAGCTCTTCGACAAACTTACTGCATTGAGTTTAATATGTCGTATCGGAAATGCTTTATAAAGTGTTTTTAAAAAGCTACAACTTGCTATGGTCAGTTAAAGTCAGGGGTGCGTGCACCCCAGAGCCATGTAGGGCACCTTTCTCTGTCTCAACAGAACGTGAATGAAGAATTACTAATTCCGGGCATACGGTCTGATTTAGATGTGGAGGGTAAGTGATGATTTGCAGCAAATACGGTAAATCCACTATCAGGTGGAAACCTGGAGGCAGAATTTCAGTCAGTGGAATTATCACTACCAAGTCGCTGTGAACCCAGTGCTTAATTTCAGCCGGTGGTTGCAGGTGGATCTCACTCGTTTTTTGAGGACCGGTACTTATTGTTCCCTCATCAGACTTTGTCCTAGAGCTCAAGAGAATAAAACACAGAAGAGGAAAAGAAAGAGACGGAAAAAGCTTGAGAAAGGGATATCGCAGGGACGAAAAAGATCTAACAGGTGTGAGATAAGGGGCAGGGGGTGTTTGGTGGTGGCTTATTGAGCCGGTCACGGACTTCAGAGCAAAACACTGGGCCACGGCGCTTATCCTTTCACAGATTAAGCACTGCGTGAACAATACTGCTGTCTGTAAATTTGGCAAGAGATATCCTGCAGATGGTGGGTCTGCCGCTTTACAGAAGAACAGGTGGACTTTACAGTTCTACAAACGCCTCAACCAGGGCCCTGTAAACGCACAGCAAAATCAGGCACTTTTATGCAAACTTCGGGAATGGTTCTCGCTCCTGATTAGCGTTTTCATCAGTCCGCGGGGTAGGCTAAATCCTAATGTGCTTGAGGATTCTTGGCTGTAACTTACCTTGCTTAGTTTTGATGTCTGGCACTGCATAGCGAGAGCCCTCAGTTAAGATGACTCGGCATCTAGGATCTCTTTCCATGGTGGTTTCTCGTTCTTCTCACAAGAAATCCAGTCGCGTGTTAGTACCTTTATCTAAGTTTCTGTTTCTGTCACATGTATGCTGCTTCAAGTACTCGTGTGAAGGAAATGTATACACATTGGCTAATTCTGGAGAAGTATTATCATTCGATGCTCAATCGCTTGGTGAGGTGAACCCCTGTCTTGCTTTCTAATTTGCTTAATGAGTCTGTTTCGGACATGTTTTAGACTTCAAGTGGACTCAGAAAGATATTTTTCGTTTACAGGCATTTCTACTTTATGTGGGATTAGGATTACACACAGACCAATTTTAAGGACTAATTGTCTCCTACCCCAGTCCCTCTTTGTTTCCAGTGCTCTCAACGTTTCACATTTTGCTTTCTTCCTCAATCCTAGGCACCTTCTCGTTGCAGATTCGCTTGCCTATCAAGCCTCTGGCTCCTGTGGAGTTCCATTATCTCCCTTTGTCAGGACTTCCGCTCCCGAGCGTTTCCACCCTTTAGCCCTTCTGTCATCTGACATCTCTTCACACATACTTCAATGACCAATTACAGTTGCCTCACCATCAAAAACAGATCACACACTTTATGCAAATTTCCACAAGTTTATTCATATTCTGTTATGTACTACACAGGTAGGGTTAATTTATGGGTGATCATACAAATGCAGAGCCGTTGAGGAGTAACCGCTGACACCCATCCTGACACAATCTTCAGCCACCGGGCATCACATTATCTTCTTAATTATCCATCCTGGCTGTATTTTCATTGGGGCTGTGGCCCAACAATTTTTAGTGGCTGCTGCACCAGTGCCACCACGGAGAGAGGTAAGGCCAACCCCAGCTGTCAGGATACCAACCGTCCCTTACTGGTTGAAGACGTCGCAGTAGCATTCTTCTCATGGCCCCTACAGCCTGAGGATCTCATATTTAGCGGCCCTATGTCCACCTGATGTGGTATTAGTCACTTTTTGCATTAGGATCACCTTGCAACTCCACTTGCAACACTGTACCATAATTGGCAGCTCTTCTTGGCGCTCCTGTTCCTACTAGGTGCGTGGGTGGCAAATTGATCTGCTGCTGGCCACCGAAAGATGAATATCAAGGTGGCGAGCCCACCTAAATACCTCTGCCAACCCAGCCGGTAGTGACGCCATACCTGGGGTCAAGGGTTGAAGTGAAATCTCGGTTGGCCATGGCTACTTTCCTAAGCCAGGTGGCCACTGATAAAATACTGCCCTTGGGCAGTGAGGAAACACTAAGGGGCTGTCCCCTATAATATCCCCCTGCGGGTGGTGTGGCCAACCACCCAGCATTTACACCCTTAGCCCTTCTGTCACCTGACATGTCAGCACGCATACTTCCATGACAAATTACAGTTGCCTCACCAACAATAACAGACCACACACTGTTTGTGGAAACAAACTGCCAAAAGTTTATTCATATTCTGTTGTGCAGTAGGGTTAACTTATGGATGATCATACGAGTGCAGTGTCCTTTAGCACTAACCGCTGACACCCATCCTGAAACAATCTCCAGCCACTAGGCATCACATTACCGTCCTATTATCCATCCAGTGCTGTATATTTGCATTGGGACTGCGGCCCAGCAATTTTTAGTGGGTGCTGCACCCGCCACCACAGACCGGAGTAAGGCTAACCCCCAGCTCTCAGGATACCAGCTGTCCCTTATGGGATGAAGGGGTCCCCGTCGCGATCTTCTCATGGCTCTCTATGGCCTGAGGATCTCATACTTAGCAGACCCATCTCCACCTGGTGGTGTATTTGTCGCTTTTTGCATTAGGATCACCCGTAATAACCACCATGGCTCAGGGTGGCCTACAGCGACCCTGAAAGGAGTGGCTCACATTTCTTTGTTGGGGCGGGGGCGTGGGACAAAATGAATTAAAAACAAATCCCTTACCTGCTTTGCTCCCATGCCGCTCCTCTCACGTCGCTGCTGCAGGCACAGGCTCCCACCCTGCCTTGAGCCCAATCCTGACGCTGCTCAGAGCAGCGTCAGGATTGGCTGGGAGCGCCCAGCCAGGGTGCTCCCAGGCAGACTGGGAGCCTGTGCAGGCTCTCCCCAGCCCACCAACTGTGTTGCTGGGCTGGAGAGAGCCCTGTGCACATGTGTGTTTGGCCGGCCCGAGACGGCCATCCAAACACACATGTGCTCTAAGGGGAGCGCACAGTGCACGCCCCTCGACTCGTCACCCCCTATGCCCCGGCACTTTCACATGGAAAGGATTATAAACAGAGTTTATTATCCTTTCCGTGTAGAAGGATTTGCAGCGGTTGCTTCTGGTGGATGGGGGGGGGGCAACGCTCCTCCGTCCAAGCAGAGGAGCCACGCCTGGACCCTGAGTCCCCCACGTGTTTAACTCTAGAATTCATTTGCCACAACCAAATGCTTTCAGGAAGTGGTAAATGGTTTGTATTTACAGCGGGGGGTGGCGGGATACAATAATAATATAAATATATGTTTTTTTTTTTAAAGAAAAGACACTTACCAGACGCCGACAGGTCTCCCTCTCCTCACAGCGTCCTCCTCTCGTCGTGGCTCCAAAGCGGAGCAGGGACCAGGAAACCGTGCTACCAAATCTAGATGGTTTTTCATGCTGGTAATCAGCATGAAACCAGCATCAGGATTGGTGAGAGTGGCCTATCTCAGCACTCACTAGAGCACTGGAGGCCTGTGCTTTCTCTAACCTAGCTGTCCTAAGACAACTGAGTTAGAGAAGTTTAAAGTGTGCACGTCAGGCTGGCCGTCGCAAGACGGCTGGCCAAAGGGACATGTGCACTTTAAACTAAAGTGCACAGCTTCCTGCGCCTGTCACTCAGCAGCAGAAGTGGTCCCTCCCCGTCCTGACACTCCGTTCAGGACGGGGTGCTGAAAAATAAAAAGAAAGTTTATTACCATTTTATTTTTCAGCTCTGGGGCATTTGTGGGGCATTTTTTAATGGGGCACCGCTCCTCCGCTGTAATGGCCCCTGCTTTCACAGCCCACCAAATGTTCCTCACAAACACATCATTGCCCAGGTCTGATAGGTGCACCCCATCTTGTGAAAAGTAACCGGGCATGCTCGTGCATAGCAGGCCGTGCCTCACAAGCCAAATCCTGAGTGTCTAGCAAACTTCTGCATTGTAGCATTCACTCTTCTCCCAGACACATTCCAGTGCAGAATGTGACTGAGCTCCCCACCATTTGCCCCTGGGGATTATCTCAGACCAAATTATGCTGCAGTGGACTAGGTCCGCTGCCACTCTATTAAGTGTCACCCTCATGTCATGTAACAGTTGGCCCCTGCCAAGTGTAGTTAGGTCATTACCTCCTAAGTGTATCACCAGTATGTTGGGCACCTTCTTGCCTGCCCTCAGTTTGGGTACCAGCATCACCCAAGTCATGCCGGGGGTACCAACCCATTTCATGTGCGTGTGTGCATGTCCGTTCCAAATATTCAAGTCCACTCCTCTTGCTGCCCTAGTTACGATAACCCAGAATCTTGTACCTGAGCACAATGATAGGGAATACTTAGGTAATGTGCCTTGCGGTGATGGGGCCTCCTTTTGCTCCTGCCCAGGTGACGTGTCTTTGTTTGCCACACCAGTAATCCATGTCACCTCCCCATGAACTTCTTCCCTAGATGGGGGAGCCCTCCTGTTAATCATTCATCACATTTTATGTTCAAACATGTATTCATCACTGCACACACTAACACATCTACAATGTTGTTGAAAGCTTATGTCCTTTACGTTCTCATCCATATTTGCCAATTGCATCAATTCACAAATATGTCAATTAGACGTTGCATACTTGCAGTTGGTTGCCGCGGCAGCTTTCACCGAGGGATGTGATGGCACACCCTAGTTTCTGCCACCATCTATGATATACTTTCTCCATCTTAGTCCTTGGCTTTCCTTTCAATGTAATCCCATGTGCCACCTTCGTACAGCTCCCTGTTAATGCCTCCTGATACATGGCATGTATCACTGGGTCCCTGTTCCCAGACTATGGTAGTACATATAGCTTGTACTTATCTTATGCTCAGCGGTCAATACATTTTGTTCTGTTACTTGGTAAGCCCTCCTTGAATGTGGCTGTGGCTGCCCCAATCCTAAAAGAGTGTGTAGAATAGTTTACCTCCATATATCCTGCCTTTTGCAGGGCTTTGGACAGCACTCTGCGGAACTGAAACATGGTGAGTGGCATGCCATCTAAGTGAATGAGAAAGAAACCTGCTGTGCCCAGGTGTACTTGAATGTATTGCTGCACTACTGCGACCAGGCATTACCTGCTTCCTTCTAGGGCATGTAGGGTGATGCTAGTGCCCTTCTCTGCCTGGTCTGTGTTGGAGCTCCTCACTATGAGGTGCAACTGTTTGCCCCTTACTTCAATGTCCTGTGCTGCCAGCGCTTTCATAGCTGTGTCCCTTTCTGAGCATGCTACTAGCTCGTTGCATCTGAAGGTGCCAAAGAATGCCAGTGTAAATGCTGCCCTGAACAGTATTTCCTGATATCTCTCAGTGTATGTGCTACCCACCTCATCAAGCATCTTTTTTAGTGTCCCAAATTGTACTGGAAGCCTGCTGTCAGCTGCTTTGGGCTCGTCCGTGCCCAACCTTTGAGGGTGGCCCTTTACAGGATCAGTTAGTGGGGTCAGCTTGCCATGCAAGATTGATGTAGTAATCTATTGCTGTCACATGCCTGCACACCAAGGCATGGGATTTACCATTGTCCTTTGCCCATAGCACAAATTGTACCCTGGCTTCCATCTGTGCTGGACTTCCATTAGCCTGACTAGCTGTTACAGATGTGAATGTGTAGAAGTAATTCCTGTACCAATCTCTGGTGCTGCGTGACAGTGCTTGCTCACATAGGGCCGTTTATCTGGGGTCCACTGCACTAGTCTCCACCACTCCTCTTGGAAGGGGGTCATCTCCTGATCTGCCTCTGGCATGCCAATCAGAATCTCTCCCACGGTAAACAGGAAAGTGCAACAGCTGCAGTACAGTGTTCTTTATGCCTTGCACGTTGCGTGCGCGGAAGTCAACAGTGCCGTACAGGCAAGCCTTGACCAGCTCTCTGATCAGGCCCAGCAGGATGGAGCATTTAGACGTCTGGGCATTAACTGCATGCACTACTGGCATGTTGTCAGACCAAAACACTATCTTCCTATCCCTCAGTTCCCTGGGCCAGACCCAGAGAGCCAATGCTGTGGGGAAGAGCTCAACGATTGCTACGTTCTTTGTAATTCCTCTCTTGTGCCAAGCATTGGGCCACTTTGCTGAACACTGTCGGATTCCTGGTATGGCTCTGAATCCTTTGCACCCTGATGCATCTGACTGGAGCCTAAGCTGTTGGTTGGTTGTCCTTGGGGCTCGCCAGATAAGTGCCCCATTGAAATCTCTCAGGAAGGTGGCCCACATGGCCAAATCAAGTCATGCTTCCTGACTGCCGTGGCCGAAGCTCTTGCCAATCTGCATGCGAACAGCCTTGTAGTGGCAAAATTGAGTCTACCTAGAAAGGTTTGAATGGTGCTCAGTGTCGCCTTTTCCCTACCTAGGATGTTCTGGATCTCTGTGCAGAGGGCCTCT
Source organism: Pleurodeles waltl (assembly GCF_031143425.1). Lineage (NCBI taxonomy): Eukaryota > Metazoa > Chordata > Amphibia > Caudata > Salamandridae > Pleurodeles > Pleurodeles waltl. The sequence continues at coordinate 387,375,680 of NC_090448.1, forward strand.
ATTTTGTTCCGTGGCAACAGACACACCTCCTTTGATGTGCCAGTTCTATGCCCAGCAATGTGAGTGCATAGGTGGGGCTCAGTGTTTTTTCAGTGTCCAGCGGCACTCCCAACATGTTACAAAGTTCCTGAAAAACTAAGAGGGTCTCTTTACAATTATTTGTGCCTGCCTCCCCGATAAGCAAGAAGTCATCCTGGTAGTGCACGGCACTCTCCGGGGGGACACCAGGAAGGAGCTGGACGCTTCAAAGTACTAGCATGACACTGCACAGCCCATAGGCATTCACTTATCAAAGTAAACCCGGTCACACCCCTGCATGCCGAGCAGGTGGAAACTGTTGGGGTGGACTGGTAACAGGCTGAAGGCAGATTCTACATCTGCTTTTGCCAGCTGTGTGCGTGGTCCTGCCTGGTGAACCAACGCCACTGCATCGTCGAAGGATGTGCATGTCACTGAGCATGAGCCTTCTACTAGGCAATCATTCACCAATGTGCCTTTGGGGTATGACCTGTGATGGATGAGGTGGAATTTACCCTGCTCCTTTTTGGGGACGACGCCTAGTGGGGAAATGATCAAGTTCTCTAGTGAGGAGGATTCAGAAGGGCCAGCTACTCGCCCTAGCTGGCATTCCTTCGCTATATGTGCTGTCCACCACGAACTGCAGAACCATTGCGGAGTTCAAATTGTTAGCCATTCTCACTACCACTGGGCCTGTGTAAGGGATTACAACTCCATCTCTGAAACCTGTGAACAGAAGAGGATTTCCTTTACCTCCCCTTGTCAGGACTTCCGCTCCTTTCACATCAGGCTCACTGTGTGTGACTTTAGGCAACCTGGCTGGCCCTGGCTGCAAGCATCACGCTGACCCTCTTCAATGACACTTGTGAAGAACTACCAGGAATACCGGACTGTGACTTGTCATTCCCACCGAATGACTTCTGAACACGCAGATGCCTTCTTATGTCTTATGCTTCAGCTAGCTCTCTTCTTTCCTCACTCCCTCGTTTCTGGTCTCTTTCTTGAGGAACGTCTTTCATTTTTAGAGCTTCTCTTTCTCTTTGTCCTCTCATTCTGTTTCTGACCCACAGTCTGGCTATTGTTTGCTTTTTTCTCAGTTTCTGCCCTCATGCTTTTTCCAGTCCCTCTTTGTCCTAAGCCCTGGGAAAGCCGCTCACCAGTGGAATTATTTAAGCAATATCGCTCTTCAGAACACACATCCATACACAGATTGCACTAAAAACCCATGGCTGGATTAGACACGTTAGTTGACGTATTGTCCCATACAAACCATTACTATTCCATACAAACAGATCTTCTTTAAATACACTGGCAGCATGGGACCTTAAGTCTCAGTGTGAGTCCTCGAGCAATACATGACACCCAGTCTAGATGTGCTCTAGCCAAACGCTGGTACCATAACATACTTCAACTGCAAACAATACACCATCTGTAAACATACAGTTTGTATGTGATGCAAACCTTTGTTTTACCGCATACTCCAAATGAAACATGCAGCTGGGCACACATCTGAACACAATTCAGCATGGTGGGAAACACCCACCATTCATTCAGATGCTTACACAATCATCCATGGGCAACACCAAAGAATATGTATACGCCAAAACCAGCCACAAAAGGCATGCTGCCTGCTGTAGGTCTTTCTCATGCTCCCAAACATGGGCATTTACAAAGGGCTGCAAGCCCCAGACAGCCACAGGCAAGCCCTCTATGGTCAATGCCACAAATACTCAATACTCAGAATTGTGTTCGTCAGATAGCTGCCTCAATGCTATCAGCGATGGCTGCCAAGGAGATGAGAGGGGAACAAGCAAGTCTCTAATCAAGCTATCCATGGATGTGTCTCCCAGCAAATGACTGGTCAGTACTCACTCCTACCTCTGATGCTATATGCCAGCATACACCGCCTCTCCCACAACTACTTTGTTTTGTTATGCTGAGACTCATGACATGCTGCCCACTTCTGCTGCGTTTGGTTCCCTGCTGATTTATGGTTGCTCATGTGGGCAACAAATCTCAGGGCTTGGTCTAGACTTGACCTCTGTTTGACCCCACCCACTGTTCCATTCTGGTGGCTTGCCCATCACCACTCTCTGTATATTCATCCATGTTCTGCTCTTCTGCGGCCTCTACCTGCACACTCCTATCCTTGGCACAAGACCGGCGAATACGTCAGTAACTTCAGTGTCTGTTTCACCCCGAACGAGTCATTCAGACTTTCAGTCTTGGGAATGTCCACCATCCATTTTGCTCTCATTACCAGTGTCTAATAGAGGTGGGAAAACCTGTACAGTTCGAGGGAGAGTGGAGGGAGAGCCGAGCCAAGAGTCTGGCTCGGATCTTAGAGCAAGAGCTGAGCCCTAAATATGTTTGCCATGTAAATCACACAACAAACATCACGTAAAACATGATAAAGTCACCTCAAAATTAAGAAATGTGCATTTCTACACCATGTGAAGCTTTGACATTAATAAGTCACATTATAGCACTGCACTGCGAAGTACTTACTAAGAGGCAAAACATTTGTCATGTAAACCCTGTACAAGGCCCAGATTATTATAGCGCAACATTATAGGCTTTTAAATAAAGCACATTAGGTTTCTGTGGGAATGGTATTCTGAACTCACATATTTATTTGAAGGTGCTTTCATACACGATCAGGGCCGACTTTGGGGCAGTGAAGCTGCACTGGATGGTGACCTGGAGAAGGGGAGGGGCTGACCTCAGGGAGGGGCACTGTGATTAGCAATTACAAGATTTAACAAGGATTTGCAAAGCAACGGGTCTCGCATTTGCTCAAGTTAGAGCTATTAGCGTTGTAAATTCCTAACCGGACTGGAGATCTGCGAGTCCTGCAATGTCCCGAATATACAACCTGTATAGTGGGCCTTACCATGGACAGAAAACGTTTCAGGTAGAGAAACACATGATAGTAACAATTGTGTAGCCGGAGGTTATTTAGCTGTTACTGATGGCCTTTGCAATGTTTTCTACTGTTTCCTCACAGCCTTCTACTCACTAGCTCAGCCCTATGTCCCTTTAGCCTTCAGGCACCTTAGGTGGCAGTCACGAGAAGGATCTCAGACATGATGCTTTTTACTAGAAGAGTATTGTTCCAAATGTGTACAGTGCTTGTGTTGAGCATAGAGTTTAGAGACGTTTTTATCTCAGCATTTCATATTACTCTGCGAAATGGTTTTTTATCTGCTACCACTACAGAATTAAGTATTTTATCATCCAGTATTACTCCCTCTTTCATTGTTTGCAGATCCAGCCACATTAATGCTGACCAGCGCCTATTTTATCTTGCATTATATGACATTAAGGGGGTTATTCTAACTTTGGAGGAGGTGTTAATCCGTCCCAAAAGTGACGGAAAAGTGACGGATTTACCACCAGCCGTATTACGAGTCCATTATATCCTATGGAACTCGTAATACGGCTGGTGGTATATCCGTCACTTTACCGTCACTTTTGGGACGGATTAACACTCCTCCAAAGTTAGAATAACCCCCTAAATACTTTGTGACACCTTTAATGCTGTTGTTACGTATGGATCTAAACAAGGCAGATATTGCAAAGTGCCACTTGTTCTGTAGCCGTCTTGTTCTTTTATTGAGCCTAAAGGAGATCAATGTGAGAACAGGAGTCATCCAGTTTTAGCAGCAAGCATTTCAGGGAAGTCGCAAGCATGTAATTAACATAATGTCCCATCCCACAATGCAATTTAAACAAGCATTTGCAATGCAATGGGTCTCGAGTTTGCTCGAGTTAGTGCTATTAGCGTTGTAAATTCCGACCTGGACTTTTCTTGCCACTTAAATTGAAAATGAAAAGTAAAACAGTTGACATAAGCGCTCCGATTCCAAGTGCCATGGCCTCCATGAGCATGAGCGTAAAGGAGAGACACAAAAAGAAAAAGAAGTTTGCTCGCAGTCAAACGTATCGGCAATCGTGCAATTTTCCATGTATCCATGTAACAGGGGCAGTCTGCAAGACAGTAACAAAACCGCCACAAGGAGGGACAAACGTAAAGTATTTACCAATGGTAAAGGATTTTTGAAAGGCAAGCTCAGGAACGAGTGAAAGTGATGGGCGTTTGGTGGGTGTGGTTAAAAGCCCACAATACTTATAACAGGTCAAAGCACTTGCACACTCAACCTAAAAACTAGGTGACCATCTGACAATGAGGATCATGTGCTGATGTGGGCAACCACCAAACACTCAAGGACAGGGCAGGTGGGACATTGGCTGCTCACATCAGAAACTTAGGGAACATTCCTCAAATAAACATTCCAATACAGCAGGAACTTACCAACAACGACTCAGGGAAAATGCTTAATCCCATTACAACATGCCTCCTTCCAACTTCGATTTGCTACATAATATGTTCTGTGTTATTAACACATATCTTAAACATTGACCTCCTGACTTATGAGATTCTTTGGTGGGAGGAACACAAAACCCATTGTCTGTTATTCACCCTATCTCATGGTTTTGTGCGTGCCTTGATTCTGAAGCTTGGACTTTCTTATGATAGTAAGGCTTTATTTGGGTCCCATCTCCAACGAAGGGGATGGGGCTTCTGTCACATTCTATCATTCAGTAGCAAATGAAAAAAAGTGCATCACTAACAAGAATAAAGGTGTTAAGGGGCAGTATTGATATACTTGTCTTGATTATTAGACCTTTACGAATGTGAAACATTATTTGTTCATTTTGATGAAAGGATATTGATTTATGGCATTTATTTAATATTATTTCCACACTTTTTTCTCAATATTTATGTTTTTCCTCATTTTACCTGTAATTGCTCGCATTTATTTTATGTTCAGTAACAAAAAAGTGCAGCTGCTATTATTCCATATCTACACAAACATGTACACTTGTGCTTTTATAGGTTGATTTTGGCAGCAGTCTTACTGTGCCCACCACCAACTGGGGCCAAAGTACAGGACAGAATATTGTTTTTTATTGTCAGTGGGGAGTGGTCCAGAAACAATATGCTATTTTGCCTCGAACTCCGAAAATCCCTGCGTTGTTTGATCTTCGTTTTCACTATCTGCTACATAGCCATATAACACATTACTTTTAATATTGTTTTATTAAATGCATATTGTCATGTTATTGATATATATAGTCCTTAGACCCGGAGGCACAAAAGCATTGCACATGTTAGCGCTTTGCGTGCAACTTTCCATGTTAAGAGCATTGAAAAGTGAATTCCTTGATATCAGCCCAAACTCCCAACTGCTCCTTTCCTCTATGCCGTAAATCTGATTATACTGTGGTCCTAGAGTTTCCATCACTAAGGGGGCCAAATATTAGGACCAACTATTGCCTTTTTATTTGTTGATGGGGAGTGCTCCAGTGACAACATGCTATTTTGCTTGAAACTCCAAAAATCTTCTGTTGTTCCTGTTTGTACTTTGTTGGCTTCAAGATTTACAAAGTATGTTAAGTAGAGACATACAAAACATGTCTAATGCTGTTTTGTTGTTGATATTTATAGCAGATAAACCTAAAGACACTCACACACTAAACATAATGGTGCTGGTGTGGAACTTTCCATGTTAAGAGCACTAAAAACTAAAGTCCTCAACAAAAGTCCAAACTCACAGCCACTTCTCACCCATATGCCATGAATCTGCTCATCGCAAAATAGAGCCAAAATATACTAGCCCAGATTTACAAAGCCTTTGCATTGCCATTGTGTCATGCAAGGCGGCACAAGGCAACGCAAGTACTTTAGTGAGATTTACTAAGCCACGCAAAGCCATCTTCTTGGTTCTGCGCAGCTTTGTAAATCCAGAGTAACTCAAGGCAGTGGGAGTCTCTGCCTTGCTTTACTCTGCGTTGGGAAGGCATTCCATGGGTAGAGCTTGGGTGTTGTCACATATGCACCCCTGGTATCTGCCACATTCCCAGCTTGACTAAGACTACTAAACCTGGGAATGCTTCAAAATGCTACACATTTCTAGTTGACGCATAACGAGGAGAATTATGTTTATTTCTCCTCGTTATTTCCTCTTTGTATGATTACTGCATTATGAAGCACACATATAAAGAGGAATTACGAATACATACGGATTGGGGACTTGGAAGGAGGGTGTTTAGGGTGTCCCTTCCAAATACCAAATCATAATGAGATGTATGAATGTTTTATGACTGAATTACGGCCGCAAAACATTTGCACATTATCGCCAATTCAAAGTTGGTGGTAATCCATTCACAAATAGGAAGGGATTTCCTTGGGACTCTTTCCCCTTTGAGAATGTTTAAAAAATAAAAATGAAACTTTTGATTTTTTCTTTTTAAATGCATTGTTTCCTTTAAGGAAACCGGGCAGCGTAAAAAAAAAAGATTGCTTAATTAAAAAGCAATCACGACATGTTGGTCTGCTGACCCCCGGCAGGTCACCATACCTGTGATGGCTGCAATTGCTAATGGGTGGCAATGCGACCTACCTCATTAATATGCACGAGGTAAGTCTATTTGCGACCCACTAGGAATCGCTAATGAACTCAAAAAGGTTTCATATGTTGGGAACACCAATTTCCTAATTATTATTCAGAGAGATTTGAAATTAAGAAATCGGTATTCCAAATGTTAATGTATCTGGCCCAAGATATCTTATTTTGTTCTTAAACAAGTATCTCTCAATCAACCCTCATTTACAAGTCAGAACGAAGGATAAGGGGAGGGTTGTCTGGAATGAGTTATAAAAACGTGACATAATTGTAGGGCATAATCTAACATTTACAGTTTCCATTCAATCATCTAGAAGGTTTGATGCTGTAATAAAAATACTTTTTTGCCACATATTTCCATTTTTATAAATGAATGTGAAAAGAACAACAAATTGTTTTACATCTGTAAAAATAAAATCTGTGACAACAGAAAACTGGAAGAATACCTCCTATGGGCAAGTGTAGAAAACAGCTCTGTGTGCTCTATCTTTATTGTTCAATACCAGCTGGAGATGGGGTCTCTTGGGTTGAGACTGTATCCCCATAGAAGTTTCTAATATGATAAATGCTGTTGTCGCTTTGCATTCTGGTATATGCCTGCTTCTGTCTTTTTGTTTTTACTTTTGCTTATGTCTCAGTCTGCTGCTTGGCAGCTTTGCTGTGTCCTCCATAGAGGTTGGTTCAGCTAAATTCCGGTAGCAGAGGAAGTGACATCACTCACACTTTGAGCCCCCTCAAGACATCACCAGGTTGACTCGTGTCCCACAATACACCTCTCAAAAGTCCCTCCTACTTATTGCTGAAGGGTGTATTTATTCATGTATGCATTGTTATAGAGCATATACATTACCCAAAGGTGCTAGAGCACTTTACAATAGACATATGTAATTACATGAATAGTTACAATGAGTTCAAAATGACCATATATGGTACATAAGATCAAGGATTACAAAATAGTAAATTATTACAGAAAAAACATACAAGTAGTATATGCAGCAGTGAAAAGGTTGTAAGTATATGATGAAATAGAGCTAGGGTAGTTCTGTGCCAAGAGGTGAGTGAACAGGTTCTCACAGGAGAGGTGTATCTGCAATCTGTTAGCTAAAATATTGTTGAAGGAGCAGCACTTTCAGGCCATTTTGAAGGTCGCCAATGAGGTGGTAGTACGTAGGTTTGGAGGAGTCTTTCTTTTTAGGTGCCAGAGTTCTAGTAGCAAATGCTTCAGCATTTGACGATGATCTAGAACCTCCTGAAAGCTTGAGTTTGTATTCTTTGTAGTGTAGAGTAGATGTGCATAGGGTCTCATTAGTTCAAGCAGTCTTGTATATAGCCCTGGCTTCATGCGGAAACTATCGGAGAGAGGCCAGCATAGGTGTAATGTGGTTATTCTTTTTGGCCCCATAGACGAAGGGTGCTGCAGAGTGTAAGATCGATTTTGGTGGGGGGGCACGATGGGTTTCAAGGAGACAAGTCAAGAGAGAGTTACAAAAGTCAATCCTGGGGAGCACCAGTGTATGAGCAAGACATATCAGATCTTGCTCTGGAATATGTCAATGGATTACCCAGAGAAGACACAGTTCAAACCAGTTTCTGGCCATGTTGCTGATTTGAGACTAAGTTGAGCTTCTTGTCTAGGATGACTCCTAGTAGATTTGGCACTGTCAACATTAATTGGTTTATTGTTTAGAATGTTGAGTGTGTCCATTCATGATTGTAAAGGAGGTGTTGATTTTAAAGGGGAGATGGGACGGAATTCATTTTTGGAAGGGTTCAGTATTAGGTGATAAGAAGACGTCCAGTTTTGAACAGAGTTTAGGGTGATTGCTAGGTGCAAGATGCCATTTGGTGAGAACACCTTTAGATATAGTTGTGTGTCATCTGCATATTGATGAAAGGAAATCCCTGCTTTCTTAAGGAGGACTCTAAGTGGCTCGATGGATAGGTATAGTAGGCTTAAGGCAAGAATAGACCCTTGGTGGACCTCTTGCTTAACCACTGTCAGTGGTGAGCGACAGTCATACATTTTTTTATCCTCTGCAACCTCCCATGAGGAATGATTCGAGCCATTTAAGGACCACGCCATCAATACCCATTTGAAATATGAGCATGTCTGAGAGCATGTGATGGTTAGCCATGTCAAAGGCTGATGATAGCCAGGACTAATTAGGAGGCAGGAGTTGCCTGAGTCTAGGATTCAACCACCTGTAGTAATGCTGTTTTTGTGCTGTAGCCCTGATTGAAACCAGATTGGTATTTGTCTAGGAGGTTGTTGTCTTTAGTGTAGTGGGTGGATTGCTCCCGTTACACACCTTTCATTGACTTTTGTTAAATAAGGTAGATTAGAGATCAGGTGATAGTTGTGGAGGGCATTAGTATCTACTGAAAGTTTTTTTAGGAGAGGGGCGACCTGCCCAGTTTGAGACAGTCAGGAAATTTGCCTTGGCTAAACGATATCAATTATGTCCTTTAGGGAGGCATCTGAGAATAAAGGTCTTTGGCATTGTTACCCCGGATTATGTATAGATTAACGTTTGACAATGTGGTTATCAGGAAAATTTTGAGTAACTGTTTTGTTATATTGATGTTAAATATTTGCCAAGTGTCTTTGGATTTGCACACCAAGGGAGGTGTAGGAAGGATGTCTTGATGTAGAAGCAATTTTACTTTGAAGTTAAAGAACTGTAGGTTAGTGAAAGGAGTACAAAGTACATTCTCTTCCTGCTGAAATATGGACCCCTGTGACCAGAGGTAGTAAGCGTAGTGCCATGTTTACCCCTTGCTACCTCAGCGTCCTCAGAATAAGCAACGTGATGCAAAAGGGAGATGGGGAGGTAATGTCTTGATTCCTTAAAACCTCAAGTGTGGGTGTCGGCCAGTGGCTACCTCCCCACTGTGTGTGTTGGCCATTGGCCATCACTGGGGAGGTATTTAACACCCTCCACACCAGAGGGAATACTTTATTTTATTTTTTCCTTGGTTTGCTTGAGAAGAGCTTCCCGCGAAGGCTGAGTATTTTTGTTTTTACTGTAGTGACCATCAGCGCACAAGACGTATCCTAATATCATTGCAGCAAAGTGAAAGTAAAACAAGCTGATGGACTTGTTTTACTTTTACTGCATCAGTGCTCACTGGGCATATCTTAGCCTTCCAAGCACTGACTGCTTTAGGAGAGGTATCATTGGAAAGGAAGGAATCTCCCCTTTCCAATGATATCCCTTCCCAATGGATCTCTGCTTGGGGATTGCCACAGGTGAGAGATCCCCAAGCAGAGATCCACCGACTAGGCCCAAGAGGCATGGGGGAGCAGCCTTCTTTGGGCCAGGGGCCCCTGGGGGGGGGCAGATGGAGGTGGTTATCCCCAACATGCCCCCCAGGGGGCAGAAAGCGCACTAGACACCAAAGAAAACAAAAAAACAAAAAAAATTAGGGGTGGGCCATGCCTTCACCTCGAAACTGTAGTATCAGTTTTCTCCCCCCCCCCCCACCCCAGATGGAGGTGATTACCACCAATCTGCCTCCGGGGGGGTAGCGGGTGCATAAAGCCCACTAAGCACCAGGTGCTTACCATGGCCATGACTATGCCCTCACCCCAAAAAAGCAGCAACAGTCTTTTTGCCCCACTGGGGTAGATGGGGTAATTGCCCCGTTCTACCTCCCAGAGACGAAGCTTACTAGACACCAAGCAAAAAAAAAAAAAAAAAGAAAATGTAGGGCTGGGGGCTGCCCACCAACATTATGGTCATGCCCCCACCTCACAAAATGTGGTATCAGTCTTTCTACCCCCACCACCCCAGGGGGCATATGGAGGAGATTACCCTCAACATGCCCCCCTCAACCTCCACCACTGAGGGGGGTCAGAAAGCCCTCCTGACATCAGGGAAATTTAGTAAAAACAAATGTACAGGGTTGGAAGCTGCCCACAATGGTCATGGCCATGCCCCCACCCAAACAAATGTGACATCAGTCTTTCTGCGCCCCCCAGGGTAGGTGGAGGTGATTACCTCCAATCTCCCCCCCCCCACCACCACCAACCCCAGGGGCCAGAATGCCCACTGGACACAAGGGAAATAAAGTACAGGAGTAGGGGATGCCTACCATGGGCATGTCCATGACCTCACCTTAAAGAGCCATGATAGTCTTTCTGCCTACCCTCCCTCCCCTGGGACGGATGGGACAATTACCTCAATTTGCCCCTTGGGGGCAGAACACCCACTAGACACCAGGGATGGCATTTATACAGTGTTGTTTGCAGGGAGGACCCGGTTGGCATGCGCTTGTGCTCTCCTCCACCCCATGGCCCCAGTGGGATAGATGGGCGAATTCATCCCCAATATGTTCCCGTAGGGTGGCAGAAAAACCACTAAACACAGGGGATTTCAAAATATATCCAAAACAAACAAAAGGGGTGTGCATCTTACTCTGGCATTAAGCCATACCTTGGCCCAGAAGGAGCAATAGTATACTTCTGCCCCCATGGAGGCAGGTAGGAGGTTCCCCAAATATGTCTCCTTGGGAGGGTAGAAAGTTAATCTGACACTAGGTATTTTGCATTTGGGAAAAAAGAAAGTGGTGCAGGTGTTGCACTCTGGTTTGTCCAATTTCGGGTTAGTGTGGTGCCAGTGCCATAGTGTAACACTCGCACCACTTTCTTTTACAGTAAAGGTAAAATCCCTGGCATCAGGTGGACGTTCTAACCTCCCATGGGGCAGTTTGAGGCAACCTCCCCAATTGAGGCAAACCTCTTATCTGCCCCCGGGTGAGCTAGAAAGACACTATTGCCCGACGACTTGGGTCGAGGTGTGGCTCAGTGCCAAGGTATGCTGCACCCTCCTTTATTTTGATTTGGTGCAATTTTGAATTCTCTGGTGTGTAATGGGCTTTCTCCTCCCCCCTTTTCCAGGGGCAAATTGAAGGTAAACCCCCTTTGTGCTTCTGGGTGGTGGGGGAGCTCCTGGGGGGGAGGGGTAGAAAGAATTGTTTCTGCCATTTGGACTGGGGGCTTGTGAAGGGACTCCCATTGACCTTGATATGATCTGCTCCTGTCACGAGCACTAAACCCACCCAAACAAGTGGTGCAGCGTTTTTATCGGCACAAGTGGGGTAATGCTGAGTGGTAGAAAATGTGTTGATTCCTATTGATTCCGGAAGTTTCCAGCACAGAAATGTAAGGAAAATGCTTAATTTTAGGCAAAGTTTGAGGTTTGTAGGGCATTTAGGGCAAGAAAACCTCATGGGACCCATGCAAGTTACAGCATCCAAGAATCACCTGGTTGTCTAGGTTTCCAAAACTGTGGTCTATAGGTTTGCAGGGGTGGCACCAAAGCATGGCCCCAAATTCTGCAGCTTATCTATCAAAGTAGCACTTTAGGGCATTTTGTGCCGTTGTCTCAGAGCCCACCCACACAAGTGGGGTTCCGTTCTTATCGGGAGGCATGTGGAAACTCATAGTGGTAGGGAATTTGTGACTCTCCACAGATTCCAGAACTTTCTGTCAAAGAACTGTGAGGAAAAGGTGTGTTTTTTTACCAAAGTGGGATTTTTGCAAGGGTTTCTGTGTAAAATCATCTAGTGAGAGCCCCCCAAGTCATGCACCCCTTGACTCTCTTAGTTGTCTAACTTTCAAAAATGTGCAGGTATGCTAGGTTTCTCTAGGTGCTGTCTGAGCAAAGGCCCAAAACTCACAGCTTCCCACATTTCAAAAAAAGGATCTGTTTTCCGTTCAAAAATGTGATGTATCAATCTTGTGTTTTAGGCCCATTCCTGTCACAGCCACTAGGTCTATCCACGCAAGTGACGTACCTTTTTTGGTTTTTAATAATTTTTTATTTATTTATTTATACAAATTTTACAAAAAAAACAGACAACGACAGCCCCAGGAGCGAGCAAATACAAACATAAAGAATCCATCCGTGTACATACATTGCCACTAAAATCAGCCAAGGATGTGATACAGCAAAAACAAAGATTCCCAGCGTACCCAACTCATCAGGTTCCAGTCAACACCTTGTGCACTGAACAAAGGAAATAGCATTAAAGCACACCTCTAGGATAGAATCTGAATGCTAGCACTCTCCTAGAGTATAAGAATCCAACAACGACAACAACAATATAATGATGGGGGGGCGGCAGGGCAAACTCATACAGCAGGATCACCAACCTGACAACACACACGGCACTGACGGGAAACAACAAACCAATCCACCATGTGCATGACCACTCAAAAGAAGACAAAGCCATCACGTTTCAGCTATGAGACTCCAAAAAGGAGCAAAGCGGTGCCCAAATGTCTCTGGGGCGAGAGCACTCAGGGGCAGGCTCCCAAAAAGTGGATAATTGCTCCTGACAGAATGCTGCATCACGCAGGCAATCAGTCCCGCGCGGGTCCCTGCCCCTTCCCCAGCACATCGCCACTCTTCTCTTTGCCAGTAAGAGCAGCATGCCCACCAGTCGTCTCCACGCTGGCAGCACCTCATCCATCAGTCCAAGCAGCGCCAACATAGGGGAGAGAGGCAAATCTAAGCCAGTCATTCCCGCTATTGCATGCATCACCTCAACCCAAAAAGCATGCACCTCTCCACAATTCCATGCCAAATGCAAGAAGTCGGCATCCAGCGCACGGCATCTTTCACAGTGTGCATCTGCACGCAGCCCCATAGCACACAGACTGCGAGGAGTGTAATATAAACGATGTAAACATTTTAAGTGAATTAGCCGCAGTCGATAGTTTGGCGACAGCGCTCTCATGTTTGCACAGCAGCTTCTCCAACTTGCCTCAGAAATATCCTCCCCAACATCCAACTCCCATTTAGCCTTAGCAGCCATAACCACAGCGCTCTGCTGCTCCAGCAAACACCCATACAGCTTGGTAATGAGTCTACACGGCGACTGCGCGCGCCACAGCATCTCCAGCGCCTGGCAGGTCTTAGGCATTGCCAGGAGGCCAGCAAATCGCGCACGGAGAATTGCGTAAACACGTAGCACATATAGCCGAAGTAGAGCATTGTCGGCTCCAGCAGTAAGCGCCTCCTCCGGCAAAAGCAAGCGCTCACCCTCAAACCAATCTCCCAGCAATGACATCTCAGAAGCGGTGAGGAAGTCTCGCATCCGTACATCTCAGGACATCCTCTCATCAGCAATATCCAGCACCGGCATCACAGGGGCAAAAGGTTCACACGTCCCCGACCTGCGTAACAAAGCTGCCCAAGCTTTGGAAGTACAAGCAACTGTGTCCACCCCCCCGAGACCGGGTCTGAGACATGCACCCAAGTACCCTCGGCAACCTGTCCAGCCACACCGCGTCGCTCTCAGGCGCAAGATGAGGTAAGTACTTCATGGGACGAATCCAGTGATACGCAAAATGGGCCTGCGCACAATAATAATAAAGCTCCAGATCGGGTGCAGCAAGACCCCCCCATCTCAAATGGCAGCATCAGCTTCTCCCAGGCAATCCTGGGCTGCCCGCCTGCCCATACCAACCGCACCAGAGCCGATCTAAGCCGCCGCAGGAAACCTACAGTAAGCACCAACGGAAGATTAACAAAGAGATACAGGAATTTTGGCAGCACGACCATTTTGGCAATGCGCCCAATAAGCAAAAGCGGCAGCGAGCGCCACACTTCCATCCTGTCCTCTAGCCAGGCTACCAACTTGCCATAATTGGCGAGCCAAAGAGTTTCTACATCGCAACTCAGCCAGACTCCCAAGTAGCGAACTGGGCCGTCCGCACATTCAATGGGATATCGCGACAAGAAGCTCGCCGTTCCAGCAGTGAGGGGAAGCACGACCGATTTAGACCAGTTTATCATTATGCCGGAGAAGGCACCAAAGCAGACATCAAGGTTCTTACTCGGTTCAAGCACATACAGCGCGATATCGTCGGCGTACATCGAAATTAATATCGGGCGCTGTCTGAACGGCAGCCCTCTACTGCTATGGTGCTGCCGCAAAAAGGCTGCCAACGGCTCCATTGCGATTGCAAAAAGCAACAGTGACAAAGGGCATCCCTGACGGGTCCCCCAGGCCACCAGGAAGGGGTCCAAAACGCTACCATTCCTCCGCAGCCTAGCGACCGGTTCCGTAAACAACAAGCGAATCAGCCTTACAAATCGCGCGCTCATGCCCACCCTGCCCAACAGAGCAAATAGATATGGCCAAGCCAAAGAATCAAACGCCTTTGTAGCATCTAAAAACACTGCAGCAGCCTCCTCCTCCACCGCAAGGCCGCCCAACACCGTGAAGAACGTGTGCAAATTATGCATCGTCGACCACCCCAGCACCAACCCAGACTGGTCCGTGAGCACCAGCCACGGCATCAGTGGCTGCGGCCTCGTCGCTATCAGCTTAGCCAAAATTTTATTGTCCACATTGATCATGGAGAGCGGGCAGTACGAGTCACAGCTATGGGGATCCTTTCCAGGCCTGAGAATCGTGACAATCAACGCCTCCCATAGGGAAGCAGGAAGAGCCCCGGTTTCCATCGCCTCAGCATAGACCTTAAGTAATAGGGAGCCAAGATATCGGACTACTCTTTATAGAAGGCAGGGGTTAAGCCATCTAATCCCGGGGGCTTGTCCCCAGGCAGCCCGCTAATTACCGCCTTAACCTCCTCCACCGAAAAGGGCTTGTCAAAATAAGCTCTATGTGCGTCTTCAAACCAAAGCAAGCTAATCTCTGAAAAATAAGCTTGCACCGCTTCAGGGTTCAGCTCGGCGGGAGCTGAGTACAGGTCCATAAAATATCTTGTGAAGACCTTCATAACGCCTTCCGATCCCGCCACCCGCTCACCCTCCAACCCATCTATTTCGGTGACATGTCCACTAGCCCAGGGTTTGCGCAACACATTCGCCCCGTAAAGCCGCCAGCGTCTCGCCAGCCCAGTCCGCCACCAATTTCGCCTCCAGCTCCGCAATCTGCGACTCCGACTCAGCCAACTCGCGTCGCAATGCGCGAAGCACTCCATGCTGCTTAGAAAGGCACACTCCTCGGATAACCACCTTGAAGGCCTCCCAGAGCGTCCCTGTGAGCTCACCGACCCACGATTCTCATCAAAAAATTGTAGGATAGCCTCACGAACCTCCTCACGAAACGCCGCATCCCAAAGAGCCCCCTGCGGCAAACGCCAGGCAAATGCAGCACTCGGGCTCCCGGGTATCACCAGCTCCAGTTTAACCGGGGAGTGGTCCGAGATGGTCCAGGCCAAGTGCTCCACCGATTGTGTCCAAAGCTCCACATCCCTCGTGCCCAGCCATCGATCTATACGGGTCCAGCTATTGTGCACATAATTTACACATGTACCCTCTCTCTGACTTCCATGCTTCGCCCTCCATAGGTCAACCAAGGCACCATCATTCATTACAGTTATTAAAGCAGTGGCAGCAGCGGAGTGTAGCGCCCTAGTCGAGCTCTCCCGGTCTCTCTCCAGATCTAGGACCACATTGAAGTCCCCTCCCCAAATCACAGCCGCACTCCCCATCAAGTCAATCAGGCCTCACAGAAGAATTCAGGGTCATCGACATTAGGGCCATATACCGACACAAGCCGACAGGGCCTATCCAACAGCGTCCCACTCAACAAAACATAACGCCCATTCAGATCCACAATCGCTTGATGCGTACGCCATTGCAGCCCCCTGCGCAGCAGAATCGCTACACCTCTTGCATAACGCGAGTACACCGCGCCATGACACTCACCAATCCACCCAGCCCTCAGACGATTGAGCGTGGACGCCACCAAATGGGTCTCCTGCAGCATGCATACATCTATGCGATGGCGCTGGACATAAGCAGACATGAGCCGCACCTTGCGCTGGTCATTCATGCCACGCACATTCCAGGTAAGGCAGCTAACCGCCATCATCCCCCCCAGCCCCGTCACCACAGCACATCCATACGCCCCGCCGCCGAGCCACTCTCCGCCGCCCACCAATCACATCCAAAACAGGAGGACAGTAATAAGAAATCCAATCAACACAGAAAAAACAAACCTTAACGAAATCCCACCCCCACCTACGCAGACCCCCAAACTGGTCAAAGCAAGGAACCCCTCCAACCCCCAAAAGAGGAGATCAAAAGCCCACAACATAGAAAGAGGACTCATCCAGGGATCGTAAGGCTAGCCATCCAACCCGCCAACCGAGCAGACGGGCTGGAAAGGGCAGAGGGCTAGAGAAACGGGTATACTGACATAGCAGCTCATACAAAGGGAAACAAAGGCACCACAGCAATATCGCCAGACGGGCATCAGGGCCAAATGACACTCCGGCCCCAAGGACAGTCAATCAGTGTCACTGATGTTCGCCTGCTCTAAGCTAGGATCGTCCGGCCCCTCGGCCAAAGAGTTCCGGGGAATCGTCTTGACGAACTTAGCCGCCAGTTTCGGGTCAGTAAAGAAATGCAATGTGCCGCCATGCTGTATTCAAAGCTTTGCTGGGTAGATAAGAGAAAAACAAGCAGCAGTCAAACTTAGCGAACGCTTGATCGGCAGGAACGCCCTGCGCGCCGCCTGCACACTTGGAGTATAGTCTGGGAAAAAGTGCAGCTCTGTGTTCCTATATATCACCGGGCGCCTCTCTCTAGCCAGCCGCAGCACAGTGTCTCTATCGCCATAGTTCAAGAGGCAAAAAATAATGGGTCACGGCAGTGTCCCAGGGGGAGGCCGGGGACCCAGCGACCTGTGAGCTCTCTCCACCATGAACATGCGAGAGAGCTCACCAGGAAATAAGTCTGCAAGCATTTTCTCCATAAGGTCTTCCATCCTGCCCATGTCCGTGGACTCTGGAAGGCCAATCATCCTAATGTTGTTGCGCCGGGACCGCGCTTCCAAATCTTCATTTTTATTCCTGATTTCCTCCAGCACCCGCTCCATCTGCAACAAGCGTTCTCTCTCGCCATGCCGCTGATCTTCCATCTCCGAGGTGTGCGACTCAAACTGCTCGAAACGAGCTTTGTGATCATCCACCCTGGCCCTGATGCAGTCCATCTGCTCAGTCAAGTGGTCAAGCTTAGCATCTATGTCCGCCAAGCTACTCTTAAGATCCAAAAACATAGACTTAACAGAAGCGTCTGAAGGCCCATTCTTCATCTGCACCTCCCCAGACTGCGATGCAGGCGCAGCACCCTTCCGCTTACCGCCATCAAAAGAAAGCTTTGCTTGCCACTGCTCCGCCTTACCCATAGTGACCACCACAATAAGCCCCTGCAATTGGCGCGCCACTACACTCCAATAGGGAGGAAAGGTCACACAAAAAGTGTGTCTACTGGGCGGCAGCACACAAATAAACCCCAGTAACAGTTCGGTATCCTCCAGCCACCAGCCACTCACTCCCAGGTGTGAACTCTGTGTACCTTCAGAGCAGGCTGCTCATCTTCCAATTGGCGTCAAGTGTGGAACAAAGTTCCGTGCAGTCCTCCGCAATCTCTGAGTCACCACCTTCAGCATCAAACAAGAGCATCAAAATGCGGATGCATTCAGAAAACTGCCAACATGCAAAGACAGGCCCAGAAGAGCACCCTGGCCCGGACGGCGACAGGTCACTCCGGGGCCGTCCAGCAGGTGCCCACCACCAGGAGGCCCAGGGCGAGGCCCGTCTGACCTGAGGGCCCAAGCCGAGATCCCCCCGCAGCAGAGGAGGACCACCAAAGTGCTAAATCCAGGGGGCCCCCACCGCCAAAGTCACTGCAGCCTAGAAGGCCCTCTCCGGCCGCCTTTAATCCCTGCCCAGCCGCGGCCACCGATCCCACCGGCTCCATGGCGGGACAGGCCTCTCCACTTCAGGCCCAGCAGCGGCGCATCGCAAGGCCGCAGGGGGTCACAGAGGCACGGGGGCCGTGGCCCCACAAGACTGCCGACCGGCCCCCCCAAACAGCACCCCCTCCGCAGCCTGCTCCAGCCGGCTCGCCCACAACACAGCAGGCCCGCCACCGGCCGAGCCCTCCTCCACGCAGCCGGCCGTCAGGGCCTTGGCCAGCCAAAATTTCGGGACGGGCAGATGCACAGTCCCAGACAGCAAGTCACCTGGCCGGGGGGAGCACTATTTCCACCTCTCCGTCAGGATAAATGAAAAATAAAGCCCTAAGCCCGGCAGAGCCTCACAAAGTGGCGCCCATTTTGCTGTCAGGCTAGCCACACCCCCCACGTACCATTTTTATTGAGAGACCTGGGGAATGCTGAGTGGAAGGAAGCTTTTGGCTCCCCACAGATTCCAGAAATTTCCATCACAGAAATGTGAGGAAAATGTGTTTAGTCAAACTTTGAGGTTGCCATGGGATTATAGGTAATGAAATCTTGGGGGAGCCATGCAAGTCACCCCACCCTAGATTCCTCTAGTTGTCTAATGTTGAAAAATTTGCAGGTTTGCTAAGTTTCACTAGGTGCCGGTGGAGCTAGGGCCCAAAATTTACAGCTACCCACATTGCAAAAAAAAGGGTCCACTTTGAGTGGAAAAATGTGACGTGTCCATGTTGCGTTTTGGACCTGTCCTGTTGGACCACCAAAACCTACCCACTGAAGTGGGGTACCATTTTTATTGGGAGACTTGAAAGAATGGGGAGGTGGAGGGAATCTTGTGGCTACTCGTAGATCCTACCCCGGCAACACCCAGCTCATCCTCTCCCTCACTGATGAAAACAACACCACCAGGAATAATTCCACCTCCTGCATGACAAACATGGCCAACTGGATGATGGAAAACTGCCTAAAACTCAACACAGACAAAACTGAGATCCAGATCATTGGTAACAAGAGCTTCCTATGGGACTCCTCCTTGTGGCCAGGGGAACTGGGACCCACCTCCACCCCGACAGACCACACCAGAAACCTTGGTATCATCATAGACAAACTCACAATTACTAAATAGGTAAATATAGTGACCTCATCCTGCTTCCTCATACTCAGAATGCTCTGCACGATTTTTAAATGGCTCCCTAGATATATGAGAAACACTGCCACCCAGGCCCTCATAACCAGGTGCCTAGCCTACAGCAATACTTTCTACGCCGGCATCTCCACCCAGCTAACTCAAAGACTCTAGACCATCCAAAACACAACCACCACACTCATCCTAGACGTTCCCTAAAGGGCTCACATCACTTCCTATGGCACAGACCTACTCTGGCTACCCATCCAGAAACAATGTCAATTCAAGCTGCGGTTCCACAACTACAAAGCCCTCCACAATACCAGAATTGCATACTTCAACGACCTACTCCAACTCTACAATCTAACCAGAAAGCCAAGTTCAGCCTCACTCGCCCTTGCACATCTCCCCCACATCTGCAAAAGCAAGTCAGGAGGGCGTGCCTTCTCCTACATCGCTGCAGTGACATGGAATGAACTTCCTCAACACCTCAGGACTGCCCGTTTGCTACTCACCTTCCGCACAAAACTGAAGATCTAGATGTTTAACTAGGAGCTCCGTCCAACCTACATTCCTCCTCCAGCACCTGGATATCCTCACAGGTGATAAGTTGTGCCATAGAAATCGATCTAACATAAAAAAAATACTTTCCAGAACTTTTCATCATGGAAATGTGAGGATAACATGTTTTAGTAAAGGTTTGATGTTTGCAAGGGATTCTACGTAGCGAAAACCTTGGTTGAGCCATGCACATCACCCCCCCTAGATTTCTCCAGGTAACTAGTTTTCACAAATGTGCATGTTTGCTAGGTTTCTCTATGTGGAGGTGGAGCTAGGGCCCAAAATCCACAGCAAACCACATTGCAAAAAAAAAAAGGGTCAGCTTTGAGTGGAAAAATGTGATGCGTTCATGTTGCCTTTTAGGACCCTTTCTGTCACAAGCACTACGCCTACCCACTCCAGCGAGGTACCACTTTTATCAGGGGAGTTAGAGGAATGCTGGGAGGAAGAAGGTTTCTGGCCTCTCACATATTTCAGAACTTTCCATCATAGAAATATGAGGAAAATGTTTTTAGTAAGTCAAAAGTTGAGGTTTGCAAGGGGTTCGAGGTAGGAAAACCTTGGGATAACCGTGCAAGTCACCGGACCCTAAAATTCCCCAGGTGTCTTGTTTTAAAAAATGTGCAGGTTTGGCAAGTTTTCCTAGGAGCCGGCTGAGTTAGGGCCCAAAATTCACAGCTACCCACTTTGCAAAACAAGGGTCAGTTTTGAGTAGAAGAATGTGATGTGTCTAAGTTGTATTTGAAAACGTATCTTGTCATGGGCACTAGGACTATCCAAATAGGTGAGGTACTATTTTCATCGGAAGACATATGGGAGCATAGAATAGTAAAACATTTGTAATCACTAATTAGATTTTGCTGCATTTTTGCCTTCCAAATGTAAGTCAGTGTGTAAGAAAGAAGGCTTTTTCAAAAATACCCTCTAATTCATTTGGTAGTGCAGGTACCCACAAACTCAGAAGTGTACAAATAGCCTCTGCTTCTAAACTCCATAGCACATGCCCATTTCAGAAATACGTAGGTTTCCTCGATACCCACTTTTTACTCTACCTATTTCATCACACGCATTGGTCTATACTAGGTATACAATGAAAAAACATTGTACGGTACACATCAGTTGTTCGCTGTGGGTTCCTCAGTTTCTTGGAGGAACTACAAACCCTATATGCTCCTGCAACCAGATTGGTCTGGTGGATGTAATGGTATATTACTTTTGTAAATTACCCATTGTGATAAAAAGTTACAGATAAAATATTATCACAAATGGCAGTTTTTTTCCTACTCATTTCCAATATTTCTTTATTTCAACAGTTAGGGGCATATTTATACTCTCTTTGCGCCAAATGTGCGTCAAAATTTTTGACGCACAATCGGCGCAAACACTGCCTCATATTTATACTTTGACGTCCGACCCCGTGGGCGTCAAAGTTCCACCATGTGCGTCATTTTTAGGAAGGGGGAACCAGCCTTGCGTTAATTATATGCAAGGTAGGCGTTCCCTTCCAAAAAATGACTTTAAGGCCTGTGCGCCTTATTTATACTGTGACGTCATTTTGACGCACAGGAGGGGGCAGGCCTTTAAAAACGGCGCCCAGCCTGATGGGCGCCATTTTTTAACGCCTGGGTCAGGGCAGGCGTTAAGGGACCTGTGGGCTCAGAAGGAGCCAAGAGGTGCCCTCCCATGCCCCCAGGGACACCCCCTGCCACCCTTGCCCACCCCAGGAGGACACCGAAGGCCAGAGGGACCCATCCCAGGGAAGTTAAGGTAAGTTCAGGTAAGTTTTTTTTCCCGGTTTTTTTTTGTGGCATAGGGGGCCTGATTTGTGCCCCCGTACATGCCACTATGCCCAATGACCATGCCCAGGGGACATAAGTCCCCTGGGCATGGCCATTGGGCAAGGGGGCATGACTCCTGTCTTTGCTAAGACAGGAGTCATTTCAATGGGGGTTGGGTGCCAAAAAAATGGCGCAAATCGTGGTGAGGCCAAAATTTTGCCTCAGACCTGACTTGCCCCATTTTTTGACGCCCAAGCTCCATTTTCCCCTACGCCGGCGCTGCCTGGTGTGAGTCATTTTTTTTTACGCACACCAGTCCGCAGCGCCGGCTAACGTCATTCAATAAATAAGGCGCCCGCATGGCGCTTTGGAATGGCGTTAGCCGGCGGTAACATTTTTGATGCACAACTGCGTTGGCGCAGTTGTGCGTCAAAAAGTATAAATATGGGCCTGAGTTTCTTTGGAAAAACCTTGTAGAATCTATACAAATGACCCGTCGCTAAATTCAGAAATTTGTCTACTTTCAGAAATCTATTTTTCCTGGATCATCGGTGGGTTTCACACTGTGTCCATCACAAACTGTAAATAGATTGAAAGCACAATATTACAAAAAATTGACTACCTCTTTGAAAAATGCCAAAACTGTTGTAAAACATTAGGGCCCGTATTTATTCTTTTTTTGCGCCGCATTTGCGTCGTTTTTTGACGCAAAAACGGCGCAAACTTGCAAACTACCATTGTATTTTGTAGGTTTGCTCCGTTTTGCGTCAAAAAGCGGCGCAAATGCGGCGCTAAAAAAAGTATAAATACGGGCCTAGATTTTTTTATTCAGCTCTGCATGTTCCTGAAAGCTGGCAAGATGGTGACTTTAGCGAACCATTTGTTGGTGCCATTTTTTGTGAAAAAAACAGACACTTTTATCAGGAACACTTTTTCCTATTTTTCCCCAAAAACCTCAAAAGTTAGCTATATTTTGCCTATTTTCCCTGTCCTCTCCAGGGGAATCCACAAACCCTGGGTGTCTTTAGAATCCAGAGCATGCTGGAAAAAATGACAGAAATTTGGCAAGGATACCTTATGTAGCACAAAGTAGCCCAAATAGCCAAAAAAGTGCTCAGCATGGGGTGGTTGGGTGGGGAAAGCCCCAGCAGTTAATGGATTAAGTATAGGTAAGGAAAATAGCTTGCTAGGAGTCTTAGTATTAGGCTTCAGGGAAGGTTATTAGTACAACCAAGGGCTATACATTCTAAATGTTGAACTTTACAGCCAGGAAACAAGCAGGGCTTCCCTTCCAAGGCCTTGTAATTTAGCGATCCTTTGTATGGCAGCGCCCACAATTACAAGATGTGCTGAGTTTACCGTACGCGATTAAGTCAGTGCTTAATAATTTGAGCCTTTGGTTTCCGGTGGGGAGCACCTGCACTTACTTTTGAGGGGCGGCACATATTTTTCAGCATCAGGCATTTACTGCGAACAAAAGACACATATGGGAAAGACAGAGGAAGAAAAAAACGAAAAAGCTTCACAAAGGGAGGAAGCAGAAGGCTGCAAGAGTGAGATGAAGGGGCAGAGGGTGGCTGTGAATGGATTAAAGAGACCCGAATTGGCTTTAGGATTACACTCCCTCTGTGTTTGAGAGCTTTGGGCACCAGCACGTTTTTAGTCACAAATTAAGGACTGGACTAAGTCCATGCTTCCGGAGTTTTCCCCACACCAAAACGTCAAACTTGCTGATATTTACATGGTAAAATGTCCGGTAAGTACAACGAAATGCAGATTTTGGTGCAAAACACACCATGCGTTAATGTGCAGGCTTAATTTACGAATGGAGTATTATATCGCGCCTGATAAATCCCGGCCCCTGGGGTATCGGTATTTATGAGGGGTAAATATCAAATACTCCTTGGGTAGCGATCCCTCGGCAGAGGTGGAACATAAAAAACCAAGAAATTCACAGGCAGCCGAGGAGCTCACACAAGCACAAGTACGTCCGTAAAATAATTCACGACCCGTCCACAGGAGCCCCCGTTGGAAATAAAAACAGAAAATTCAATTTTGCAACCAGTCACCATGTCCTGGAAGTCTTCCAAAGGTCAATGTCTCCTCTTGTTTTGCGATTTGAGTGGGATGCTCCATGGTGTAACAACACAGCATTTTCTTGAAGCGATAGGGCCAACTAGTTTCATTACGAAATTACTGCAAATGGTCTGCACGTTTCCTTAAGAAGATGGCGCCATCCAGTGACCGTACTAATAAATGCAGATGGTCTGAAAAAAATATGTGTATGGGAAGCGTCCCACGGGCATAATTCACCGTGAAAACCTCTTTCTGCACCAGAGACGTTTTAAGGCATCGGCAAAGTGGACTCTGGCCCTCTCTCCCACCCTTTCAGGGGTCACCCTGATACAGCCAGCTCTGTCCTGCAGAGAGGTTTTCCATGCTGACCATGAATAATTCTTAAACAGTTTGTGCAGGAAGGGGCACCCTCTTGCACAAAACGGTCCTCAGATGCATTTTCATCAGCGGTGGCTCCTACACACTATGCACTCCCCTCACTGCGCATGTATGTATGGCCGGCCGTCTCCAGACGGCCAAACATACATGCGCAGCAGGATTTCTCCAGCCTGGCAACTCTGTTGCGGGGCTGGAGAGAGCCTGCACAGGCTCCCAGTCTGCTTGGGAGCGCCCAGCCAGGGCTCTCCCAGCAAATCCTGACACTGCACTGCGCAGCATCAGGATTGGCCACAGGGCAGATGCCTGCCTGCAGCCTGAGGAGACGGAAGAGAGGAAAGGAGCGGCTTAGAGGTACGTTTATTTTTTATTTATTTTTTATTTAAATGTATTTACCCCATGCCACCCCACACGCTACCCCGCCCCACCCCCTGTAACCATGGCGAGCCGCGACTGTCTAAGCATGCTGCTGAATGCAACACACTTAGAAAGAAAAAAATATGAGGAGAAATAAAACTATTTCTCCTCTCATCCCATGGGAAGGCATAGCATGTTGACGCATTCCCAGGTTTACCAATGTTGGTAAATCTGGGAATGGGCCAAAATCCATTGATGAAAGAGTGGGAACACCCGCGCTCCAGCCATGGAATGCCTCCCTGGGGCAGAGTAACGCAACACAGTGATTTGCGCTGCGTTGCATTACTCTAGATTCATCAAGCCATGTAGGGCTACACAAGGTAGCCTTGAAGGGCTTGATAATTCTGACTTAGTAGTTGCACCGCCTTTGCACCGCCTTGCATGGTGTAAAAGCGAAACAGCTCGTTGATAAATATGCCTCTATGTTCTTACAGTCAGAGCTTCAGATTGGCATCTCCAAATTCTTTATTTAATATTTGGATGTTTGAAGAAAATGACACATTAATGGCAACTGAATACCAATTCTTCCAGCAGATGCCAAGTGTATCTGGTCCCATTACCTATGCCACCACCGCTTTTCCAGTGCGAGTCTTCTGCCCATTCCTTTGCCCCTGAGCCCCTTCTCTCATCCCTTCCTGAGTGCAGGGGAAGTACCAAACTGTACTCGAAATGACGTGTGAGTAAGGCAGAACTGGGGACACTACATTCCCACAACATAAATATATACTGGGCTCATCCATTCATTGTAATATGTCGTTCAGGAGGTCTAACATTTCTTTGAGGGTGGGTCCAGGGAACAACAGGTAAGGAAGGGGCCAAAACCGATGAGGGATTGGGACAGAGTAGAGGTGAAGCAGAGTGCGGACCAGTAAGAAAAGGCTATCTGAAATATCTTTATATCCTTCCGCAGGAGGCATGTCAGAGTCACAAAATGTGGCAGCTGAGGACAGGTCACTTGTATTACTTGAAGAGTTCTGAAGTGAGATGAATTTTATGTGGTGACATGGTTATCTCTCCTGGCTGTAACCCTGGAACCTCATTTATCAGTTACGATACATGGGTGAGGTTCATAGTTAGGATCATCCTTCTGTTTGATTTGCTGTTTCAGTAGTATCAAGAATCATTGACACAGATAAGACGATTTAGGTAATTGACACAGATGAGATGATTAGGCTTATTGACACAGATGAGATGGTTTAGCTCATTGTCACATGATGAGATGAATTAACTCATTGACAGATGAGATGACTTAGCTCGTTGTTTGTTGGCTATGGATTTAATTTGTTCTCTCGCTGCAACATCTTGAAAGCTTATTTAAGGATACACTTGACAGTTTGATCTTTCTTGAAAATGAGGAGTGATGGTTCTTATCTTTTGTCCAAACAAAGAGTTGAGGCAATGCAGGACAGCAAGAAAAGTTGCTGTGCCCCATTGTGTGAACTGGAGAGAGCAGAATTGCACACTATCTATAAAGAAGGTGCAGTTCTGCTCTCCTCCTGCACTGGCACACTTACTGCACCCATGGACCAAAGCAGGTACCCTTGAGTCATAGTGCAAGGGAGTCAGGGTTGTGGTCAGCATAGTCTTTGTGCAACAATGGGTCCCCTTTTCCACAAAAACTAAGCTTTAAGGCAATTATCTCTTTGCATGTGTGCTACAGAATGCAGCACACATGCAAAGAGGAAAAAGCAAGAAGAAATAAAGATATTTCTCCTTGTTACACCAGCCTCGGGGATGCACAGGATTGTGGCATAAATCAATGTCTGTAGTTCCTTGTAGATATGGATTTGCATCAAAATCCATGGATGGATGCAGAGGAACATCCATGCACCACCAGTTGAATGCTCCCTTGATGCAAAGTAACACATGACAGCACATTGTGGTACTTCTGGTTACAGGCCAACACAAATCGCCATTCGAATTGGTTTGTAATCACCAACCTGGATTTTGCTGTGTTAAAAAAGTTCAATCAAACCAGACGTTAAATCTTTGTAAATCTGAGCCTCACTAGGTAGGCAAGGCACCCATGGTACTGTGAGATGTGTCTCCATAGTCATGGAGGGCTTGGCAGAGAGTTTCACAGAGGCTAAGTCTGGTGGTTCAGTGGACTAATTAATCCACTCCAGAGATCTGTGTTTGAACCTATGGTCATGAATCCAGCCTTGTCGAGTTCGAGGTCATTAAATTAGTAAAATCGAATTTGGTAACAATCAGCATCTATTGTTTCAGTGCCAAGAGGACGAAATGTGAACATGGGCTTTACAAATACATATTATGTGATGGAGGTTTTCATAGGTTTGGTGATCTGCAGCGGGTTCTTTAGTGTGGCCATACATCTTTCCATGATGCAGTGCTACTAAGACCTTCCTACAGAAAGGTGGTCCATTGTTTGATTTTACTGCAGAAGAAATGTCAAAAGGGAGAAAAAGATTGTTCATTGCTGATATGAACACTTCAGCTGCTGTGCTTGGAACAACCTTCATTTCAGGAAAGCATGAACGTCCATCCTTCAACACCAGTAGGTGCTGACCTGTAATGATTGGCCCAAAATATCAACTGTGACATCATCCCAAACACTCGTTGCTACCAGGGGCATTTGCAGTGACTCTCCAGCCTCACGTGTACATTGTCTAACATACATGACATTGTGCTAATGTCTTCTTTATGAGATAATTGAGAGCAGAAACCAGGCCTTTTGGTGCACTTAGGTGCTTGACTACTAGAATTCATTGTGGAGCTCTTGTGCGAAGGCTGCCACTTGGCAATGAGGAGAACTGTGGATGACTAGAGGAGCCCCTTGGAGCATGAGTCTATTTTGATGTTTCACTAGTTTACATTGCACAATTCGGAATGGCCTGAGGTCTTACTAGTGACAGTGTCTGCACAATTCTGGTGTGTGTTACAAATCTCTCTGCCTTTGGTTGTCAAGGAGCTCTGATAATGTCAATAAAGTAGGATCATTAGTTCTTGCTTGTATAAGAATCGTTTTGCATAGTGCACAAGCTGTGTCTATTTAATGATGTATGTAATATAGATTTTTAAAAAGTGATGGGTGGAAGGCTTGAAGTTAGCTCAGCCACTTGTAATTACTCAAGCTGCATCCAGGACCATCATTATTTTGCTCACTATGCCACCTCAGATTAGACCCAGCCATATGCAGTTCAACCTTGATCCTGCTGCAATATGAACAGTCCAGCTTGAACGGCCAAGTAAGGTCCTCTCTGAACCCGAACACAAGAACTCAAGACAGTTTTTGCCATTTTTTGGCCTCTTCATTCAGGTTCAGATTGGTTCAGGTGGCACAGTGAGCATGAGACCAACGTCTATGCATACCTGTCGCTCTTAGGGCATCACACGGAAGTAAACAAAAAGACGATCAATGAGATGCTGAATTTAATTTCAACCACAGGAATGTAGAGGTTCTTCTGCAACAGATGATTTGGTCTCATATGAGAAAAGGGTAAACTTGGATAAAGTGCCAGCAGGAGGTTTATCTTTTCTAGCTTGAGAAATGACTTTGAATTTATAATCCTGTAGATGGAAGCCCCATCATTCAATTGCCAGAGGGTTTTTTCCATTTCCAAAGAAAGAGTGTAAAGTATGATGATCTGTCACGATGGTAAATGGCCTGTCATATAAAAAGAGAAAAAATAAAATATTTTTTTACATGCCCACACAATGGCAAAGCTTTCTTTCTCTGCATGCAAGTTGGTTTATACGAGTTTCCTGAGGCTGCGAGTAGCATATGCTGTTACCTATTTTCTGGGTCTACTTCTGTCTGAGCTAGGATAGCATCCAAACATATGGGGCTAACGTCTCCAACTATGTCAGTGTGCATTGATGGATCGGCATAAGAAAGAGTTTCTGCTGCCCTTACCCTGGTACAAATTCTCTTGAATGCAAATTGAAATTTCTATGTCCACTCCAACAGTGCTCTGGGTCTCGGGGCATACCCTATTTTGTCAAAACATGGCCATAACATTTTAGAGATATTATTAACAAGTTATATTTGTTAATATTGAATGTCATTTGGGCTGCTGGTAGCACTTGACAATCTTTGATGAGTGTTTCATCGTACTCTTCCTTAGATAACCTACTTGTAACGTGACCCCTCCCGAACAATCTTCTCACCTCTACTGGACGCAGGGCATCCTGATAAGTCTCCACTCATTTTAAAGAATGACAAGACATAGGGAAGGAAAACATAACAGAATTATGGTGGGTGGAAACAGGAGCAGCATTGAAACTGATGACAGACTGCTCCTGACAGGTGTCAAGGGGCCGGTCCGACTCGCACAAAAGGCGTGTTGATTGGGCAAGAGCGCCAAATGCCAGAACTGCTGCAGAGCCGGAGAAGGAAGGAGGCAGAGGCACCAGCCTCGGGAGGAGCGAGAGCTAGCCGGACACCAAGGCAGACCAGATGAAGAAGGAGAGAGGAAGACAGCGGAGCGGTGTTGCCCAAACGAGGACAAGAGCAGAGCAAGTCCCACAGCACAACGGCTCAGGCGAGGAGGAAACAAACGCCAATACCTGATACAACGCTGACTGGAATACACGGCTTGAGACGCTGCTGCATTTTTTTTGTTTTTGAGCTTTGTGAGTTTTCTCCTTCATGCACCATTTTCTTTTAGATACCTCTTTCATAAAGATCCTTTGTCACTTGACCCTGGGTCCTGACACTACCTGACCCCCCCCCCACTATTAAGCACAAAGAATAGGAAAAGGAAAAGAAAATCCAAAACCTCTCATACATTGCACTTGGTGATTTTGTGATGGGAAATATATAAAGAAACAAATTAGCATTCTCACCATAGCATTCATTGTTCTTCTTCCTCTCAGAGGGCCCTGGCAGCGATCCTGCACTGAAAGACTTGGCAAAAGGCGAAGAAAAG
Organism: Pleurodeles waltl; assembly: GCF_031143425.1. Lineage (NCBI taxonomy): Eukaryota > Metazoa > Chordata > Amphibia > Caudata > Salamandridae > Pleurodeles > Pleurodeles waltl. Next base: position 387,405,120 of record NC_090448.1, read on the forward strand.
AAACAGAATAGAATAAGCTCATCATACGCAAGACCAGATGGAGAAGCAGCAGACCATATACATACGTTTCTGAATATTATCATCTCACATTGAGAGACATGCTAATTATATAACTTGAAAAGAAAAAAAATAATAAAGACATCATTCATCAAAACAATATGCCTCCAAAGCCATAGTTCTGTCCCGGTCTTCCACAAGTGGTGTCAGAAGTGGGATCAGAGGAAATGGAGACTTGGATGTCTAAAATGGTGGAGGGCCATCAAAGACTTGAGAAAATCATGGAAAAGTTTCATCAGCAGCTGAGGAGGACCAGAAAACCTTCCAGACGGTCCTGACAGTCCAGGCTGAAAAAATGAACAAGATGTCACAGTCCCACAGTGAGGCAATTGGCAGATTGACTGATGTACTTGGCCAACAGCAAGGACAAACCACACTTCCCTCAGTGGTATTACAAAAATATGTAGAGTGGGAAGACCCTGATCTCCATTTCAACAACTTCATGAGACTGGCCCAGGCAGCTGCCTGGCTGACAGATACATGGGGTCAGTATTTAGATCCTCTTCTGACGGAGGAACTGCAAACAGCATACCAAGCTGTAAATCCAAGCGGTAGGACTCCTTACAGAGACATAAAAAGAAATACTCTGAAACACCTGGGGGTTGACTGTGAGACTTACAGGGTCCGATTAAGGCATCTCAAAGAGGGACCCCATCAACCTCTTCAAGTCTTGTATTATTGAGTTAGGGATCTAGTGGATAGATAGCTTCGACCGGAAACAGCCACAAAAGAGAAGATTATGGAACAAACATACTTGAAGCAATTCCTCATGTTGTTAAATCCTTCCACTCAGAAATGAAAAGAAAAAGATTAATAAAGACATCATTCATGGATACAACAAGCCTCCAAAGCCATATTTCCACCCTGGTCTCCCACACTACTGTTGTCACTATAGTTTAAAGAGTTCACAATGCCTTGAATGATGTGATAAATTTCTTCCTGAAAAAGCTTCAGTGGGCGATGAGGCACGAAGGATAACATGTTTATACCCGACTAGGTCCCAGTGGGCAGCAAATGTGGTGCTACGAACCACCCTACAGCAATTTCAAGCTGGTGGTAACCCTTTCTTAGGTCTAGGTCTGAGAAACCCTTTGCTCCATTGTGTTGATGTATAATGTCCTGGACTTGAGATGCTGTCTGTGTTTCATGTTGAATAGCCAACTTTAGTTGATAAATATCTATCTGTGTGCAACGTTTTCCCCCAGCATCACCCTTGGGTACAGGAGCCATGATGTAGATTTGTGACTGGTTCAAAGATGTCTTGATGAAAACGGATGTTAATTTTATTTTCTACCTGTTACTGGATATGAAAAAATATGCCTACGTAGTGCAAAACAACAGGTTAAATTGTTAATCAATATATAGATGAATGTGTCTGTCCTTAAGTTTCCAATCCCATGAAAAAGTCCTGGAACTGTTTGTATCACATCAATGATTTGCCTAACTTATCATCATCAATGGATGACATGATGTCAAGTATACATTAGAGGCAGCAAGTTCCACAGGAGAGGCAATGAGGAATAGTGCAGTATGAGTCATAGTATCACCAGCATAGCCACCCTCTGCTCTTACAAACAGTCAGTGCTTCAGATTGGCGTCCCCAAATTTCTTTATTCATTATATGGATGTTTAGAGCAATGGAAATATTAATGGTAGTTTAATATTTTTTCACCTAGCAGAGACTCACAATGTGTCTGGCCCACTATGAGGGACAGATTGTGCATGCTATTTTTCCCTTCTTAGGGCACACCTTCTGCCCTTGCCCCTGCTCCCCATGCTTTCTTGCCCCTTCCTGAGTGCAGGGGAAGTAGTAACACTTCAAACAGTAAAACAGTGACTACAGAACACAAACAAAATCCACACTTGGTTAGAAAAATAACTCTGCTTTTAATAAATAAAACAAGACCAAAACAACAAAAATCCAATAAGTAGAACTTGAGTTATGAATTTTTAAAGATTAAACTGTAAAATAACACTTAAAAGCAAGACGCGTCAAGCAGGAGCATCTGGTCACCCCAGATGAGGCTGATCATGATGGAGTGTGGGCTGGCTACAGGGACCCAGTTGGACCTGCTGAACAAAAGTACTTTAAATCTCGGTTGAAGAGCGATGCCACGGTTCCAAACCATGCAGTAGAGAGGATGCTTCACTTTTTCCCCATGCAACAGCAGCGATGTGTTGCTTCTGAGATACAGTGGAGCTGTGGCATGAGTTCCTGCGGTGTCAATGTCGAGGGGCTGAGGTGCAGTAGAGGCAAAGCATTGGTTCCTATGAGCACAGAGGCTGTAATGCAGAGTTTTGCAACTGCATCGAGGCTGCTGTTGATGGGCCTAAGGGAATGGATAGAAATACTTTTTTGCATTATTCACGTCATCACCAGAGGAACATAAGACAATTTACAATGCAGTCAATTCTTGCAAATCTGAAGAAACTGGGTCCAGAAAGAAGATTGATTTTTTAATGCAAACTTACTTGTACAGAAACTATAGCAAAGAGGATACCCGTTACGGCTCCTGAAAAGAGCTATGAAAAGGGCATGGTATACCCCTCATGATTGTCTACTTCATCACCAAGAAAAAGATACATCTAACAAGTTGGTATGTGTAACATTAAATTCTCAACTTAATGAGATAAAGAAAATCATTCAGAAACTGTGGAGCATTGTTTTCCACTTTAACATCATTCAAGGAACTACAGTTTTTTGCATAAAAGAGAAATAAGAATATAAAAAATGGATTGGTTAATTCAAATATTGAAAAGAGAAGACATCAACAGAATCTTGGAAGTATGTTAGGACTCCCTCCGATCATGGGCCATCACAAATGCAAGAACTGTGGGGCATGTGAAACAACTCTGGAAGGGGGCTGTTTTGTTCATACCAACATTGAAATCATAGATAATGAGTTTACTAACTGCCGGTCCAAGTATGTGATCTACGGTATACTTTGTCCATGTAACAAGGCGTATATTGCTCAGACGTGTCAAGAAATTCAACATCGCATCACTCAACACAAATCCCAGATACGGTGCCCGACGGATTCCGCCCCATTGGTTAAACATTAAATTCAGAATAAACAGAAACTGTCTGATATATGATGGACCATACTATGACAAATAAAAAATGCCAGTGAAGGGATACTACTTAGACAGGAAGCCTTCATGATAATGAAATGGCGAACTGCAGAGATTTGCTTGAATGAAATGTCTGATATTAGCAATGTGTCCTAACTACTCTAGATTGTGTTCAGCTAAGTGACTGCTAGCAACACCAACATTCTGTGAACAAGGATGTGAGCCACAACACCAGTTTTAGTATTTTACTTAAAGAACCTTTATGAAGAACTTTTCTGTGACCAACATACTTGCAAATTTATTATATTCATATAGGTCCTCCTATATGAGGAAGCCAGTCACTCATAGGATGTACAAAAGGTTTTGATGTAAAATTATGATGAATTGTGGTTCCAGGAACACAAATACAGACCAATTGGGTAATCGCTCTACGTGTCCTATGTACCCTTGCAAGTGCATTGAAATCACATTGAGCATGCAACGCTTCAAAATCTACGTTTTTGGGCCCACCCAAAGAGGAACAAAGAACGCAAAACTGGATGAACGTTGTGGTCTTGATCATTGAGTGTGGAAGTCAAGAACATATAAAGAGAGGTAAACAAGGCATCAGTAATAATGCCTAGTTTGATACAGGACATTTGAAATGAAAAAAATGGCAATTATAAAAAACTGGTATTTTTATCTTTAGCACGCGCCCATCCTGTAACAATCTCTGTCTGTAAATGCAAGACAGGTGAGCACATGTTGTTAAATCGCATGTGAACTAGTTTTGTAATGTTCCTACACAATGGTGTTCGGGCTAATAACGACTTACTCCTTGGGTTGCGACAGATCTTTCTCTGTTACATATGACTTAAAAACTAAACACAAGGGTGTGCTTGCTTTTTGGCCTGTCTGATATACACAATACATGGCACTTTTGAATGTGAGAATAAAGGACTAAACCTCACAAAGTACCTTGCATCTAACACTTGTATCTTTCACATAATTGATGGAAGTCTTTTTTTTTTTTAAACAACTCCTAAAAAATAACTCCTAAGAAGAAGCATTTCTTTTTTCATAGAGTCCGCTCCATACGTGAAAAGACAAGCACTGTCGATGACCTCATTAGAATAGATTAGCCCCATATGTAGAGGTCGAAACGCATTGGCTAATCGAAACCAGAGGATGGACCAATGATTCCTTTGGACAAGCACTGAATGTTCAGATTGAATCTATACAAAATAAGAATTCTTGAATTCAATACTAGGTGATATTTTATGCTTAGAACCATCCTCCTCTGGCGTTATTGGGCGTCATAAGTCTTTATTATGCTACCGCAGAGATCAATGCAGGGACAGCATGTCGTTTTGGAAATTGATAGGACTCTGCGATTAGAATTGTTTGAGTCAGTACATAAGTGTACATATATGTGTATATAAATTTCTCTGTGACATGATGTTATGGTAACTGTGTTGTTGATAATTGTTTTGTTGTGTATATTATTTATTTCACTCATTATTTTTCCAAAACTTATGAAATTTTGTACAACAAATGCTGTAAATCTGATTGTTGGTTTAAGGAGATGGTGTGTAAACATTTCAAACTATATAAAATAAGAGGTTAAATGAACAATATATTGACACACCTGACTGAAATACTGTTTTGTGTTTTCAATTAGTTAATCGATAGACAGTCCAGGGAATGTTTGTTTTTGTCCGTTACTGATCCCTCCCCCGCTACAACTTTATAAGATCCCACCCCTTTGCTCATATCAGTTTCTGCTCCTGCAGCAATTGGTTCCACTGAAGCAAGCACCTTAGGTCCACTTCAAAGGGTCCAAGCCTGGGGTGGCATCACTTGGCAGGGCAGACTCACAAATGGCAGAGTCCAGGTGCAGGAGCAGGCTGGTAGAAAGTTTGTTATGCCCCTGAGACTTTGGATCAGGAGGCCAGCTAGCTAGCCCTTGGAGTCACTGTGGGTTCAAGTGATGCAGATCCAGTCCTTCTCACCCAGAAGGGGAACAGCAGGTAGCAGGGTAGCACAGCAAGGCAGGAGTCCAGCAAAGCAGTAGGCCAGAAGAGTGGCAGTCTTTCAGCAGCACAGCAGTCCTACGTCTTGGCAAAGTAGTCAAGGGTCCAGATGTGTACTGAGTTGCTGGTTTCAGAGGTCCAGTACTTATACCCAATTGGGCCTCTGAAGAGGAGGAGACATAAAAGACAAGCCTTTGAAGTGCACAGAGGTCCAGACCCACCTTCCCTGGTTCCAGATTCACCACAGGGGTTGTTTAGCCCTTTGTGTGGTTACAGGACACAGCCTATTCAGGTGTAAGTGAGGCTGGGGCCAGCTCCTCCCTCCCATCCTGCTAGGAAGGCCCATCAAGTCACACCTAAGCTCCCATTCTGTGTGGCTGTCTAGGGGGAATACACAAAGCCCAGCTGTTACCCACTCCAGACAAGTGGTCAGACATGCAGCAGGCACCAAATGGCTAATGTAAGAAAATATGCCAACTTTCTAAAAGTGGCATTTTCAGAATTGCAATTTAAAATCCAACTACAGCATAAGTTGTGATTTTGAATTGTGATTCCAGAGACACCAAACTCAAAATGTTTATCTCTTCCAGATTGTAAATTACAATTACAAATGTAATAAGATAATCCCAATGTTATCCTATGAAAGAGATAGGCCTTTCTGTAGTGAAAAATGACTTTGGGAGGTTTTCATTACCAAGACCTGTAAAACTTAAAGCTACATATCCTGCCTTTTACATACATTGCACCCTGCTCTCTGGGTTGTGCGGGGCCTACCTTAGGGATAACGTATTTGTATTAAAAGTGAAGGATTGGGCCTGGCAAATGGGTTACTTTGCCAGGTCGACATGGCAGTGTAAAACTGCACATACAGGCTCTGCAATGGAAAGTTTGAGACATGGTTAAGGCTACTTAAGTGGGTGACACAATCAGTCCTGTAGGCCCATACATCACATGTAATTTACAGGCCCGAGCACAGGTAAATGCACTTTACTAGGGACTTATAAGTAAATAAATATGCCGAATGGGCATAAGCCAATGTTACCATGTTTAAGGGAGAGAGTACAAGCACTTTAGCACTGGTTAGCCATGGTAAAGTGCCCAGATTCCCAAAGCCACCAAGAACGAGGTCAGAAAAGTGGAGCATGGAGGCAAAAAGTTGGGGGAAGGCTACCCATGTTAACACTATATGTCGTCGCGCGGCGGCCGCGCCGCGGCATTCTACCGCAGCCTGCGTGCGGGCCGCGGGGAAGGCCGTGGCCGGCATGCGGACCGCGGGGGAAGCCGCGGCCTGTGTGCAGGCCGCGAGGGAAGCCACGGCTTGCATACAGGTCGCGGGGAAAGCCGCGAGTTCGTCCAGGGGTCGCGGCACTCGCCGCGCCCCCTTCTTTTGTATCTATTGGAAAGACAAACGTGGCGGGAGAAAGACCTCGAGTTAGGTCTAGATCCTGCCGCGCACAGCGCATTAGTGCGCTTTACATTTCTTACAGCATGTACTTTGGGCACTTACCAATGTCTCCAGGCAAAAGCCGAACCCTTGCACATGGTGGTGTTTTTATGCCTGCCTTTTCCTTTCCCAGCATGCTGCCCACTTCCTCTCTTCCCAGCATGCATTGTTTCTCTTTGTTTGGACGCATGTACCTGATTCACTATTACACTCTTTTCCCCAATCCAAGATGGTGGTGTTTCTACTTCCTGTTTCCTACTTCCTGTCTAGAGGTATATAAGGGGATTTCAGCTGCTTGTTCATTGCGTTGCAACACTCCTTGGTGGTAGTCACGCTCTGACTGGTTTCTTCCTGTGAATCCAGTATTTCCTGACCTGTTTTCGTTTTCCAGTCTTCCTGTACTCCGGATCTTCAGCTCTAACGCCTTGGTGTCCTCCTTCTATTTCAGGGAGTTCCTGTTGGAGGTTTTTTACCCTATTGGGGTTTTTCCTCTGGGACTCCTTCTGGAGGGCACGGACTGTAGTGGCTTGCTATTGTCAAACAGCACCGTGGCTACCGGAAGGGGTCGCCCCTACCTCGGCCAAAGCAGAACCTGCCGGAACCGGGGCCGTTCCCCAACTCTTCTCAACTTCGACGGTAAGCCCATTGAAAACCGTGACAGATTGCAACGCCAAAAAATCCAGTTGCAGTCCGGAACCATGGATAATCCAGTGGCTAATACGGAACCTACGAACCAGACCCTGCTTATGACGATACAACAGCAGGCTCAAGAACTCCAACAGCTACGTACTGAAAATACCGTCTATCGACAAGCCTTTGCATCCAGGACCACAGATGTACCCTCAGTAGCTGCCACTACACCTCGTTTCTCCGGAGATCCCAACAAATTAAAGGAATTCCTGGATGCCTTGACGGTTTATTTTGCCTTTCGCCCCTCGCAATTTGTACAAGACAAAACCAAGGTGGGGTATTTGATTAGCGCCTTATCGGGGCCAGCATTGGCTTGGGCCACTCCCTTAGTGACAAGAAATGATCCTTGCCTGTCTAATTATTCCACCTTTATCACTACTTTTAAACAGATGTCTGAACGCCCTGGACTCGAGGCGTCAGCTGAAGAAGCTCTTTGCGAAATCCAACAAGGGAATCAAGATGTATTACAATACATCACCCGATTCAGACAATTAGCAGCAGAAACGTCCTGGGTGGAACGTACCTTGGTGACACTGTTCCGTAGAGGTCTCAGAGAGGACATTAAGGACGAATTGGTGCACTCTGCTAGAATAGAGAACCTTAAAGGATTGATGGATCAGACTCTGACGATAGAATATCGGTTGAACGAACGCCGAATGGAGAAAAAGAAGAGTCGTTTGCCATCTCACTCAGTGACGTCTCGCACCTTCTCTCATCGTACCGAGGAAGTCCGTCCTGAACCTAAGGGGACTACCGAGGAAGAACCAATGCAAATTGACATGGCTTGAGGACCTTTATCAGCTAGTGAAATAGAACATAGACGAAGAAAGGGGCTTTGTTTATATTGTGGTGCAGCTGGTCACCTAATTCGCACCTGCCCCATTCGCCCAACCAAGCCCTTGGGAAACGCCAACTCCCGTCCTCAGTGAGAAGGGTGAGGACGGGATATCGTGAAATACCTTCCATTTGTCCTTCCAGGGAGGAAGGAACTGCTCTTTTTCTTTTACCGGTTATCCTTCATTTAACTGATGGCCGGGAAGAAAGAACCTTGGCCTTATTGGACTGCGGAGCCAGTGGTATCTACTTAGATGAAGCATGGGCAAAAGAACGACAGATAGCACAAATACCTAAGGAAGTACCAGAACAAGTACACACGGTGGATGGATCACTCTTGGCCTCAGGACCCGTACAATATACCACCCCTACCTTCTGTCTACAGTTTGGGAAACAGCAAGAAAATCTTTCGTTTGATTAAATTTCGTCACCACACCATGTCATGATCCTGGGAATTCCATGGCTCACGCGGCACAACCCTTACATCAACTGGGAAACAAGAACTATTTCCTTATCCTCTCACTTTTGCCAACACCACTGCTATTTCGCAGGGGATTATTTGTCCCCAAAAGGTCTTTTAGCAGCACCCCATAAGGTGGGATGCTCTATTAACGTCCTGCAGGGAGTTCCCAGGCATTATCAGGAATATGCTGATGTATTCCAGAAGCCAGACAAACCTGATCTTCCACCCCATAGAGAATACGATTGCGCCATCCCTTTAGAACCAGATACAGTGGTTCCTTTCGGGCGAATGTACTCTCTCACAGAACCGGAGAAGCAGATTCTTAAAGAATACCTTGATGAGAACCTACAAAGCGGGTTGATTGCTCCCTCTTCTTCACCTGCTGGGGCTCCTCTCTTCTTTGTGCCTAAGAAAACTAAAGATTTGCGTCCCTGTATCGATTTCAGAGGGTTAAACAAGATCACTATTAAAGATCGGTACCCGCTACCCCTCATAAAGGACATCCTAGAAGCAGTCAGAGGGGCAAAAAGATTCACTAAGCTGGATCTCCGAGGAGCCTACCATCTTCTAAGAATTGAAAAGGGTGATGAGTGGAAGACCGCTTTTAGAACACCCTTTGGTCACTATGAATATAGAGTAATGCCATTCGGACTCACCAATGCCCCTTCCATTTTTCAAAGGTTCATGGATTCTATCTTTTCTGATCTTTTGCAACAAACAGTAGTGGTGTATCTCGACGACATTTTAATCTTTTCCGTTCATCCAGAGGAACACTCTAAGCATGTTCGCCAAGTTTTAGAGAGACTCCGACAACACCATTTATTCTGTAAACCTGAAAAGTGCGAGTTTGATCAGTCGGAAGTAAACTATTTGGGATATTGCATAAACCAAACTGGAGTCGCCATGGATTCAGACAAGCTGCAAGCTATATTGAA